>NC_133122.1:141206860-141523248 GCF_033568475.1 Henckelia pumila
GATTTAATCAAACTAATAAAAAATTTGTTATTAGAATTTAGGAAGAATATATTTTAAATTAAATAGTATGATGAAAGAATTAATGTTTGTGATGTTCACTCCTTATTAAAAGATGTTTTGTCTTTAAAAAAAAAGATGTTTGTCAGCGTTGTTTGAATTTCGAAGTAGACGTGGACGGTGTAATAAATACAGTAGAAATCGAAACTTGCCGACAGATTTGAGTATTTGAACGAAATAATGCACCAAATTAAAATTTCACGTCGCGAGTTGCAATAATTGTCTTTTTTTTATTTGGTAGACGATCGAACCATGACGCTTGAGATGTTGTACGATTTAAAAGATTTGAGTTGCACAATTACCACCAGCTATAGCTTTTGATAAAGCGGTAAGCGTTCGGTCCTACAATTGGTATCAGAGTCAAGGTCATAGGTTCGATTCTCATTGATTTCAAGTAGTGCAATTATTGGGTGGGAGATTGTTGGATGCAATAATTGTCTCTGTTGGTAGAGCGATCGAGCAATGACGTTTGGGCTACTGTGCGATTTAAAAGATTTGAATTGCACCATTACCATCAGCTATATCTTTTGATAAAGCGGCAAACACTCGATCCTACATTCAGACGTCACATAAATTAATTTTGATACGGATCTTTGCTTGATGCGATCTATAAAATATTATTATTTTTATATCAAAAATAATTATTTACTTATAAATATTAATTGGGTTGAAGCATATTTTATATATCGATGACACATTCTCACCACAAGAGACCTATATCTAAATAAAATAAGGGAAGTGTATTTTCGATAATATATTTCTTTTAAGTAAAATAACAAGGGAAGTAATAAGGTTACGTTTGAATATGTATTATAAAACATTTTTATAAAAATATTTTTAAAAACTTTTTATAAAATATTTTAAAATTTATTTTAAAAATAAATATATGTTTGGACAAATATTCTATATAAACATTTTAACATTTCAAAATTAATGTTTTTCATATTTACCTTCCATAGTTTCATTTTTAAAATATCTAAATATATTGATTTATTATCATTATATTGTGCATTTTTTTCATCCTATAAATAACACAATCGATACCTTAATATAATTAAACATATTATGATTAAATTTTTATTTTTAGTAAATCAAATACATAAATAAATGACAACGGCCTGTGGATCAACAACTCTTAGCACATCTCAAGATACAATGTATTTGGACAAATCAATCAGGATCATGTATGTGCGCTGCAAGTGTGTAGATTCAGAAATGAACCGAACGTATGACCCATACCAAATTTCAACCGGAATGAAATTGTCCAAAACATTTTAAATCGGTAAGTAAAACTGGACGCGATTTTGGCTATCTTCTCGCCCAACCTCAAAAAATAAAAATAAAAAATAACTCTATTCGTTCTTACATGATTTTTGCGGAAGATTTGTAACCATGTTTTTAAGCGAGCCGAATAAATAGGCACTTTATAAAATTCACACTCAATACTAGTAAACTAAAAATTACACAAGTCACATTTCCTAGTACTCAAAAAAAAAAAAAAAAAAAAAACAGCTGCATTTCAACCATTCCCATGCAAAGGACACCCTATCCATTATATAATAACTTTCTTTTTTAAAACAACCATTATATTATAATAAGTAGTATAATAACATGGTAAGATAATAATATATAAAAAGAATATTTATCGATGAAAATAAATAAATATAACACTCCACGAACATTTATATTTTAAACAAAGGCCAGGATTTCACGATTCAACATATTTTATCAGAAATCAATGAAATATGAATATTCAACCACCAGGTTGGAAAACGAACAATAGTTTACGACAACGGCTGTACATTATATATTGTCGCCAATCATACATAAAATGTGATGTGCAGAAGCTTTGTCTGATCACCTTAAGCTCCCGTAAATTGGCCCCATCAAGTTTTGCAGCCTTCCAACTCCTGTCAAGAACATATCAGCAACATAAAATATTGATTCTACCCCAATCTTCGAATTAGCAATGAACGACTTACCTGCAATCGCGAAGATTTACGTCCCGTAAATAAGCTCTTTGAAGATTTGCACCTCTCAAGATTCGCATTTAGTCAACTTTGCGCCCTGCGCTCACAAAGCACACCAAACGCCGCCAATGGTTTAGCTGAATACAATGGGCATCCTTTTCAACGAAAACTAGGCAATTTATCAGAGCAAAAGAACCACTTTTGATTGTTTCCAGAATCAATGCAATCGATATACCATGAGAAATTTGAACAACGCGAAAGAAAGTTATTGCCAAGTGAAAAATTCCGTGGCATACTTGCGGATAACAAGAAATGATTGAGCACACAAAACAACTACTGAGGTTAGGTCACTAGGAGCACCTTTTTTCCATATGATTTTCAGATGGGTAACTGGGAAATAAATTACACGAAACAATTACAGTATTTTTACCTTCAGATTTGCTCCTTCAAGATTGGTTCCTTACTAAGTTTGGCATTGGTTAGATCAGCAGTCTGAAAGAGTTAAAAAAATAGGCTTTCTTCAATAAAATTATGGCAAAATAAATCTAAATTCAGTATTTCCAAAGGAATTGTTATAGTACCTGTAGAATGTCCAGAACGTAAATCTGCGTCCGCAAAGGCTACTGTTTATCAAGCAAGCATCTATGATATGAAAAATGATAATTCATTACGTAATTATTAACTCCAAAACTTGCCCCCATACTTAAAACCAATTAAAAACCTTCCAAACAAACAGGGGCACATATGTACTCCAAAGTATACTCGTTTCTTCTTGAAATTCGTACTGGAGAGGCATCAGTCATGAAGAACTGTGGGAATATATTTTTTCATCGACAAACGCACATTTGAAGTGCAGGAGATTTAGCCTTGTATATTTGCACTCCTGGACAGGTTGGCCCCAGCTTAAAAGAGCCCCCCATGAAGATTAGCACGCCGTAAAATTCACATCTTTCCTAGGCAAGTTTAAATCGATTAGAGACAGTACAAAGAAGAATAATTTATGAACTTGACCCAAATAACAATTCCAGCAGGAATCACATAATCTCATCCCAGAAATTCATGTACCGAAAGGAGAGCATTAATGTCGGTAATCAACTCCTAACCAAAACAGGTAATATAAAGGAACACCCAGAAAGGATAAAACTCCTTAAATTGATTATCTTACTCTCGCAATGTTGCGTTGTGAAATATTTAAAGCCTCAGCATGCCACGTCATCCTGCCACAAAATTAAAACATTTCTAGTATTATGAAATATAACATCAGTCTTCAATATGAGAAGGTTCCATAGAAGAAAAAAAGTCCAGATTCTACGGTGCTAGCCATTAGAAAAGAAAACCAAGTACGATGCACACTGTAGAAACTAGTGGACTAAACTTCATAATGTTCAAAAGAACCAAACTTTATCCTATATTGGTTAAGAAACAACAAATATGCATAAAATTCCACAAGCATATGTCAACAAATATTTTATGACCAAGATAAAAAATAAAACAAAATCAAATCACGAGCTGTAAGCCTGCAAGAGATTACATAATTTCATTATTTTAGATAATTCTGCAGCCTTCAATCCAGCACACTTCATCTTTTACACGAGGGAGGGACAAGAATGTGAGAAATTTATAGCATACATATGTAATTTATAAATCATAAAATAACTATTACCCACAAAAGGCCTAACATTTCTTTTGAGAATCTATTGTATGCAGTTTAAAACACAACTTTCCAAGAGATTAAAACATATTACATACATGTCACAGGAGATGTGGCAGCACCAATCATCCATGAAGCAGAATCATTTACATTTTCCTCTCAAAAGAGATTATAATACACACCTTGAACTTCGCAGAATGAAGATTGGCTCGTGAGAAGAAGACATTCTTTAGACATGCATAACTGAAGTCCACAGAAGATAGGTCCTGCATTTTTAACAAAATTTGCAAGAAGCTGATCAGAGTAGAGGATAAGTTGAATAGAAGCAGGAAAAAAACCTAAGAAATTCATGGCCATAAATCTTCTACAGTTGCGTAAAGAAGCATGATCAACTACACTGATAGTCAAATCTCAACTATCTTATAGCAAACAACAAGGTTCACAGATACAAGCCACAAAACAAGTGCTTTTAAGCAAAAAAAATTGATGTGGTTCTTACTAAGTTTATAATAAACTACAATGGAAATGATGGATCATCTTATCAGACATAATGATGTGATAGCAAATTCACATTATAAGCTAAACGGAACAAATGACTTACATTGAATACCTACCAATCACCTGTTTCATAATCCATGAAAGAACATCAACTCAATTACCAGAAAATGTGGCCATGGTAACCACCAAAGCTAATCTTGTAATAATTTACAAGTGTTATATTTTCCTTTTCTCAGTTGTGTGTTTTCTCTAACTTTGGGGCATTATAAATCACAACATCAAAACTCAGTTAAAGATTTCAATCCAGTGGAAACATGCGTCAGAGTCGATTAGTTAGATAAGTAGTACCAGTTTTTGACAGATCAAGTCCAGAGAGATTGACTCCTCGAAATCTGACTTTCTTAGACTGAATGCATTTAATAATATCAATGCGTGTCAGTTCAGTACCCATCTCCTCATCCACCTTCCTCTTGATCAACGATGTTTTAATTCCATCAATTAAGCCCTGAAAGTACAACGGTGTTTTCAGATATGCTCATTCACAAACAGGCATAGAGGCGAAGGAAGGGTAATCACCCCTCTAACTTGAAAAATTATTCTATATATATTTTTTCAAATCCAAGTTATTTTCCCCTCCGACTTTTTGGCTATCAAGTGTAGTACAAACAGTTTTCCACTGTAGCTTATGAATTTATGATACAATTTAACAAAAGAAAAAGAAAACAATTCCATCCATGCATGGGCTGAAATTTAATAATTTTTTTTAACTATCATCGAGTTTTAAAGTAGAAGAAATATGATCATTTAATAAAAGAAAGGTTACAAACAGAACATGAAAGAAACAAGCACATTGTTGCCGGTCACATGCAAGGCCCGCCGCATAATTTATATATCTCATGATTAAATAAAGAATTAGGAACTATCTAAATCAACGTAAAATCAACAGAGAGTAAGGAATGACTCACGAGAAGCTGGAAATACTCAGCCTCTCTCAAAAGCTCAGAATATTGAGCATCTTTCAAAATGGGAACTTCCCCGTCCCTCAACCAATTCAAAATATGCCGAAAATGTTCCCCATCTCTATCAACAAAAACGTAGCCCTGTGGCAACATCAGTAGATACCATAAATTACATAAATTTCCAGAAAACCCATCAGGGTCAAAGTTCATATAATGCTGGGCTTTCACAAATGGAGAGAACAGTAAAACAACAAATACAATTTTGAATCAAAATCATGGCTTCATGTCCAGCATCTTTTATTTATCTTTCTGTCTAAGCAATGCTTCTCAATTGACAGGTTTGAGGATAACATTGAGAAACAAAATAACGCTTGGGAATGCATCTCTTGCCATTGCTATACCGTATCATTATCCTGACAGATAGTGTGGCGACCACTGAACATTGCCGCAAGCATTGAATCAGGCTCACGCTGAGTCAAGGTATCGATTGTTGTGCAAAACTTTTTGCCTCCTAAATAACAGAAACACAAGGTTCATCGTATTAATGCAGGATGAATACTTTCCAAAAACTATGTTCAGAAAAGATTCAAAAAACAAAAATCCATTGATCTCCCTCATATTCAAGACCCACTAAAATATATCATCACACTATCACAAAACTAGTTCAGAACAACTATCTCTATACACGAAACTATCAATGTATTCGAGCAGTCAAAACTCAAACGAGGCAACAGAGAGTAAAATAATTACACTTTGGCTACGAAAACAGTGCACCTGACACAGCAATATAGTTTCCACAGGTGATCAATAGGCACTGGAATTTCATCGAATTACGTTTATAATATCACACAGACCACCAACAAAAACACATTACACATACACATACTGAGAATTACCGATATTGAGGCGGACGATGCGAGAAGAAGCTTGGGAGCAGAAGGTCATCATCCAAATGTTGGGGTTTTTGAGCTGATAATTATGGATACTTCCGACTTTCTGAGAAACCTGGAATCTTGCGGTAGCGAGTCGGTATTAAACGACGTCGCACAGATGAAATGATGTTGGCAAACGAATGGGTGAAAGAACGAAAGTTAATGGGAAATTGCATATTAGTCCTTATAAATAATATTAATTAGCATCTGCTAACCCATTTATTCTTTAATAATTAAAGTCGGAAGTCTGGTCTACAACTTTTACTTAAGTTTATAGTAAACATATCATTTTGCCATTTGGATTCTCTATATTACCAAATTTTAATTTTACTACTATAATTTTATTTTGGTAATTTTAATACTTTTAAAAGAATTATGATATTAATTCACGTTTTACACGTCAACACAACGCCAATATTGCATTAGTTTCATAGTATTAACATCAAGTCTGAAAAAAAAGATTAAAATTATCGACCAAATCAAAATAACAAATTAAACATGAAATAAAAGAGACACTTAGGAAAAAATTATAATTTTCTCTTATTTTATACCCTTTCACTCGTTTGACGTAATTTAATTTATAAACTTTATATTCTGAAATGAAATTATTTATGTTATCTGGTTAATTATGAATCTATGATTATTGATTTTTTTCTAGAAGGCTATGATTATTTATTTTGTCATACTCCATTATTGAATTTTTTTTAACATTATTCATAATCAGAAGTTTTACTTGTTAGAAAAAATTAATATATAAGTAGATGTGCAAAGAAATCAATGAAAATAAATTAAATTTTTGGATTCCATTAACTGATTTAATTAAAAAAATTAATCTATATTTTGCATATTCGAATTACAGTTAGTAATTGATAGATGACTAAAATAAAATATAATTAATAATGTATTGTCAAAAAATTAGAAGCATTCTAGAGTTAAAATTTGATCAACTCGATTCAGTACGAAAAATTGCAGAATAAATTCCGCATACAAATTAGCTATGAATATTTAGATAATAAAATAAGGAATTAGATCGTTTCTCCTTGGGTATCCGTATTTTACCAAAAAAACCCTATTAGTAACAGTTTTTTTCTCCCATGTAGCTTCTCTTGATTTTATGTTGTAAATTAATAAATAAGTTCATTAAAAAGCACATTATTATTTTTTACCCATAATTTTTTTTTATATCGAAGAAGAAAACATAGTTTTCCATGCTTAACCTTTTGAGTAGTGTTTTAGAATGCTTCTAAGAAACACTGTCGAGCTTTTCCTTCACAAAATTCTCAAGTGTTTTAGAATGCTTATAAGACACATTATTGAGTTTTTCCTTTACAAAATTTGAATTCACAAAAATTTCAAATTTTATGAAGAAAAATATCAAAAATGCTTTCCAGAAGTATTCCAAATTTTCGACCACCACTAAATATTTGGGGGGAGAACCCTCGTGCGTAAATGTTTCCCATGAAAAATCACTGAAAGCACAAAATATGTTTTTCTAAAAAATGAACTCTCGAGGGTAAAAAAATTAGATGAATCATATAATGTTTCACAAAGGAGATAGATTTCACAGAAGAATTAAAATTCAGAAGATATACTAAATCCGAACTGATGTAAACTATAGCAAATAAGGGATCAGTCGTCCACCTAACGGAAAGTAGCACTGCGATTTCCGGATGCCGGAAAAGCCAGCCGCCTTCTACCCTGTGGCAGAACATCTGTTTTCTCTTCACCGTTTGGTGATTCAACTGTCACAGAGCTCTTTTTCCCATCTCTTTTAGACCTATTCCTAGTATTATCTTTGCTTTCTTCGGTTCGCATCCTGCGAATGTCCCCAAATTTTACCTGCTCTCGAGCAGCTGCATAATTGAACGGTTCAAAGTCCTTGGAGGGTTGGAATTTTTCCACCATTTCTGAACTCTTAGGCTGCTCTTGTGATGCAAAGAACTTCTGGAAGCTTGAGGATAGGTCGGACAGTGACATGGGCTCATCTTGATCATCAATCTCTGATGCAGAACCTGCTATGCCGTTTGCTGGCTGGTTCAAGTCATGGTTGGATGCAGAATTGGAGTTCCCTTTCGCGGATTCTTCCGTATCTGAATCAACACCGAGATTTATAATGTCTTCAGTGGTTGAAACAGTAGCTGGTGCTGGGACTTCTTCCATGTTAGCTGGAACTTCAGTTATCGAGGGATATTCCTGAACAGATGATTGAAATTGTTCATCTCTGCCTGAAAATATGTGGAATGGGAGACTCACTGTTGATTTTATTTGCTCCAGCTTAGTGTCTCGTTGTTCCTAAAGCCAAGTAACTAACTTTAATCTTGAGAAGAAGATGAAAGAAGCGAAGTAACCGAACATAGTGAATCAGGAACTGTCAAACTTCACAATGAAACTCACTATTTTATCAGGATTATGCTTCCGCTTTGCTGAATTGCCAAACAGTGCCCCAAAAGCTCGGCTTGGCTTCTTCAGAATCGGAGCAGTTGCTGCAGCCTAAATTAAAGCAAGTCAATTTGCCAAAGTAGACGTGTTTTTCAGCAGTCAAGGGACAATAATGCTCTGACAGCAATTTTGTGCCAAGAATGAACTGAAACATGATCATAGACTTCTTCGAATCAATAGCAACAGGGGATTTTATTGGAGGAATGTAGGGTGGTCTGGTTAGCATGTTCTGATTAGTTAAACGTTTATACAAGAATATCATACACAGGAACCAGAAGGATATGCAACGACAAAAAACTGAAAAGTAGCTTACGGCTGGTGACATTTTCATATCTGTTGATGTAGCTTCGGGATGCCCAGATTCATGTGATGTTTCTGTAGGAACATAAGCAGCACGACCATCTGTCTCACTTCTTTCATTCCCATTTCTCTCGTAGGGGTAGTGAGCAGATTTTAGCTCGGTTTTACTGATTGTAGCATTAGAACTTTCAATGACATGAGACTTGTTCACGTATTGAACCGAAGATATTGAGGTGGCATCTTCGCTGTCATTACGTAAACAGCTATGTTTTATTTCAACTTCCTCGCTAGTTTTTATTACTTCAGGAGCTGTTGGAGGCAACAATTCAGAATCGTCTGCAGCCAAAGAATTTTCTTCATTTACCTGCAACAATGGATCTCGTTATCAAATGAAGCTTTACATAACAAATTAATGGAAAGCAATTGGATATGGATGAGAGAGTTGAGACAGAAACCTCCAAAAGAGAACTTTAACGAGCCTATCTGACACAATACCACATATCAAGCACGTTCGAGAAAATTAACATATAAGGGAACCTCTTATCTAGTGACCACAATAAAACCAATCCACTAAAACTTTACAAGATACAAGCATATCTATATTTGAGAATGAGAGATGCTTGTATAAAAAATCTGTTCCAAGTTGACGTTGATTTCAATTTGCAGAACAAACTTGAAAGCAACTTTTAAGTTAAAAATAATAATCAAAAAATGTTTTCTTGTAGTGTTTATGCTGTTCAATATGGTAGATTGTTATTCCTCATGCTCACAAATTTTATCATGTCCTCCAGACTCAACATGTTGCTCGGTTCTTTCAAATTAAATGTCATAATATTTTGTGTCATGGATGCAAACAAAAGACAATAAGCGGGCACCAGTAACTCCAAAAAATAGTCTCCTCTGAGTTGATAAAACTTTATTTTTCATTGTGATAAGATACTGAAAGTAATGCTCTCTATAAAACTTTAAAATGAAAGGCACATACACAAATAATAAAACAGAGTCTATGACAAAACGTAGATAATTTTCCCCTTTCGACCAGAAATTAGCAAGTTCACAGAGACGAGTTAGCCAGCTGGGCATAGAAAACGAATGAGAAGATAGGATAATTCATAAAAAAACATACCATTTCCAATCGCCTCGCTTTAAGTTGTTCAACGGCTTCCTCAAATGCAGAAGCATTTCGGATGGCATGTTTTATTATGCTAACAACAGAACCAATATTTCGTTCAATATACGGGTGCTTGGATCTCAAGACATGACGTAATTTGCTGGCAGTGACAGGCATCTGTTTAGCTTTTCTCAACAAGCATAAAGGAAGAATGAATAGGGTGAGAGGCAGAGAAAACGGTATGGAACAAAGAAAACCTAGAAACACTGGATGCAGTTAAATTTGGAAAAACTAGTAAGTACCAAGTTCGAGAAGATTCCTATTTGGTAAAACATATCCAGTGCTCTCATCTTCAGCACGAGCAACAACATCCCTCCATTCATAGAGTCCCTAAATGTCGTTCAAGAGTTACTCAAAAAATATAGATTGCAAGTGTATGCAGGGCCCAGGGGTATAACCAGAAACTTTTAATCCGTTTAGGCGAAAAAATATACTACAAAATATACATGTAAAATGGAGAAAGAAACAATTTTAATATGTGTCCTTAACAATTTAAATCATAAAGTTCGAATCCATCCTAAAAAGTTCAAATTCAAGTAATGAATAATTTTCTAAAATATTTAAATCAGGAATTTTAGAATAATTCTTAGAATAACAGTTAAAATATGATATATTTTTATTACGTTGATATATGATATTTTTAGACACAAACATAGTGTCCATATAGTGTTTAATTAGATGTAACACACTTTTTTAACGTATTCAAACCACAGCACAAGCTTGAAACTCTCGACAAAAGTTCCAATCAAACCTGCTGGGCAACAGCCCAGTTTTGCCTTCGTATATGTCTGCCTCCCTCTGTAGTATGCGAAAATGACAAAAAAAAATGCAGGAAAAGAGATTGAAAACGCTAGAATCATAGAAAATGTTTGCTTATTGAAATTGTCAATAGCTTGCATAGTGACTGAAGCACTCTAAACGAATGGGTAATAACTAACCAAACGCAAAAAACACCACCAAAAACACAGATCACGTGAAAACT
Source organism: Henckelia pumila (assembly GCF_033568475.1). Lineage (NCBI taxonomy): Eukaryota > Viridiplantae > Streptophyta > Magnoliopsida > Lamiales > Gesneriaceae > Henckelia > Henckelia pumila. Next base: position 141,217,820 of record NC_133122.1, read on the forward strand.
GTATACAGGGAAAGACAGGAATGAGTAAATTAAAATGTATGCAGAAAAAAGACAGGCATGGATAAATTTACTTACAGAAACAACAGCTAGCTGCCTAGTGTTGAGCTCAGCATCCTGTAACCTGCATCATCATTTTTTTAACCAAAAAATCAGAAAAGCAGACGAGTAGAAACGAACACAGGCCAAGAATGCAATATGTTTGCTCTATGGACAACAAGGTCCATGATTAAAGATTGCCACAAACTGACAAATGGAGCAATACCCATAAATGTGAAGGTACGAGTCATCAGTCAGAAGCTCCTTTTCATAGAGTTGACTGCATATATCATAACTCCGTTTATAGACCTGCCAAAACACCACATAATCGTCAGTTGCAACAAATGTTTAGTTATGCATTAAATTCTATAGCCCATTTATTTGGTAAGCATACCTTCCGCAGGTATACAAGTAAAAGAACAAAGTTAATTTTTTTATTTTTATTAAACAATATCTTAACATTATAACCAATACATACATACATGCATAAATACGTACATACATATATATACGTATGTATATTAAAGAATTGAAAAATAGCGTTATTATATTATAATATAAAAATGATAGAAATTTTTTTTTAGTACTTTTACATGTATATAGTTTTGTTACCCTGCACACTATCGTCAGCTAAGCTGGCACCAACTTGCAGCGTTTGTTTTTTTCTTCTGAAAAATTTTAAGATGTTCAGGTGAACATCTTTGAACAATTAAATTCTTGAATTTGATTCATTTATTTTAAAATAAATGTAAATGATGTTATGTTCGAAAAGATTGAGCTCGGGTCAGCCAGGATCACCTTCCGTAGCTAATTTCAAGTATGTAGTAAAAAAATGGAAATTGAGCCAATATTGCTCCCCAACACACAGGAAACTTGAATATTAGGACACTTGCATTATATGCCACCACTAATCACATTAAACTCTCAAGCTGATTGGATGTTTAGTTGATAGGATAACCTTAACAGCAGAGAGGAGTTATGGTGAATCTAAGGGGAAGAGAGTCAGACTTTAAATTAAACATGTCACAATAAAACAGTGTAAATATCCAAATAACACGGCTGTTCCCTGCTGAGGTTAACAACTCTTCATTTTGGTACAGACTGGACTATTTTCTCCGTCTGATCAAACCAATCCTCGCACTTCTGACTATCATTTTACGAAAGAACTTCAATGTTTTATTTCAAAAGTTTTTTCTGGTCAGCATTTAAAAATTACAGTTTTGAAATCAGGAAGAATTTTGGATCTGTATTTTAGAAATTCACCTGTAATTAGGAAGCATTTTAAAGTTTCACCTTTTAGTGTTCTAGAATCAAAGAACCAATTTCTGATTCAATACTTGAATCCAAATTCCAACGAAGAATGAATTTAAAGTGCTTGCCTCAGTTAGAGGAGGATCAGAATTTTCAGATTCAGCAGCTGACATTAGCAACTTTTGCCTCAGCACATCATATATGTACAGCAAATAATGTGTGTCTTCTCTGGCATATCTGTGAAACAGAAATCATACACTGACATGAAGATGACCGCACAGTGACAACAAGAACCTTATAATCTTAGCAGATGAAATTATAAATTCTCTCATCTAAAGTCCTGTGATTCATGGTTGTCTAACTTTAATGCTTCATGTTACTACACAAACAATTCACATCCTTCGCCATCACCTCCAATTATCTCATCTACTAAACTTGATTCACCAGCTAACTACCCAGGATTAAGAAAAATAACATATGCATCTGTACATAAAGGTGTACTTATGAGCAAACAGGAAGTGTCACTGTAAAAGCCTCAATACTAAATCATCTAATCATACAAGTGTCAATTCAGCACTCTCATGTTCATTTAAAGCAGTGGGTACTGGTCGTGTAACTCAAATTTCTGAGATAGGAGACAACCATAATTTCAGTCCTCCACATGCATAATTAAGACCACCTATCAAGTACATGAGCAAAACAATGTCCCTATATTGCATTAAATAACAGAGAGAATACTATGAACAGAAAGTCCGTAAGAGGAGGCTTCTTACGTACAAATTCACATGCTACATGATAATGATAACTGCAGAAAAAATATAACAGAACACGAGTTTAAGAAGAAACCTACGCAATCATCTCCTGGGGAAGTGGGCGTAATCTCCAATCTGCATTTTGGTATCTGCAGAAAGTAGCTGGTTAAACCAGTAATCCGCTTCTAACTATACTCTTTCCTTCTATTCTTCCATTTCTTTATAACTTTTCCTAGGAGTCCCACTATGTATAGTGGTCAGTTCTTCCTATCTATATATATAGAAATTTTCAGCTGCCCAATGATGCCCAACTCGTCCCCGACCACTAAAACCCGGTACCGTATTTTAGTTATGCGAAAAATAATAAAAAAAAAAAACCACTGGACGAGGTGGGGAAATATTGTTAAGTAGCTGAAAAGTCCTCTATATATAATAATAATAATAATATAATTATAATAATAATCATCATTATTATTATTTCAACATGGGGTGGGGGTTTAGCCGTTTCGGTCACTCCCACAATGGAGAAAGGATTACACCACTCCAACTACAAGGACTGTAGCTTGTAGTTGGTGCTTTTACACAAGGGGTGGCGACATCGCGTCAGTTAAATTATATGGATCACCATATTACTGGATATTTTATTGCAGGGAAAGATCATACTCTTTGTTTGCTGCAACTCCACAAAAATGATTCAGCAGGTACTCAAGGCTGTTACGTTCCATTTTCAATACTCTCGAGGCCTGTCAACAAAGAACAAACATACTCAATCCCAAAACTAGTTAAAGAAATATGGTAACTTCATCCATTGTGTTTAAATGCATGATTAACAAAGCATCTATTTTAAATGATATATTTTTCCAATTTTATACATTTTTGCAATGATACCAAGTGCAGAGAAAATGGAGAAAATTCATGTACAGAAACACGCCCAAAATGCCAATGTGAGTACATATAGAAAACTTCAAATTGTTCAATTCAGTAAAATGAATTGTCATGGGCCACGGTATTAAGAAATAGGACATGTAGAAGCTACGACATAATTTGGGATTCAGGTGTGTTTAAATGATTAGCAAAGCAAAAAATTCATTTATGCAACATTATCTAAAGAAATGCATTTAATTCGAAGACCTGTCCTGTGTCAAACATATTGCAGACATATATGCTGAAGTCTCGTTGAAGCCATAGAATGTCACGATCTGCTCCATGCATTACCTAATCAACCCAAGAATTACACCGATTTAGAGAAGCCGACGTGAAAACAATTATCCACAACAATCAGAAAAGTCACCTTTCTCTTAGTTGGGTCTTTGAATAGAGGTCTGAGATATGGTCCAATGTGAACCCGGAGTTTCAGTGTGTCGATCACAAAATCCTCAGTTCTTGTGGAAATTTGCATCAAACACGTCAAGCCTTGAAAAGACCTGTAATGGTTATGCTCCAAATCAACCTACAAGATAGTAGCACAGTAAAAAAAACAAAAACACAAAAAACTCAGAAATAATGTTATGAAAGTCAAGTATCAAACTCTCCAAGTGAAAATAGAAGAGTATACACTTTTTTTTGGGTTCCACTGGATATCTCATAATTTGTATCAACCAACGTAATAATGCCTACACAAGCCTTTTAGAAATTTATAGCAACTATCACCAGATTAAGAAAATACATACCATGGTATGTTTTTACACGACTGAAAGGGGAAAAAAGTAAAAAAACTGACGATGACCTAAGCTGCTTTAATATTAGAAAATTATTTTTCATAAACTAAGTTTAAATATTCTGATAGAACCAAGTTAATATCCAAAACATGGACTATTTATTTTTTGAGGTTTTTGAAGAACCTGTCTCACTCACAAGGCAAATAAAAGAGCTTGAGCTCAAACCACAAACCCCTTGCTATGAGTTACACCATGCTTATTACAGGAGAAGTGAAAAACATATTAACAAATAACAATGCATATATATATGCAGGCAGAGAATATGGAGAGCTCTAGAAAATGTCAATAGCTAGATGTCGATAGATGTAGTTCAAGTGATGTGTTCAGTTCTGAAATGAGTAGTGACACATTAGGCAGGTGTCTGAAGGAAACTGAAGTCCCTCTTACAATAAAAATCACATGATCATAGGCAAATCCATCAACAAAGATTTCTTCTAACTAGCTCTCATCTGAAGCTCTTGAAAATTCTACTTAATATAAGATAAGTTGATATACACTAATTTGGGACCCACCACCATGAATAAAAAAGTGATAGATAAACATTACGAAACTAAAATACTTCATACATCATGACTTTAAGAACATGAAGCATGGACATCTGAGCAAGTGCTGTCTCATGCATTTGAGAACATAGCAGACGGTCCAATAAGAACAAAAATTGTCCAGTTCAAACCTTTCAAGCCTAGATGTTTCTCCTTTTGGAGCATGTCTGTAACTCAAAGGTGAGACATATTCATGATAGTGCTTGAAACATATTAAAACATTTGGGGAAGCTCTGGCATTTAATGAGTTTAGCAGGAGAAGTGATTCCATACATCGGTGAAAACAACTTTAACACAAAAATCGGAAAGCAGCTCTCAATAGGTAAGTCGTAACCATGAAGAAAGGCAACATAGAATATCAAGAACAACAAAGCCTCTATACCCTGTACTATCATATGAACCAATAATTGACGTAGATACAGTCAAATCAATATATCAATGAACAGATACATATATATATATATATATATGTATATAGTGTGTGTGTGTGTCTCATCAATAAACAGGACATAATTTACCGCAAACTCCTCCACGTTAGACAATTTTAAAGCCAGCCGTCTCAACTCATTCACATCTTCAACAAGTTTAAATGGGGTAAGTTCTATTGGAGGAGGTTTAATAGGCTCCGCAGTGCTATCATTTTTATCAACGAAGTCAAGGACAGAGAGCTTTTCCTGTTAATGTATGAGAAAAATAAGTTAGCAGTTAGCACCATTAAATATTTTCATATTTTAGCTTATTAGATGTACAATTAATAACATAATGAGCCATGAGAAACATCTAATCAAACAATCACCGAGAAGCTAAAGTCAATATGTGCATTTGGTGATCATTTCGTACCCAAGTGTGAGCAGAGAGATAGAGATATGTTGTGGACATAATGATTTCAGAAGGCTCATTTTCTCTGCCGAAACTTTTTTAAGAACATACAATATATTCAGAAAAGCATTCCTGGTCCCTTCAAACATTGTCATAAGCTAAACACATTCAATCTTAGACAAACTCTTTAACTTTAATTAAACAAAATGAGGGTTGTCACTTTGGCAAGGCAGAATAATATGATGGGGAACTGTTTGAAATGAAACTGCAAAGAAAAAAGGCAAAAGCAAACAAGAACTTACAATAGTCAACAGATAAAGAATCTGGGTAATCCAATCCAATATTTCTTGTAAGCACATAAACACAACAATCATCACCAAGACACCTAACTCTACGGCAATGCAAGAACATAAGCATAACCCAGACAAGTAAGAACACCGCAAGAAACAAACAAAACAACAGACAAATACGAACAGAAGAAAGAAGAACAAATGAAAACCAGTATCTAACCAAGTAGTGTACGAAGGTAGACCCATCTTCACTCCTATCCAACCAGACGTGCTCGAACGGCTGATTCAGATTATTTACAATGATTTTGTACTCGTCTTGCGGCCTGGGTATCGTGGGTATGTGAAATGGAATCTTAGGCTTCACCTTTTCTGCTACCTTCACTTCTTGACGCTTCACTCTGAATTCTTCCACATTGGCATCCAAACTCGAAAACATTTTCTTATTCTTCTTCCCATAAACCATCTGAAACCCACTTTCGGAATCATCATCAACAGCATTAACTTTCATCTTCCAGACACCACTCTCCTCTTCCTTCTTCCGCATCATCTTGAACTCATCCACTGACACATCAAACATTTCAAAAACATCATCATTCACATTTTCAAGCCAGTCGTTCGCCACATCGTCGTCCAATTCCGTCTTTTCATCAGGCGGGAACATAACCGCCTTTCCTAACAAATCTTCCGATGCCCCAATTTTCATCAAAAGATTTTTCGATTTCTCGCTGATTTCTCTAACAGGGTTCTTGAATTCCGGAAAATTATTATAAAAATAAAAATCCTTCTGCGAGGGTAAGATTCTCGATGAGCCGGAAAGCTTTCCGATTGACGTCCGCAAGGAACCCCTCGTTGCCAGATTCCGCAGAGTCTCGGTTCTTCCTGGAGTTGGTTCGTCAGTTTGATCAATATCCATGATTTGTTTCTTTTATCCCCTCGAAACAACACACACTGAAATGGGAAGTTACAGAGAGGGACTAGGGTTTATGGGGTTTTTATCGTAACGCCCATTTTCAGTTCAGAGGTTTCAGGTACATAACAGAATGCAGACTGTACAACGCATGCATTTCTTGTTTTTTTTTTTTAATCATTTCTTCAACGGCGTGACAAGTGTACGGTCCCGATGGTGTCTCTGAATATTTGTAGAAAAAATCATAAAAAAATCCACGCAATTATATAATTAGTTTTAAGTTATGCTTTTAATTAACTAATTAAGCATGTTATTATGATTAAACATACGAAACAAAATCAAGATCACAACAAAGCTTATAATTAATTATTTTTCAAAAGGGAACAAATATTTCAGGCCCCAAAGCTAATTAAGATTTATATGAAAAATCAAAAAGGCAAATTGTTAATTTTGATCGTATATATATTGATATGTGATATTTTTGGTCTAGCATATTTTGGTGAATCAATTATAGTCTTGTAACTATATCCTAACAATAAATTTAAATTAGTTCTTCTTTTTAAACTCGTGTAATTAATTGACTAATTTCATTATTATTTTTTGATAATTGTATTGTCAAGCATGCGTGTATGTTACAAAAGGTTTTTTTTAAAAACCATGAAGTTTAGCATAATATTAGTTATTTAATTACATAATTTAGACGAAGACTAAATCTGATAATTGAAAGGTAATTACAAGACTATAATTAATTCAATAAAAGACACCGAAATTAAAAAAAAATTATTAAACACCAATATATATGACTAAAGTTGATATTTTCCAACATCAAATGTTAAGAACAAGATTGAAGCCAAATCAAGATTAAAGTCATGAATTTTAATTATCAGAATATATTAATTGATTTATAATACATAAAATCATTTTAATTGTTTCTTTATTATATAAAAAGGAACAAAAAAATTAATGTAAAATCAATAAGAGACCATGATTCATTATCTGTTCAATGCTGATCTCAGATAAATAAAAAGAGATGTTCTTTAGAGAAGATCTCACGAATATTTATTTGTTTTATCTGTTATACCGGTTAACTTTCCATATATATAAAGTTATACATAAAATTTTTAGCATAAAAAAAATACTTCTTAATAGATCTAAACAATTAAAAGATATATCTCACAAAATTAACACGTGAAACGATTTCATAAGAATTTTTGTGAAATAAAAATATATAACTACAGAGTACATACTACGTAAGATTAATGTATGATATTAATTTACATGTACTTTTTCATGTCTCAATTTCTCCATGGGTGAAATTGAGATCAATTCTCCATAATTTTGTTATTGAAATTTCTTTATAAGTCTCCACATGCGAGCATTGAAACTGGGAAATAGGGGGAATATTGTACTGTACATGGGGCCGTACATAATTTTGGTATATTTGATTGACATGGTCCATGTTTAAAATGGCATTAGGCTTAGATAAAAGCTGATAAAGTTCCATCCTTTATTCTTTATTGTTTTTGTTTCGAACACGAGAATTTTATAATATGTTTAAAATAGGCTGAAATATATTGAGGGCTGGGTGTGCCATAAAGTTTAGATAATTTACATTTATGATATATGAGTTATTTATATATGTTGAAAATATATTTCTCTCGTTCTATGAATAAAAGACATGATGTGTTTTCAACTGCCATAATAAAATCATGCTATTTCATTAGAGTTTAGAGAAAATAATCGAAGAAAGAGCTTTAGTATTAGATATATAATAATAATTGACATTATGCCCAAAAACACCATTTTCATCCATCGAATTCATACCCTACAATCCCACAATGTACAACTAGCTAGTCAACTTCTCGATAATTCAATCATGAATTTCTATAATGGAGTAGGAAAAAACCCTACAAGAAATGAGGGGGAGGAATTGAGTGAGCAATACAAAAATAAAAAATAAAAAAAATGAAGATTATGATGTCAAATTCTATAACATAATTGATATCAAGCATCTTATATTAGCCATCACATAATTCACATTTAAATATGTGTTGTTTTAACAATATTTTCTCTGAACAAGGAGTAGAAACAATGAGGGAACCGATAAAAGGGATAATAGTAAATTTCATTTTCAAAAAATGTATTAAATCATCATCTGTTATTTATGTCTCGCTTCTATTATCTCAAATCCCTATAACTATTTTATGTGCTTTTTATATTTGTTGGATCAAGTCATCAAACACTCTCTAATCACCGAAAATTGTAAAAGTTATTTTAGTTTTTGTGAATAAAATGTAAATATGATTTAGAATTCCACAGAAGGAAAAAAGTGCAAAAGTGCCAAAGGCAAAATGACCAAGCAAATCAAGGCCACAATATGCCAAGGCAACCATATTTAAAGCCACCAAACCAAAAGCCAAAGCCCCAAATGCTTGTGACACACTGAAAGCGAAAGCTCCCTGTCCAAGACAAACGACCATTAATTTCCCATTTTTTCTTGGAAAAATTATTCAGTTTATATAAAGAAAATTTACAAGAAGAATACAAATCTTGAAATCTAACAAATTTCTCTCATGTCCAAATCCCACCATGTAAAATAAGAAGATGTTGTGCATGGAGCTGATAATGAATGAATGCTCCCCTACCCTTGAGGAAGAATAAAGGGTCAAGAATCTTTCTTTCTTTCTTTCTTTTATGATTTTTGCTTTTCCTTTTGTTGTTCAGTGCAACCAACATTGAGACTCCATTGAAGCTTCAAAAGTATTAAATATCATTATGAGCAAATGTGGGGTATAAAATTTGGAGAAAGACAAACATACCAAGACATATAATGCAGATTTTTTTTTTTTTTTGCTTAATGGTGGTTGAAATGTAGTTTACTCAGAATTTGTCACTTCAATTGTCTTGATCTCTGCGTGGTTAGAAGCCTCCAAACTTATAATATGAGAGAACTTGGAAGATTTTTGCTTTGAAATGAAGAAAATTGGGGCATTGGGATATTTGTTCAAGTCTTGTGAAAACTTATTTTGAAGTTTATGGTTGCTTCCATTGAAGGTCAGTAGTTGGTGAGGTGAGATATCACCTGATTTTTTGAAGCTATCTTGTTGGGTATTTTTGTTGGTTGCTTCATTTGTGGGTAGTAAATTAGTAATCCACTGATTGTCACCCTGGGGACAAGGAATTTCTAAATTTTGAATTTATTTTTATTTTTCCAAGACGTGTACATTTATCCAGAATCTGATCCAAGAAAATTGTTTCTGTGGCCAAGAAAGGTATCAGTCTGAATCCCAAAATGAAGAAATCATGAGAAACTTGTAAATATTTTTGGTGTCATAGCATTATCCTGTAAAGCATTTGCCCTATTTCTCATGTTAATAATTCATATGCTTGTTCGCCTTCATGACAAAAGCAGAGCAATTCTGGACTGAGAATCTTCAAAACTTTAGGTGGAAACGCAGTCGAATCGACTGTTGATGGCGCGTAATTCAGAATGGAGAAACTTAGTCCAAAATGCCTTCCCAGTTCTGTTTCTCCTGATGATTTCAATCACATACACGGAGCAGCTTGAATCATCCCAAATCCGAGCCCTTCTGAAAGTTCGACAACTTCTTGGTTTCCCACCCTTTTTGAAAAGCTGGAATAAGGCCACAGATTTCTGTAACAGTGAACCATCGTCGAATCTTACCATTGTTTGTTATGAAGAGAACATAACTCAGCTGCATATCGTGGGAGAAACAGGGGCTCCTCGATTACCTGAGAATTTCTCTATCGATTCTTTTGTTAGCACACTTGCTAGGATTCCAGGCTTGAAAGTCCTAAGATTGGTTTCTCTTGGCTTATGGGGACCATTTCCCGGTGAATTCACTAATTTATCGTCCTTGGAATTACTGAACTTAACTTCAAATTTCTTCCAAGGCAGCATATCCCCAAGTGTATCATCAATGACACGGCTTCAAAGTTTAATACTCGATAGCAATAACCTCACTGGTCGGATGCCAGATGGGATAGGTTCGCTTTCATCTTTGGTTGTTTTGAGCGTGAGGAGCAATTCTTTAAATGGAACTTTGCCACATTCATTGGGGAACTTGGGGGACCTCAGAGTTCTTGCATTGTCAAATAACAAATTTTCTGGTGAAGTACCGGATCTTAGTGGGTTGACAAATCTTCAGGGGCTTGACTTGGAAAACAATGCTGTCGGGCCTCGATTTCCTGAGGTTTGCAACAATATCGAGAGCATTGTGCTGAGGAACAACAAGTTCACTTTTGGGATTCCAGAGAAAGTCCGATCTTATTATCAGCTCAAGATCTTGATCATTTCCTCCAACAGATTCGTCGGACCATTTCCAGTATCTTTGCTATCTCTGCCACATCTCACCTATCTTGATATAGCACAGAACAAGTTCACAGGCATGCTTGTTGAAAACCTACCTTGCAGTGACGAACTTAGTTTTGTGAACTTTACAGCTAATCTGTTTACTGGAAAATTGCCCAGATGCTTCTTGTCAGGATCAAGAAAAAGGGTTGTGTTGTACGCCGAAAATTGTTTGTCAACAGGAGAACAAACTCAGAACCCGATTTCTTTATGTAAGAATGAGGCTTTAGCTGTTGGAATTTTACCTCATCACCGAAAGAGAAAGCAAGCTTCCAAAGTTATTCTTGCTTTAGGCATATCTGGTGGAGTTATTGGGGCAGCCATTTTAGCAGGTGCTACCTTTCTTGTCGCAAGAAATGTTCTTGCCAAGAGCGAAAAGGAAAAATCTCCTCCTAGACTTATATCAGAAAATGTATCAGCTGTATACACCTCAAAGTTGCTCAAAGATGCAAGTGAGATTTCTCTCCTTTGTACATCTTTTTAGGTGGAAAGTTTAATTGATTTAATGAATTTTATATGTTTATTCCTCATAGGATACATAACTCAAGCCATGAAAGTAGGAGCGCTTGGCCTCCCTTCCTACCGGACGTTTTCACTGGAAGAGCTTGAGGAGGGAACTAAAAATTTTGATACATCGACTTCCATGGGAGAAGGATCTCACGGTCAGGTACTTGCTGGCTGCTGCTTTTGGTTTCCGAATAAAATCACGTTTATGCAAAGCATACATAAACCAAATCTAAAAAATTCTCCAGGAGAGTTGTAAAAAATGTGCAATGAAAGAAATTAACATCTTTTTCAATTCAAAATCTAAAATAATGCTTGGCATCATTGGTGATGAGCTGCCTCTACATGGACTCAGATGTACAGAGGTCGACTAAGGGATGGCTCCAATGTGGCAATTCGATGCCTGAAATTGAAGAAAAGCCACAGCATGCTGTACTTAATGCATCATATTGAAATGATCTCAAAGTTAAGACATCACCATCTGGTTAGTGCTCTTGGGCACTGCTTTGAGTATTACTTGGATGATTCAACGGTGAGCAGGGTAATTCTTGTCTTTGAATATGTGCCAAACGGGACTCTAAGAAGCTGGATATCAGGTAAACTAAAAGACGTAATTCTTGTGAATTCATTTGTGTTTTTATGTTAAAAACTGCCACAGCTCATTGTCATTTCTGGCAGACGAGCGAGTTAGCCGAAAGCTTACATGGGTTCAACGAATAGCGGCTGCTACAGGGGTAGCAAAGGGCATCCAGTTCCTTCACACAGGAATTATGCCTGGTGTCTTTTCCAATAATCTGAAAATAACAGATGTTTTACTGGATCAGAACCTAGCTGCAAAAATCAGCAGCTACAACCTGCCATTGCTAGCAGAAAACACGGAAAAAGTATAAATAAATAGTTTTCCAAATTTGTGTCTTCACATCATCTTTGCACAACCTGACAGTCTAAAATTGCTCGATTTCACAGGATCGTCTCCAAAATTTCCTTGGATCCAAGGAGGCCAAGAATGCAAGGTTTGTTATTATGATTCATGAGTACATGTGGATGTATAACATTCAACAAAAAGTTATTAAGAAAATGCTTCTTCAGGAAAACAGTCTCTTCCGTCTTCAATATATTTATTGCCTATTATTAATTGATTCTCAGGGCAAAGCATCAAAACAAGTTGGATATTTATGACTTTGGAGTGATGCTACTAGAAATCATCTCAGGGAAGCCCATATATTCCAGAAATGAAGTGGAGTTTCTAAAAGATCAGGTACTCACTGAACTAAACTACATTTTTTCAGTTTTCATCCCAAAGCACCAAATGATGCACACAATTCATTTATTAATTACTGATACTTTTTTTTAACGTTAAGCAGTTCCAAGCCAGCATAGTAGCGGATGATACATCAAGAAACAGCATCGTTGATCCAGAGATTAGAAACTTATGCTCGGGTGAATCATTGAAAACAATGATGGAGCTATGCTGTAGATGTTTGATAAAGGATCCAGCTGATAGACCTTCCATCGAAGATGTACTATGGAATTTGCAATTTGCTTCTCAGGTTCAGGATGCATGGAGGGGTGATTCCCAAAGCAGTGAGAGCTCTCCAACTTCGCCTCTGAAATCTGCACGATTAAAGCGCAGCATCAAATAATAGATGTAGCAGGTGCTTCTTCTTTTCAGTTAAAAGCCTTGACCAACCAGAATTGTAATCTCTACTTTCTGTGCCAGATATTTGAGGTTATAAACTGGTATGCCAAGTTATGGTGGTATCATTTTACTTTTTCATGTTAGTGGATATGTTGATTGACAAAAAGATATGATTTTGTTGAATCTCTCTTTTCGTAGAGATTGGCACTTCCCATAAGAAAACACATCAAAACAAAATTTTCATGGTCATAACTCGTAATGCATCAAAAAAATTATTAGCGAGAGTTGACGTACGGGCTGGATGATGTTCCCTAGTTCCATCTTCTAAGACTAAATTCTTGCAGTTCTCTTTGTTGGTTTCCAAAGAGCATTTTCATCTGGAAACACGTGCTTAGGATCAACATCGATGCATCTCACTCTTGCAATGGTGGAAATCTTGTCACGTTGATCGTGTCTCCTTGCTTCCAAAGAGAATCAGGAAAATGAAGAGCTCTTTCTTTTAGTTAATGAAGTTAGGCATGCAACAGTCAAAGAAAGTTAAACTAACTTACAAATGTATTATTGAACACAACAAAAGATTATTCTGTGTCGATTTGTAGATGTTCAAGTGTGTTCTGATGGAAGGAATCCAGTACAAGAAGAAGTGTCACAAAAACATCGTTGACCATTTGGCTCAAGACTAGAACTTCCATAACTAAATGAAAGCTCTTCATTCTCCTGAATTTCTCTAGAAGCAAAGAAGCAAACGCGAGACAACAGAGACCCCGAACTGCGCACAATCACCGGGTCAAGATTTCCACCGTCGCACGAGTGATTAATGAAACGTGCAACATTCCCGATTCTTGTTGCATCAATGTTGATCCTAATGCTTACATTCCCAGATGGAAGATGCTCCTTGACAACCAACAGAGCCGGGGTCAAGCATCCATTCGATGCAAGTCCATCATATTTCTGCTGCCGTTGTCTAGATTCTTTGGTAGAGATAAGTTCACCTTCAAGTTGAAGAACACTAAAATCAACATCTTCTAAACATGGCCTATAAATTAAGTAAAAAATTTAAATTACCTGCATATTCACACACAAATTTCCCCTCAGGAATCAACTCAGCAGCACGCAATCCCCAACCTTTTCGATCATCTTTCACAATCTTCAATTCAACGGAAATCCCTCCCTGAGTCGCCCTGTTCCCACATCCAAAGTCACACATACAACTTGGGCCACACTCCATGCATGGACAGTTATCACAAATCCCACCCTTACCCTCACATCCGCAGTCAATTCCACCCTCGACCCGGAAAAGAAACGGGTCGGGACGGGTCTGCCCCTGACACATCTGCGATTCATTGTCGGAGCCCCACGGCTGACGTAAGTCGGGCTTCATCTGGAGAACCTGCGTTGGGGTGTAGAGGAAGTAAGGGTATGGTTGCGAATCGCCCACAATGGGGTTGAGGAAAGGGATTGGAAAATTCTCGAAGGTTCTGGAAGCATCCGAGGTTCTCCTCGCCGTCACTAGCTTCGCGATTTGGTACAAGGGATTACAGGTGGACGAAATTGAAGCTAGTTCGTTGGGAGTAAGGTACGGGAGGAACACGGCGGCGCACTGGAAAAATGCTTCGCCGGAGCTGTGAGCTCTCTTGTTGCTGTGTTGTTCCTCCATGGAATGGAATTGGGCAAATCAAATCATTTTAATTAATATATTTTTACAATTACATATTATCACTCGATAGAATTGTCACCTTGCAAACACTAAGGTGGGTTGCAGCCATCCACTCCAAAAAAAAATAAAAATAAAAACCTCTTGTAATTAATTAAAATTATCAGTTCGTAAATTTTTATATTGATTTCACACTTATACATTTTATACAAAATAATTAATATAGAAAATTCACAACTTTCATTTAAAATATATATATCACCATAAATTTATAATGTATAACTTTTTTTTTTTAATTTTCTTAAGCCTGCTTTTGAATTGATGGAGAAAATCTCAACTTAAATCAACTTAAATTATTTGGTAGAGGGAGCAAATTCCTTGTGTTCAAATCCAAATTAACGGCTCTATCCCTACGCAACTTGTCCAACCTTTTGTAAAGTTAAATTTGATATGACTCAAGGTCTATGACTTCTGATTTTTAAAAAAATTACAAAACAATATCCCGTCTCAATTATATGGACTTGTTTTTTTAAACCATAAAATTAAGAAACATCATTTGGAAAAAAAATTTAGTGATTATACGTTTCCAAGACTCGGAGGTATATATATTTAAAACAAACCAAAAAAAAAAAAAAACATGGTCTACATAAATTTATAATCGAGACGGAAGTCGTAAATTTTAGAAATTTAAACGTCATAAAAATTTAGAAGTGGTACATGTAAACCCGCTATAAGATTAAAATAATCAACCAAAAAACAATGCATAATGCAATTTGAATGACATAAATTAGGTGAACAATAGTTTTGACATCTTTTATTTCACTTCAAGTTCACATATCTAAGTTTGCCTAATAAATTGAAATTGCTCTTGGATCGATGAATTTTCCTAGAAACTGAACGATTAAGACTTTTATACGACCAACATCAATAATGGTTTCACAAATCATCATCTAAAACCACAAGGAAATGGATGAAGGATCACATTTAGGTGTTAATGGAGTCTCCCAATAGACAAATCAAACAAACATGATCATTAGACTTTCACAGTTTCACTTGGCAAATTGTATAAAATCACAAGGTACCGTACGTATACACATAGATGTAGGCATATCGACAAGGATGGAACCAAGTTATATACAGCCCAAAAAACCCGATACGCGTAAAGCAAGATAAAGAAAATGGGAACAAATAAATCACAAGATGAACACGAAACTCTCGTGAGATGGTTTCTCGGGTTCATTTTGTAAGACAAATATCCTATTTAGGTCATATGTATACTTTTTGCGTCAAAAGTATTACCTTTTATTTGTAAATATGGGTAGATTGACATGTCTTGCTCACAAGAGACATACTCGAAGAGAAAACTGAATGAAATTTATGTAGCCTTGTAGTTTGAAAGAATCAAAATCATTTCCAAAAGAAATTTTAGGATATCTTCATTGCCACCCTCGAGAGGTGTGTTCTAAATTAATGTGATCTATGGTTTAACTTACTGATTCAAATACCTAGTCAGCCACAGGCCTTGCTATTCGCATGAAAAAACAACAAATTCAAAATAGAATAAGTAAAACACGGGAAAATCCAAGGTGTTCGCTTTTACACGAAAGTCACAACACATCTAATGGAGGCATCACACAAAAGAAAAGGATGGTTTGTTAATTTGGTTCAGGGCTAAATTGTCAGGTAAGTTGGTTCATACCATGGGCTATGGAGTGAGTTGCAGCTCCACTTGTGGTCTGGAGACCGAAGCCTGTGCTCAATCCACAAGTAGTTGCAACTTCGATACAGTTTATAGAACCAAACAATAAAAAAAAGATGTGGTAATTCCGCAAATAAAATATAACATTTAGTTAGACCATCTAACAACTTTTGCTAGAGTATGAAATGCACTATAGTCAATAAGCCACATAAGCTAAAATCATTCCAACATTTTGAAAAACATACATTTGAGAGATGTAACTTAATATAGGAAACTAAGTCCAGCAAAAACAGATAGATCTGAACATCTGGTCTGATTTTTAAAATTCTCTGCAAATTATCCATGTCTTTCATAATAAGGCCATGGGAGATGCAGAAAACAAAGACAACGTCTTTGTGTATGCTACCATCAATCATAAATACCAGATACATATATTTGTGGACCTCACCACCTGCATTCGCTTGATCTCATATATGTCTATGTTATCAGTACAATAGTTTATCTTAAAGAGTATAGTACTGAATGTCCCTACAAAGTCTAGCAGATCTTATCTTACAGGTCTACCATAAGACACATCCTAAATTATTCCATAAACCCCAAAAGCAGATATCCCAACAAAAGTTTTCATGTTTATCTTCAATTCTGCTGGACACTCTTCACTAGTTTCACGCATAAACACATTCAAAAGCCCCTCTGCAACCTCAACTATTTCTCCGCACAAAATGAATCATGATCAACGTTTTACAAGCAAACAGCAGACTTTTGTGTGGTCTATGCAGTAAAGACGTTTCAGCAATCACTACACCCATGTAACAGAGAAGTCCAGCTCTAAATAGACGCTAAAACAATAAACGTAAAAAAAAAAGGACTTGGTAAGCGAAAAGCTCGAGTAAATCCAACAAAGATGTGTCATGTGTATCATGCAAACAATGTAGAATTTCTAATATTCACCTTATGAAAGACAAAGGTGCTCACTTTCACACAAACACGCTCTGCATCTAATCTACACTACACAGAAGAACCACATTTTAATCATTTCTACTTCAAAATACGAAGTTTTTCTTTTCAATTACAAGCAAGAATTACAAACAAAATGAGGTGCACCCATCACAAGATTTGTACTAACTTTATTTAGGGACGAAAAGGAAAAAAACCACACATTTCGGCAACAGGTTCCCAAGCATTCAAAAAATTAAGCATATTCACTGAATTGTTTAAGCCTTTTCCTTTACTTCTAAAACGTGACACACACAGCTAAGAAATAACAGTGAAACAAAAGGGTTCCTCAATCATCCAATTCTCAGCTCATTACAATCATAAAACCCCAAAAAGAACAGAAGCTAATTTTTCTTATAATAAAACTGTAAATCAGCGAAGATATGCCGGGATCTTAATGCGAATAAAGAGCATACTCATAACATAAGAAATCACAACGAAAGCAACCCCAGCTGACGCGTAAGACACCTTCACACTCTTCGCCCTGTTCTTATCCAGCGCCAGATCCAGCAGCACGATTCCGATGCCTCCCAGAACGAACATGAACCCCGACGAGAGACCCTCGATGATGTATTGGCCATTCACCCGACCCGGAAGGAAGACCACAGGTCGAACCGCCCCAGTGAAGCGATCCTGGGTGGATCCGATGCCCGGTGGCTCGACAATGACGTCGTAGACGATGCCGGATACGACCATGAAGTATGTGAGGAGGACTAAGGAGAATACCGTCATGGAGGAAGGGAGAGTGAAGGACGGCAGCTTCAGGCGGAGGCGCGGCGGCCGGAGGACAGAGAATGGCAGGACCCGGATGAGATGGAAGATCGGGTCAATGGATTCGGAAGATGGGTCGGGTTGGGTCACAGCGGCGGAGCTTGAAGTGGACATTTTGCCGGTGAGTTGAAGGAAGGAGTGAAGCTGAAGAGGTGAATTACTGAATTTAGGTTACCAATTGACTTAAATCTTTTTATGTTATATTTATTAAATTTCTTTGTTTTTGTTTATGAGGAAAACATTTATTTAAATTTTATTATCAAAAAATATAAAAAGAACATAAACATTTTACAAATCTTAATTTAATTTAGATTAGCATAAATATTCAGTATATCTTTTCTTTTTTGAAGATTAAAAAAAAAAAATCAGTATATCTAACATAACTGTTTGGCTAAATTTTGTCTGGAAGACAAATAATTAGATGAAAAATATTTTTTTTTTATTTTGTTAGTCTTAAAAGACTTTTATCTCCTAATCAAACATTTTCGGTGGATTAAAATGTATCTGTAAATTCAATATTATTTTTGTACATCGGGCGAACTGCGAAGTACTTTTTGAAAAAATAAGAGAGAACAAAGATTGCAAACTGCTTTGTGAATCTGTGAGTTATTTCATACACTTTTGGACCGATTATCGTGCATCAAGGCTCAAGCCATCACCATATTATGGCATCATCGATTCAATTTCTTCCGACTCCTTGGAACATACCGAAAGAGCAAAATTTTGATTGGATGCAATGTAAATGTTTAGTAATTCGATTCTTACCGATACTTTTTTGAACGACTGATGTACATGACTTATTCAGTATGGTTTACCTAGCTAAATTTTGGTGTGTACTGGACTCATAGATTTATCCGGTACACATCAAAATATAGCGATTGTGAGTTCTCAAGTAAATTTTTTTAAAAAAAAAGTAAAAATTTTATGCAATATATTAATTGATGAGTTTTCATCTTTTGGACAATCACTGTGGGTAACTACGTGAGAACGAAATGACATAACACATTGTACAACCAATAAATAATTAAAACGTCCACTGATGCTCACGCCGTAGTTATCTAGGAAATCAAAACTCGTTAATTGATATCATATCAACTAAATAAAATAAAGTAATTTATTAGGACAAAAGAGAAATGCAATATCTTTTAAATAAGATATATAAATTTAATTTTAAAAAATTCCATTTATACTGACTAATTTTTAATCAGTTTGCTTGATTTTACAAAAATATTCTCAAACTTATCTCCAACAATATCTAATTATTTCTCGCATACTATTTGATCAACTCATCTAAATTCTTGAATTTTTATAATATTTGTTTTAATTAAAAATTTTATAATAATTAATCTTTGAACTAAATCGGAATTTTATAAAATAAAGAATTATTATACTTAAATAATATATATATATATATATAATTATTATATAATACACTTATTGCGTGTGCTGGATACAATAGTATATATAAAAGATGATGTACCCATTAATAAGAAGGAAAAAAAAACTATATTTCATAATTGAAGAACAATCAATTTGTCATGTGAAACCTGTAAAAAGTAGATAATAATTTAAAAACAAATAATGTGTTATATGAAACCTGCAAATATATTTCAACACGTGAAAAATTCAAATTCTCGTCAAAAAAATCATCTCGAACATTGGATAACGTCCTTTCAAGAAAGAAAGAAAAATTTCTTGCCAAAAACAATTTTACTATTATCCACGAACTATTATAAGGTGAAATCAATTAAAAAAAATAAAGCTGATATTTTCAAGGCTTTTTTTTTCTTTTTTCATACAAATTGTAAGAATTGCTTTCAAATTGTAAGAACTCTTTTTAAAAATTGTATTATATTTACAAAAAAATTTATCCAAATTTGCATTGTAACATGTTTAAGTTTCAATAAAAAAATATGGTAACCTTCAACATACTATTCTTGATCTTTCAATATATCATACTTTATTTCAATAACAAGGATAGTTATGAGGTAAAAATATTTTGATGAAAAAATTAGACTTGAAAGACGTTTCGTCTGATATATCACTCGATCTTTGACGACTGTTTTATACTCTGATTGATTATTTCCTACTAATTCATGAAGTATTTATTTTTTTTTTTGAAGAGATGAAGTATTTATTTTCTTACACGCGAACCAACCATATTCGTTTGTCTTACATGCTCAATTATGAGATCACATGTGATATTATTATAAACACAAACACAAACACAAACACAAACATCTATAATTTGTTTTTCAATACGTAAGTTTTTGCTAAAGCTTATACCGAACCAAAATACCAATATTTCGAAATATTGTACCAAATTTTTTTCGATATATTGATATTTTTTGGTATATCGATTTTTTTTCGATATCTATATGAATTTTTTTTCATCCGAAATTTCGATATCGACATAAATTTTTTTCATACCAATATTTTAGATACGATAAACCGAAAATCCACCCCTAATTTTTGCCTTGTCTACATTTGAAGAAATGATGTCAATGTTGGACATCGGGGAAGGGCGTTTTCGAAAACACCCTAACAAACTTTTTGTCAAAAATAACTTTTTTTAAAAAAGGAAAAATAAATCCTCAGTCCAATCCAATTTGTTAAGTGTCAATTATTTTTTTCTAAAAAATAAAATAAAATAAAAGGTGGCCGTCAATGTTAAACCAAAATCACAAAAAAGTAACAAATATCAGACATTTTTCACTACTAATGAACGAAAACAGTCGATCTCCGGACCTAAAATCCAGCAGTGGTTCGTTTCACAAACCATCTAGAGATCTACCAAGAAACGATCTCTGCTGAAATTAAACCGAAACCCATGAAAAAATTGTCGAACAAACTTAGAAAATAGCAGTACTTTGACATGAAAAACATTAGGCCACGCTGCTACCCAGAGACCAGAAACTTGACATCGTAACGTTAGTTGAAATCTGCACTATCTTTATGAACACTTGAGTTAGCATATAATATACCACAGCAATTTCTAAAAGGATCCCTCCCTTGTCATTAACCTGTAAAACCATAGAGATATAATACATATATTAATGCACTGAAACAGTTTTTAAGGCGATCTTTTAAGACCAAATATATCTCAGATTTACCATATCGCCGGGATTTCTTCTTGAAGTATTCACCAAAAGGTCTTTCAGGAACAGGAATCAGTTTTCCAACAATAGCAAGAGGCCAGCTGGTAATCATCAAGTAAAATTCAACATTAAGCTTCCATGAATATCGTCA
This sequence comes from Henckelia pumila, assembly GCF_033568475.1. Taxonomy (NCBI): domain Eukaryota; kingdom Viridiplantae; phylum Streptophyta; class Magnoliopsida; order Lamiales; family Gesneriaceae; genus Henckelia; species Henckelia pumila. The sequence goes on from NC_133122.1 coordinate 141,239,019, forward strand.
AGGAACTAATGGGATCTTATTTCTGTTGCACTAAAGATATTAATCCTAGCATTTTAAATAAGTCGTGATGAACATGAAACTCGAAAGTGAGGGCAATGATATATAAACCTGACAAAACCTATGGCAATAGAAACAAGCCACAGTTGCCAACTTAGACGAATTGTTGATGCAAATTTCCCCAGGAAAAAGATTATGACGACCTGGATAGCAAGAAAGTACATACATACACATATATATATAAGTATAAAAAACAAGAGTGAAGATTATAGTTCACTAAGGAAATAAGGCAGTTATCTATTACATTTGGGAAGAAAAAGCATACCTGAAGCACCACTTCGATACCGATTATTCCCATGAAGAGATGGTTCTTAGTGACTCCTTTCCAAACATTGATCTGATCTGGCTTTCGAGAATTAACTTCATTGAATATCTACAATTATAAGAGATTGAGAGAATTTTAGTTCGAAATGAAACAGTGTTTCAAGGATAATTGAATTGTCATTAAAAGTCACCAGAGACACTGGTCGATACAAATATTCATCATGCATATAGAGAGATGCTTACAGTTTTGAGTTTGGTTGTTGATTTGATTCATATTTCATCATTTATTGATTTTACCTAAATAAACATAATTCTCGTCTAACCTAGATTCAGTTAGAATTTGAATACTGAACTTCATGATAACTTCCATGTTCTATTGAATTTTCTATACAATTTCACAATTTCTTTCATGCTTCCTAGTTTCAGATTTGACTCGAGTTACTAGAACCAGTGCAAGATATTATTTGACAAGATGCCCATGGCTTAACAATTTGCAACCTGCTCTCCGTGCTTGTGCCACAAAGCTACTGTCAAATCAATACTCCTTTCACTCTTGTGAAATAGGAATAAGGAGATATAAAAAACTGTTAGAATTATCTAACAATATAGTTCACACAATCACAATCAAATAGGTTTTCCTAGCCAATTTCACATAATATCAGACACCATTAAATGAAGAGCAACAGATTTCCGAAACAAACGGAATATTTTCGCGAATGTTTCATGTCCTGTATTGGTAGATAGCCGTATTCCACGTGTCCATACATTTTCAACAATCAAGTACCATAAGCGGCAAGAAATCTTTTCACAAGACTTATCAACATACCTGACAGAGGACGAATGCGTTGAATATTAGTGTATTCTTTACTTTGAAAGCACGATCTTTGGTCTCATGCTCCAGATTCAGTATCTTGTTTCCTCGGAAATTGAGGACTAAGAGCACAGTGACTTGATAAAGAGCCTAAAATAATTCGACGTGAAAATTAGGACAAAAAAACACATGTGAATAGAATTACGACAAAAAATCAATGTAATTGTGAATGGATATAACTATTGAATATACCGCCTCAAAATAGTATCAGAGCCAAGAAAGGAATCAGAAATTCAACGTGTGAGGGAATGTGAAAAATAAATCTATTTATTGTCCCCATCAACTTGAACGTGTGCACCTAGATTATTACATTTCAGCCACATATTTACCGATCTCTAGTTTAACGTGTGAGGGAGTGTGAAAAATAAATCTATTTATTGTCCTCTCCCATGAATTCGAGCTTTTGGGAGAAGCAGTTTTAACAATACCAAAAGCCATTCATCTCCCCATCCAATTGGCATGGTCATGACAAAAGGAAATTATACCTGAATTAACAAATTCCTCCACATGATATTGGTTATCAGAGGTTCCCTAAAAAAAAAGAGTATTTCTCAATTAGTAGGTATTCGAAAAATAATCCAGAAGCAGTAAAATTTGGCAATGGATCGAGATAAAAAAAACATGGAAATCTCACACTGTAAAACCTTTATATAACAAAATCAAAACAGTACTCAAAGATTTTGGATTAACCAATTTTAGCAAGCAGATGCTCTTTTTTTTCTTTTTCTTTTTTTCTTGAAAAAACCAATTATAAACAGACTGATAAATCATAAAAGAACACAATTTACTTTTATCAACTGGCACGAGCCCTTCCCAGAGAAAGCTTTTAACTGATTATTATAAAGGATAGATAGAACATTTCAACTTCCAGATGCAGGGCAAACTATTTCTTAAGGTCATTGACAGATTTGGAAGTGAGGGAAAAACCATCTTGTCTAAAAATAAATGGACTATGGATAAAGGGCAAAAGGAGTAGGATCCTATACGATGACAATGCTGAAGTAGTAAATATAAACATCATAATTATTTATATTAGCATTAAGATCCATTTATATAATCTCAATTCCTGCATTTGTAAGGATGCATAATGGTCGGTGGACAAAGACGACAAGCCCTGTCATCATTCAAAAAACTAAACGAATTTTTACTAACACAAACATGAGCATCAGAACTCTGGCTAATACACATGTCTAACCTTCTACCAACTGGAGCTCTATGCATCAAATGATCTGTAGGAGCCTCTGTAGCTAGTGCAAGAGCTCCAAGAGTGTCCATAATAAGATTTACCCAAAGAAGCTGGAGAAAAAATATTAGAAAGCATAATATGTTTACCTGAAAACTGTTACAAACTTCGTACACTGATGAAAGCAAAAACAATACAGAGGACACCAATGCAAACAAATAGATGGAGAGGGAAGGAGAGAGATTCAAACCTGCACTGCATTGAGAGGGACATTACCAGACGAAACTGCTGAGACAACATTGATAATCAGAGCTGCAACATTAACTGTCAGTTGGAATTGTATGAACTTCTGAATATTGGCGTAAACAGATCTACCCCATCGTACAACCTGCCATCCATATAGAAATTAGATGCAGCTTTGCACGACTGATATTAATTTCAATTCTAATGGTGATAAGCTATAACAGCAAAAGTTGTAGCCAAGAAAGTTGGTTATGCTAACTCTTCGTACTCCCAAAATCAATGAATAGCATGCTTAAATCATTAAAAACTTTAATGGACTCCTGATTTCCCAAATGTTAGCTCAACTAATGCGAAACATATAAGTTTTTCATCACGTCCCTAAAATTTTATGAACCCGTAAACCAGCGCCAAGTGATAAGGATGGAGACAATTGCACCATCATAAATACACACATCCAGGCAGCAATTAATGTATAGTACATTTACACTGAGCGAAGGTTAACCGCAACAATTTCAGATTCAAAAACATAAAACAACATTACTACAAGATTGCTAAAAGTGAGAAGAGCATTCTGCAAGAACCAAACTCTTAAGCATTTGCACAACTGTCAGCATCAACATAAGAGAGACAAAAGCTAACCTTTACAACAGAAGCAAAATTATCGTCCAATATAATGATATCTGAACTTTCTTTCGCAACTTCTGTGCCTTGAATACCCATAGCAAGGCCAATATCAGCCTGCATCATTAAACAAGTATAAACCAGTTCAAGTAAATAAGAAAAAACAAAACCCAAACACCAACAGAATTATTTACAGCATAGCAACCTCGCATTTAAATAAAATCACCATCTACTGACAGGACACTGAAATTTATGAGCCTAGTACATTTGGATGTGTATCCAAAAAGTGTCTACCAAAATTCATTATCATTGGTGAGCCAAATAATATAAAGTGATCTTTTTTATAATTTTAGTAGCATGTCAGATTAGCAACCAATGTAATTTGGAAAAATCATGTTCCTTCTTGGCTTCAAAAAGTTGTATTTTATGACATTCGGGAGTAATGAATTCCTCTTCTTACTTTAAAAAAAAAAACACACACACACAGAGAGTTCAGCAAATACACATTAAAGAGTAGCTTTAACAAGCTAACATTTTCTCTCTCTAAAACATAAGAAAACGTGCAGATTCAACTAGGAAGTGAAAAACAGACCTCGTGCAGTGCAGGAGCATCATTAGTGCCATCTCCCGTGACAGCAACAACATGTCCCTTTTTTCTCAATGCTTGCACGAGCAACAGTTTGTCATTTGGTGATGACCTTCCCATCACCTTTACAAAGTGAAAACAAGAAGTTACTAGTACCACCTCCTCAACGATCAGAATTTTAGAACCATCATGTGAAGCACAGAAAATTTCAGCTCATACCGAAATTCTGTCGGCCACATCGACTCTTTGTGTCTCAGTCATGTTACGGAATACCTTTCCTTCAATAATATTAGGTTCAACAACATCTGCCTTTGACCCCAAGATCCCACATTCTAAAGCTATAGCTCGAGCAGTTTGAAGATTGTCTCCAGTGACCATGCGCACCTATAAAATTGTGTATTGTGTCAGGTATCAAGCTTCAGGTAGAACTTAGAAGTAAGAAAAAAAAGGCCAACCATTCTTAAAAAGGCCAACCATTCTTCAAACAAATTTAGACAACCATAAACATCAATTAAGAACAAGAATTTTGAAGTAATAGAAAAGTAGTGACTTCGGATTCTGCCACACAATACACTGTTTCTCTAAAATATTAGGGGATGAATAATGTAGATTTTGCACATTTAAGATGAACAGTAAAAACTTTAATATTTTCATATTTTAATACACAGGAAAAGAGGGAGAGGAGTTGGAGGCAAAGGAACCATTTGTTTTTCATGGTACTATCGTGAAATAAGGGGGAGAGCAGTCCAGCGAGCTCAACCTCCTCCCTCCAAAATTGTGCCCTTGGATAGAGGAATAAAGCTTTAAATGGGAGCACCAAAACAAATTACTTCAAAGAATTCTTTGTTTCGTGTTTTCATGACATTTAATTCACGACACAATAATCTAAAAGTTTTGAAGTAAAGATCAGCTTATTTAGCATAACTCAAGGAGGATATGAGGTGGTTGTGCGTTGAAAGGAAACCATCATGGGCTCCGATCACAGTAGTAAAATGATCTGAAGTACAGGTGAGCTTATTTAGATTAGCACAACGAAGATTGTAGACTAGACGGCAGCCTGCTGAGCATAAACCATCATAGGTTCTGTGGCCCACTGCTGATGGAAATTGCGGCAGCCGTTCATGTCACAGATGAGATACCACAGAATCACATATAAATTAAATAACAAACGAATGGTGATACATGTACTGATCCACAACAAAGATAAACACAAAACAAGAAAAAGCTAATGACTTGTGCGGGAATGTGTGTAGACATTAATACGTACCTTAACACCAGCATTAGTGCATAACAGAACCGAATCTTTTACACCTGGACGACAAGGATCCTGCAACCAACATGTGTTACTATTAACAAATATACATTAAAAATATATGCATAAATCAAATCGATTCATGTAAAAAGGGAGAAAATTTCAGGATGAAAAGCGTTAAAATCTAAGAGGGCGTTGGATGTTGAAATTATTGATGGTAAGGCCAAAAAGGAAATCACAAAAAAAAGCCGCAAAAAAACAAAAACTAGCATGCCCAAAAGAAAGACAGAAAAATATCAAAACAACAATTAAAAAATAAACTAGCAACAAACCAAATAATACGTTTTATAATTAAGATTGATGCACTGAAAGCATTATATATTTTAAAATAATTTTGATGTGATTCAATAATGAAAAATATCTACCATACTGATCAAAACCTCTCACCTATGTAAAGAGAGAACATCATACCAAAATTAAGAAATACTGATAAGAGTTTTTTGCCAACTAGCAGTCTAGCATTGCCTTGTATTTGTCAGTCTTCATGCAAAACTACATAAGATCATGTGTTCTGTGCATTATCTATTCGTTATCATTCTATTATTAAAACTTCAACATTATGTCACAGCGGGAATATATACTTCCCCGCCTAGTGTGTTGACCAAAAATCTATCAGCGCGAAAAAAGGCCCAAGATTTCAAGAAGTAGTTGGAACCACAATTCTTTCTGACCATTGATTGTGGGTGTGCAGTGCAAGCCTTGTTCTACCTCTTCTTGGAAAAAGAAAGTTTTCATGTGAATGTTAACCACAAAAAAGGGTTCCTGGTCTAAAATCAGAATAAATTGTTAAATTAGAAGACATCTTCGATATAATTCATTATTTAGCTATTAATTTTTTTAATTACATTATCCCAGATGTCAATACAAGGAGAATTGTTGTCTTCCATTTTAAGATAAATTAATTAGGGTTTGACATTATTCATAAATAATATAAGGTATTCACAGCTGATCCACGTAATCACGAGTTGTATTGCATTCTCTCTTCATTATCTAGGTATTACTTAAAATTCAACAAAATTAACATCAGGTAACAAAAATAAATGATAAAAGCCACCATTCCAGAAACAACTTAGGTAGCCAATGTCAAATGATGTTGGTGGCTCGGAGCAAAATATCTTGACCCAAATTGCTATTATTTCCATTCACATGTCAAGCCAACAGTGTTTATCAAGGATTTTTAACAAAATATTTGAAGACTAATTAAGAGTCATTCGAGAAGTACCAAAAACCACCGCTCAAAACATGTCAGCTTCCATAACAGGAATTACACATTTTATTGAGGTTAAAACAGTGAATCTTAATTTTCTTGATGCACAAAACAAACATGCTTATACATGTAGAAATTTCAAGTGACAAACATTCATCTCTGCGGAAAAAAATAGATATGCATACCAAAAACAAAGTGATACGCACCTTAATACCAACAATGGCAAGTAAAATTAGGTCTTCTTCGGGTAGCGGCCAATTATCCAGTTCCTCAGCGCTAGCCGGAACCTTTTCCAGTGGATATGAACGATAGGCTATAGCAACACAACGCAAACTTCCCGCGGCCATCTCTTCAATTGCTTTCTTAAAAAGTGACAACTATAGAAAACAAACGCAGTCGTTTAATAGCTGGTACAAACGCAGTCGTTTGCTTGAAAGGTAAAGATTGGTGTTCATCATTAGGTAATATGTGAAGGTCCAGATTAACCACCATAACATCGATCACTTTTTAACTCGACACCGCAATTTTGTTCATGCCCAGCTCAAGCAACAAAGTTATTTTAAGTACATTTTGAGGAAAAGGAACTGGTTAAGAATAAGCTGAACCAAGAAATTAGTAAACTGGTAAACCTTATCTTCATCCATCTCTGTCACCCGGTCATTTGCATCAACATAACTTCTACAAGAATCCAGCACTATTTCTGCAGCCCCTTTCCAATGCACACGAACTTCAGAATCCGACTGCCAAAACAGCAACAATTACTACTACATAAGAGAAGACAAATAACAAGCATAACTGCATAACACAGAAAAAGTCTCAATGCTGTTCAAGTTAAAGTGGATGCAGGTATGGTAAAATATGCACCATCTGAAAAATATTCTAAACCTTACCACTTTTAGCGCAACACCACCTCGCTTTTTCTCTGAGTTGAACGGAAAAGCATGAATTATCACCGAATCTGATCGTACAGCACTAAAGTCCATTCCGAGCTACATGACAACACAATAAACGGGAATGAAATAAAAAAAAAAAAAGAATAACAGACTATTCATCGGTGAAGGGGACTATTACATTCACTCCCCATTGTAGAATGGCCTTTTCTGTTGGTGATCCAGAAACTTCAAAAGCTCCACCACCCTGTCAAAGGCCAGCAACAGCAAGTGTGTAAGCACATAAAAGTGATCAAACAAAATTGATGTCACAGCTAGTACTGTCATAATAGCCCTCTGAAGTCTGAACAGATGATAATCGAAACTGTCCAAAAAATTTAATACGTTAATAGCTTCCCTATACAGGCTCAAGTGTTATGTTATATTATACTACTTAAAAAGATTGTGGGTTCATGTTTTATTATTCACCCCAAAATCATTGTATCATCGCCAAACTCATGTACTTAAAGCTGCTTGCACAAAATAGAGCACATCTTTGACAACAACACGAAACAGTGATGGAACTCATGTGATGTGTTACAAGAATCTACGTTAATCTCTCAATTAAAACATAAGTTTAAAACAAGCAAGCAATCATTTACAAATTTCATCATCCTGCTACCTACCTCAGGCACAAATACACTTCCTGTTGTGTTCTGTGCGATGCCTTCAATAAGATATGAAATGACAGGAGGAGGAAGCAGTGACTTATTGTCAGGAGGATCAATTTTCTGTCCACAAGCGTGCACCTCAACCACAGTCATCTGTACAGAACCCAAATAGTTGATTTTCATGAATAAAGAAAATGACAAAAATCTTTTCAATTATCCCACAACCAGAGGAACCTTACCCACCCACATCCCAGGTTCGCCCTCCACAATAGAAGCGTAAGAAAAAGGCCTTATCATAACTCACCTGATTCAGAGTTAGGGTACCAGTTTTATCACTGCAAATAGTAGTTGCAGAACCCATTGTTTCACAAGCTGACAGCCTTCTAACCTGCAGTTCAGATGTTTAATATAATCCAGGGATAACAATTGGATAATGGATAAGAAAAAGGGAACATGGTTAGCATCGCATTAATCGACGGTACACATACTAACCAGTGCCTTATCAGCCATCATTTTTCTCATTGAATAGGCAAGCCTACAATGCAAATATATATATATATATATATATATATTAAATATGGTTATCCAGAGAAATAGCCCTCAATGCCTTCCATTGAAATGGAAAACTAAAACAGTGATACATCAAATATCAAATGATGTGGATTGAAATAATGCATCATGGAAACATGAAAAAATAATAGGCCAACATATGATTTGTATCAAGTGGTTCATAGGCCAAATTCTTATCCAGAGAAATAGCCCTCAATGCCTTCCATTGAAATGGAAAACTAAAACAGTGTTACATCAAATATCAAATGATGTGGATTGAAATAATGCATCATGGAAAAGGGAAAAAATAATAGGCCAGCATATGATTTGTATTAAGTGGTTCATAGGCCAAATTCAATTGCAGCTATAAAAGATGAGTAATGTATCGCTATTACCATCATCATTCTTGTTTTACCTAGGGGCCCGTCCAACATACATGATACAACGGAATAGAGAACGAAAATTCTGAGACTTACGTCAGAGTTACAGCCAGTGGAAGACCTTCTGGCACAGCAACAACTACTATGGTGACCTAGAAATTTGTCTTGATAAGTTGGACAATACAAAGCTGACATAAATTAAACCAAATACCACATGTAGGAATGAATACATACCGCAACAGTAAATATTTTTACAAAACCATCAATCGCATCACCAACTTTAGTCTGTCCACGTATGAATTGCTTGCTGCCATCTGGATTTGTGGTTTTCCCCGAAAAAAATCTGCGGAAACAAAACATAAAATTCACATGTCAACTTCCACAAGGAAAATGATGGCAACATAAATAGTGCATACTAAATTCATAATTAACGTACCGGCCCACAAGAACACCCAGAACTAGAACAGCTACTGCAAGGCCAACGAAGCCAATGAACGTAGCGACCCCATTCAACCGTACCTAAACTTGGTAACAAGTGATTCAGAAACCAACTACAGTGACAAAACAAATTGTCAAGAATTTACAAAAATTTACCTGTAAAGGTGTTTCTTCACCATTGTCCTCCGATATACTTGCCATGAGTAATCCCCATTCTGTATTAATACCCACACTTGTCACCTAAAAAAAGGAGCAGCATTCCAACATACTATAAGATTGCCACATAGACATTCATCAAAGATTGCAATAGCATATTTACTTCAGGAGGATCACATGCAATCTGTAATAATTTACCTAAAAACACCAACACGCAATTTCCCGTTTTAAAATAAGTAATACACAAGGAAGTGACGACAAGAGTCTAGCATATAATAATGCATCTTAGCATCTTGTGTACTCCAGGAGAATATGTCCTCGTGAACAGGAAACAAAAAGACTCCCCATTTTAGCAACACACACACAAACACTCTTATACTTGAATTGAGTTTTTTCCTTTAAATTTATGAAAATTCTCAAGATTAAATAATAGGTAAGAGATGTAAAAAACAAGAAAATTACCAGCATGGTGCCATAACCATCAGCTACCTTGCATCCAGACATAAGATAGGGTTCTCTGGTTGAATCCTTGTGAACCTAACATGAACATAGTTGAGAGTCAATACGATCATAGAAACTAGGGTAACCATAAAATAGAGAATGCGATCATATGAAGCTTACAATTTTACTCTCCCCTGTCATACTTGATTCATCAAGTGCAAGGGAATGTCCAGCGATTACAAGTCCATCTGCAGGAATCTGTATATATGAAAGTGACCACAAAATCAATTAAAATTTGAATAAACCACCTCCAAGCTCACATTCTTCCACACAATACTCGTGGTAGAAACATTTTCAGTTATTTTTCAGGGAGTATAAAGTGGATGAGCAGCGAAACATATCTTCTTATTTACCTGATCTCCAATTTTGAGGGGCACTACATCACCAACAACTATTTCAAATATTGAAACTTTAATTCTCCGTCCATTCCTAACGACCTACAAGGAAAACCACTAAACATGAGAAAAAAATAGAAGGAAAAGTTGCAAGCATGAGGCACTATCTGTATAATACCAACCTCCATCTGTATGTTTTGTTTCTCCTCGTTCAAATTTTGAAATTGAAGTGATTGTCTGTAATCACTGACAGCTGCAAAGAAAAATTAGATGTAGCATGTCTTCTAACTGCTTAAAGTACGACAATGAAGGATGGAATAAAATGGTGATAGATAGTTTAGAAACACATAAACAGAGGCCAAGAATAATTTCACCATTCCAAATCCACTAGATCATTCAACAGAAACAAAGTCATGGCTATTACATGCAAATAAAGACAAATTGATTGAAGTATAAACAAAAATGCTAGAGCAAGAACTGGAAGCAGTAAAAATACTGGCTCACACCAGCATCCAACCTACATTATATTTCCTGCCACATAACATTACGCTGCAAAGCATACATTTTTTAGGGGTACTAAACTATTATCATCAGTATAAATCAAGCAACAGAAAGGAGAGTGAAGTAAAACAGCCACAATTGGACACAGGTCATGTTTTAAAAAACAATTCACAACCAGCATACCTGTGAATATAATGACTATAAGAACTGCTATGGCAATACTTCCTCCATCATACCAACCCTCTTTTATGCCCTAAAAATAAGAATAAATTCTCATTATATTATACCTTAAAAAAGAAACAACGAGCATGAACACATCCACATAAATGTCACTACATGATTGAATATTTTAGCATGATGATTCATGATATTAGAAACATATTTCCAATATCAAAACTACTGTAAGAAAATAACCTCAGATGGGTCAACAGCAGTAAGTTACCAAAGATACTTCTTGCAAGCAAAATAAAAGGCGAGCAAGTTTCAGTTTCATTCTACGATAATGCAAGAAATCAATAGATGACATAATACTACTTCACTATGCAGTTAAAATTATGATATCATAAACAAAACAACTAAATTCGGGAATAAAATAACCAGTATAGTACTAAAATAATATTCTCATACACACCACTGTGGTTTAAACTTTAACACAAAAAATATCCAGGAAAAACCACAAGAGATAAAGGTCGCAAACAATGCTGCCGTTACCAAATAATAAAAAAATCATTGTAATGCAAGCAGAAATAATAGACATGTAAATAATAAAAAAAAATCAATGCAATATAAGTAGAAATAACAGACATGTACACTTTATAGAGTAACAAACAGATATCTTCTTAACCTTACCTCAGTCTTTATACCCAGAGCTAAAGAAGCTGCTGCTGCAACCATCAAGATGATTAGAGTCGTGTCTCGACATGCATCCCAAACAAACCTCTGTAGGGTTCAAGCAAACCAAAATATAAGTTTTAGTATTCATTGAACATCATTTTGATGCACTAACAATACTAAGTACAGCATTAAAATCCAAATCTCACCCAAAAACTCCGCCCCTTTTTCCGAGGATATGTGTTCGATCCAAAAGCATTCTTTCGATTTACCAAGTCAGTCTCATCTTCAGGTATACCTTTTTCCGAATCGGATTTCAATTTTTCAGCCACTCCATTAACCTGATGACAAGAAAAGTAAAAGGAAATCAAGATACGTAGAATATCGAACGAGAGAGCACAAAGTTTTAATCACAGAATAAATTTAAGATGCAGCTATGTTTAACTTGCCCCTCCAATATTCTGCAGAAGAGAAAGATCATGCTCTCTGGACAATGCAACTAGTTCCTCAGCACTGATACCAAAATCCCCAAATCTAGTTGGGCTTGAAGGTACCTCCTTCGGAGTTCCTGGAACAAAGTTGATGAAAAATGACTGAATTTTCATTTGTGATTAAAAAAATAAAAAAAAATAGATAAAAAGTGACACTACAAATTGATCCTCCACAAGTGGGGAATAATAAGTCAAGAACACATCCAGAAACAAAAAAATATCCAAAACAATTGCACGTGAAACATTCAATATGTACAATATGTACAAATCCCTAGGAAAATGCGACAAAAAATATATTAATATTAATATTATGGCTCAGCGTGCTCTTACAAACTTCACTGATTCAATGATAATAAAAAGTAACATACTGACTCATGCCACCAATAACCCAAGACAACTGACAAGGTTAGGATTATGTATTGATCATAACAAAGGTGGCAAGACGCATTGTATAATACAGCCACTGTTGTTTATTGAATAAAGAACTTACAATGATGGAATGCAAAAAATAATTACCGTTTGGTCCCTGCCCGCCCGTTTGGAACAGAACTGCTGCCTGGTGAGATTTATATATACACGTGTTTAATAATCAACAAATGATCATTAATGAACCAATTTAGATTAAAACATAATTACTCGAAGGACTTGGGCGTGCATTCTGATTTTAGCAATCAATTGCTTTCTCTCCTCTTCTTTCTTCAAATCCAGTGTATAACGAAATCGCCTCGAAGCATTCAGTACAAGTGCGGCTTGCTGGAAGGAAACATTAGGATTAAAAGAAAAATAAAAGCAACACCAAAACACCAACCGTCGGCCCCGAAAAAAAAAAGGTAAACTAAACCACGATATATAATTAAATAAAATGTAATGCCCTGGTTGAAATCCAAATTAGAAAAAGAAGTAAACTACAGATAAGAACCAAATGAAGGTCATATAAAATTGCAAAAGATGTAAAAATGCTGCATGCATTCAACAATTAGACAATCCCTATGCCTTTTTATTTTAGCATATATTATCGACCTTTTTGGCCTGTTTTCATTCTTTTTTGAGGGAATAATAATTCTAAAAATATAGTCACTGTTTTGTTCTAATTCGATAAGCTCGAAGTGTCTTCTTTGGAAATGTGTTTTCTGAAGATTGCAGAATTCGAATAACGTCTGACTTATACATGTCAAATCATGAAAAATGTCTTGAATTAATCGGTTTTTTTAACATGAGTGATATTTTAAAATGTCCTAGCCCATGTTTCTCGGAAGCTTTGGATTTGTTTGGTTTTGCTTTCCAGAAAAATATATTACATCCTTGGAAAGAAAATCTATCACATCATCCTATTTACATTTTCATCCAAATAATATGCTTCCAAACGTTTCACGTATCCTATTATAATATGCATTTTAGTTGTTTTTTAATCACAAATGCTTTAAGCCAACTTTGTGCTGGCTGAGTTGGCAACCTATTCTTTGCCCTGATACATGACTGTCTTTCGACTCAGATGATAATAGTGATCGGATTAAGTTTTTGTCAACAAGCAAGCTGAGGATTCCTCGAAATAGAAAAACATTCACAGAGTCGTTTTGTGATTCGACATTTGATGAACTAAGCTAGTGTGTCTGTACTGGTATTTGATTCTTAATTCTGATGTACTTGTTATGCTTGTTTCAAAGATGCTGATTTTGTTCAGCTCAATTTATGGTATTTTGTTCCACTATGGTGAAGCTCCGTTTTCTACTTGAAAAGATTAGTTTCATTTCCGTAAATTAAATTCTATCTCAGCTACTCTTGCGGTGGTAGAGCGAGCATTTTGATGACGCACTGGGAAGAGATCTTCACTTCCATTCGCAAGTAATGTATTTACCTTGCCCTCCATCCAGGCAAAAAGAGCTCCTTCTCAAGCCCCACGGCATGGTAGGTACAATGATAAAACACAAGAAGATAAATGAGAGGCCAGGAGTTCACATTTCAATGGCATCTTATGAGAGAGACTTATTCCTGGAACGTAAATCCTACTAGGAATGGGACAAACCCGAGTCAGTTCTAAAAGTGTATAAGTTATGACCGCATTCGGATTCACACGGGAGAGAATCAGGGGAGGAAGAAGGAAACGAGATCATTCTCACGCCTCAACCACTCATCCGGGTAAGAGGACTTCTACTCCTGTCTATACAAAAATGTAAGTTCCGTTCCATGTGCATCAATGCACTTTTGACTCAACTGTTTCTCCCCACGAGAGGAAGCATTTAGTTACACTTGAATTAGCCTAAGCTCGTTTCCATTTTCGGTCTCAGGTACCCTTTCGGTTGAGTGTGTTCTCAATTTGCATTTGTCCCACTTGAAGCCATGTTCCATTCTCAGACACATCTTATCAATTCCGATTAAGCGTAGGCGTGATTAACAATTTATCGTAGATTGTACATTTTATTTCTATGTTTATGTTTCATTTTCTTATCTTATTATTAGTAAAAAATTACAACAAAAAAAATGAGAGAGGAAAGAAAGAAAACAACAAGCAATACCCGCGAGCTCCCACACACATACATAAAACATATAAACATAATAAAATTTACCAAATAATCTAAACAAGGAAGAAATAATATGATAAACTTACCCTCCACCTACGCAACCGATCAGCCGGAGCGCTTTTCGTCCGGAAAATATCGAAGGGCCCCAAGCCTTCTTCATCATCCTCAGCATAATCTCGGCGACTTCCACCGCCTTCCAGGTCATTCTGGTGGCGCCTGTACGGCGACGTTTTGTGTTCACCGCTCATATTAAGTCGCAGGAGAGATGACACTGCCAGTCACTGTCAAACCAAATCCACTGCAAAAACGAAAAGCCGCATATTCAACATCGCGACAAATGCAGCCACAATCATGTGCTTCAAAGTTGATTTACTTCGTCTTTTTTTTTCCTTATCATTTCGTCTCGACTTCATTCGCTTCGAGCAAACAAAACCGTAGCGTCTTCGATCGAAAGAAGGAAAAACGTCGGAAATTAAAGAGATTCAAACCTGCAGAATCGATGAAACCGACACGGCGGCGACTGCCGACGAAGGAAAAGCAGAATGGGCGGTGGTGACGGTGGGTGAAAGGAGAAACTTCAGAGAAACTTCCTACAACTGCAGCGAAGCATTGTCTTTGTGTTATTTTTATATAATAAATCTCGAAACGTCTTTTTCTTTTTTCAAAATCGGGTTTAAAGTATTTAATTAATTGATTATTATAATTTTCTGGATTTTGAAGTGGGCCCCACTTTGTATACGTGGGATGCTTTGCCCCGATTTCAAATTTTGTGTTACGGATTTTTATTTTTATTTTTGACAAACGGTTACGGATTTTTAAAAGAGAGATATTGAGGATCTGATAAAATTTTTGCATAAAATAAGATTGTGTTAATTTATTTTTTATTATGAATTTATACGATTAAATTTTTTTTAATCGATCCTAAAATTTATATGTTTTCCAAACGTTCCGATGTTTTTTATAAGGGTTAATAAAAAAATAGGCAAAATAAAATAAGCCAATGAACTGTTTTATAAGTTTTATAATCTATAAAATATTTATGACAAAGCATCGAGTTTGTTCGACTGGGCCTTATCTTAAATATTTTACACTCTTCGAGATGTTTCTATCTTATTATTTTTCAATAAAATATAATTCTCATAGCATAAAAACTTTAGGAAAAGTTTGCATAGAAGAGTTTGATTTGAGATTATTTACGGATATATGGGGAAAATGAGATCAATAAAGATCTGTATAATATAAAATATTATTATGTCATTTCATTAACCAAAAAAAAAGAAATAAATCTTTTGTGAGAATATCATTTCACGGATGTGATAAAAATGATTGTTTTAAATGAGTTTTTATGTTTTAAAATTATTAAATAAATATCTAATAAATTATTTTTGAAACAACATATAAATACAAGCAAACATGTTCCAAATTTCAAGAATCAATTATAACAAATTTGTTTTTCGTAAACAAAAATTTAATAAAATATATTTCTTCGAAATACACGCGGCAACCTTTGATCCCACTTGGGGATACTTTTCATTAGATTAACCATACGTGTCTAGGACACGTAGTTAATAAAAAAAATCATATCATACGTTATAAAGGCTCCGTTTGAATTTGACAGACATTTTTTAAAAAAAGCATTTTTTTAAGCTATAATTTTTGGCTTTTGAAAAAGCTCTAATTTTGACTTAAAAAAGTGCTTATTTAAGCACTTTTCTGGTCAACCAAACACTTTATTAAATGAAAAGCACTTAAAAAAGTGTTTTTTTGCCATGGCTTTTGAAACCAAACGGGGCCAAAAGGTAATCATCCTCTAATCCCATTTAAGTGATGTGTTACGCTGGAAAACGACTGGAAATTGAAATTAATATTTGACTACTCATTAGTTATTAGATTAAATAATTAATTCAATTTAATATGCTGAAATTAATGTGACTGGCATAAATTCAAAATTAGAAGATGTGGCGAGATCAAAATTTTGAAAGTTTGAATTACTCTTAGAAAGCTAAAATCATCATGCTTTCGTGGGATTATTCTATGATATACCTGGAGTACTTCTCCCCCCATGATATGGTCAAATATCAATCATTGGATCATCAATACATATGTCAATTTTCATAAAAATATATGGATCCCACGTGATCTAATGGTATTGAAATAGGGAAAAAAATACTCTCGGTGTAGCATAAACTAACCCGCTTCGCTTCCGTGAATACAAACAAATAGATAAAACATAAAAATTTAGACAAGACAAAAAAAACCTCACGAATCAATTTAATGATGAATATTCTATCCGATTTGTTCTAGAAAATAATATTTTTTTAAACAAAGCTCGTAGATATGTAAAATTTTATTTTCCTTTTTCTCGGAAAATATAATTAAAGGAGAGATATTGCATGGTGAATAAGAATTTTGGTATCTACCTTTTTGGTAGTAAAATAATATTCTTTATAAAAAAAAGCTTATAATATTCCCTCTATTTTTGTAAGCATCGACGCGTATAAGGATTTCTTTAGTAAAAAAATACAATATATAATTTGGTGGATTTTTATTTAGCTGTTGCCAGATAGTATAGTAATCGATAAATAATGTATTGAGGAAATCATTTCCTAATATGAATTTTCTTCGACCTTGACAACTCAAAAGTATTCCACATGACACGATGTATGATAATGAAGTAAAATAATGTCATCTTACTGTATATTATCAGATATTTAAATGGTAATATAATAAGTTTCCTTTAAAATAAAATAAAATAATAAATAAAAAAAGAAATAGTACCGGAAAAAGGACCTGGAATAAAATAGTGTGTCTTTTTACGTGTCGCGTTTTGGGAAATTCCACGGGAAAATAAATTAAAACAAAATTCAAAATATTATGCAATTTAGGCGAACATATACTTTGCGTGTCTTCACGATTGTTTCAGTCTATATACAGGTGGATCACATGACAAGGAAAGTGCTGTTCATGAATATGTTCGAGGATGTTAAATTAGTTATTTACATGCCGTACCTATAACGTACCAATAAGGTTTTGTTGATATGATTTTACTACGGATTTGTATAGATAATTTATCTAACTCATATTTATAATAAAAAAATAATAATATTTTTAGATCGAAATAAATAAGATATTTGGCTTACAAAATTGATTCGTAAAATCATCTCATTATAGTTTTATGTAATGTATTTGCCATTTATTTTTCTTATCAACTATAAAAATTATGATATATATGAACTGCAAATACATGAAATGTAAGAGAGGTAAAAGCATATAACATACGGATCTAAATATATGAAAAATTCGATTCAACGGTGAGATTTTAAGTGTATGATAAATGTTGTATAATAAAATGTAATATCATAAATATATGGAAAATTCGATTCAACGGTGAGACTTTAAGTGTATAATAAATATTGTTTGATCAACGGTGAGATTTTAAGCGTATGATAAATGTTGTATAATAAAATGTAATATCATAAATATATGGAAAATTTGATTCAACGGTGAGACTTTAAGTGTATGATAAATATTGTTTGATCATCAACTTAAATTCATTAGGATCGTTAGGCCGACGACGTGTAGCTTAACGGACGCCGATATTACAAGTATGAAATGAAATTTCGATTTTCGAGACTCGATTATAGGAGTCTCAATTCAACCGAAAAAAATATTAATTCATTTGGGACTCGTTTGGGATCGTTGTCCTGACTCCCGTGTAAGAACCTTATGCATGGGTTGAATTTCCTAGTGTAATATAATAATCTTAAATTCGAATTTGAAATGCTTCTATTTTTAGAAAATTTTATAGATGATAGTGACCGACAACAGATTCAATAACAGATTCATTTAGGGGTAAGCGATTCAATTAGTTATTTATTTTTTGTAATAATCTTATAATAATGCTAGAAGTACAACCAATATATCGTACAACGATATTTACAACAATTATGTCGTGATATTTTGCTATTATCTCGTGAGATTTTGATATGATATCGTGAGATTTTGCATTTAATGTATCGTGAGATTTTATAAATTAAAATTTTTTATTAAATTTTTTGTGGTGTAAAAATTGTTGTACAAATTTGGTTGTACATGTAGCATTGCTTATAATCTTATTATTAGGGGTTGGACCACAGCTATATATAGAACGCGCCAGATCTTTAGCGTTGGCAAATTTATTTATTTTTATTATTTATTTTAATTACTTTGATAATTAATTAGGATATATTTTGCATTTGGAAATTTTAATCCTGAATAATTTTTTTCAATAAATAATTAAATTAGTTATTATTTTATTTACAAGCGAGTATCTAACCATTGAATTAACATCCAATTAAAATTATTATTAATGCAAATAATCATTTACCTAAACTATATTAGTTGTTTAAATCAATTATTTATTATATCGAATTTGTTACATAAATTAATTAAACGTAGATTTATTTTATTGATATTTTAATGAATGTGTAAATGAACATTTTTTTGGAACTAAATAACTGTCGTAAATAAAAATGGACTACAGAATATTCCTTCCAAAGACGGGTTTACAGCAGATTAGTTTAAAAAAATAAAGGGTTCTATTTTTAAATTAAAAAATATTGGTTCTATATTTGGTGCAAAGAGTGATTATTTTAGTACAAAACATGCGTTAAAATAGATCTAACTACTACAGTTTTGCTATGGTAAGCAACCACCTTGAGTATTTATGTGAACACTGCGGATGTGGCATCTTATGCATCTAATAGGTGAACGCCATGTGTTGTATTATTCAGAGATATTACTTATTTAATTTTGAGGTTTATGTGGATCGAATGATTCACATCTAGAGATATGTCTCGGGTCAAATTTGATTATGTAGTAGTATGTTTGGTTTCATGAAAAATTAGATTTGAATTTGGAATTGAAATTGAAATTGGATTTGATTTTCAAAATCCATGGAATTGAAACATTTTAGTGTTTGGAAAATTTTTGAAATATAATCGTGAAAATTGACACTATAGATTTTGAACAAGTAGTATTTTGTAACATTTTTAAAGAATACTTGAAATGAGTAAGTTTTTTTATTGTTTTTAAAACTCAAATAACATTAAATTCCGTGAAATTCGACCTAAATTCCACCAAATATCAATCTCATTTTGAAACCTCGTTTTACCAAACGCTAAAACCGTATTTTCAATTTCAAATCCCCTCCAAACCCATTCCACCAAACACGTGTCAAGAACCAAAACCCGATTAGCTCAAATTTTGGAAGACCCGTACCCGAAAGTAATTAACGGATTAAACTTGTCAGATTGTCAAACGTGTGTATGATACAAATTCAATTCTGTTGGCATCTCTAATTTTTAACTAGTAAATGGGCAAATGACAGGTTGAGCAAGTGCTGAGTTTTGGGCTAACTCGTCCAAAAATGTTAAATATAACTAAAAATTAATATGTTAACTCGTCCGTCGAATAAATGAATTGAGTTGACAATTTTTCAACCAAACCAACGAGTGAACTCGTCCCATACCATCAACTGATGTATTTTAGTGGTTTGCGGGTTTATCCATTCAGTCGGTCTGTTTGACAACTGAACTCTATTATTAATACTTTAACATAATTATAAATATTTTATACGTTTTTCTTATTTCATTCAAGTTAAAATAATCGTATATGATTAAAACTTATAATAAAAATCATATATTATATTATATATATAAATATATGGAAGCGTAATGCATGCTCCATAAAACTAATGTATTTATATATTTAAAATTAAAATTAAAATTAATATATATATATATATACATATATATACACACACGTATAAGCATAGGAAATAAAGGAGAAAGATATGGAAAATGAGAAGAATACATACCTGCAATGAAAAAGGGGCCACTCTCAGTTTTATTCGGCGCAAGTACTATATCTATTTTTGAAAAGGGAAAGCTGCAATTTACCAAAAATGGAAATATGGTTACATTTCAAACCTCCTCCTCTTTTCCAATCACTGAACATTATTGCATTTGTTTTTATTCACCTTCAATTCATAGCCCAAAAAATTTTCCATTTGCAGATTTAGTTAGTGTTTGACAAAGCTTTCAGAAATTTTGTTAAAAAAAAGTTGATAAATGCTTCCTAAAAGTTCTACCAAACAATACCCTAAAGCCCGTTTGAAAATTGAAGCCAGATTAAGAAAATCACTTTTTTTTTTAATGAAAAGTGCTTTTGTAATTAAATTTATGTTTGGATGAGCTTCTAATTGATTTAAAAACACTTAATTAAGCTGAAACTGGGGTTTTTTCAAAAGCTCAAATATGTGACTTTATTCAAAAGCATTTTTTTTAAATAAAACACTTATGAAACCAAACGCACTCTTAGTCTAGTTGAGTTGGTCGGTTTTTATTTCTAATGTTTTTTTAATTGAGTTCTGACGTTGGCTACATTACTAACATCTAACGCCACATTAGCAATTTACAATCGAAGATGAACTTGATATGAGTCAATCGGGTCAGACTCAAGTCTAAAAAAGAGCCCAAAACAAAATGCAATCTACATATTGTTTTTTTCCCTCAATTTTTATGATACCTTGAAAAATCATTTCAAAGTAATTTTAAAATTTTACTTAAGATGATTTTCATGAATTAGTATATACACGCACGTACATAACAATTTTGTCACACACACACACACACACATACACACACACACATATATATATATATGTATATATATATATATATATATTCAATAAACAATTATACTAAATCATAGATTTTGTTTAACTAAGTTTATGCATTATAAATTTAGTTTAAAAAATTCATATATAATCAAAAAGAAAAAATGCGTTTTTTTTTTCATTAATTGTTATGAAGCTCAATTTTTAGAGTCAACTCAGCCCTTAAAATCTAAGGTACGGAATTGTTTAAAGTACCAAATCATCAATTTTCGATGACAAATCAAAACTCGATGACATATAACTAAAACCGATACCAAAAACCAACTTATTGTACTAACATCGCAAACCGAAAAATACTTCTGACTAAAAATGGAAATGGACAAGCTTGCATCACCAAATCCTCAATTTTCCCCTCTCAAAACGAATAAAAGTCATGATTAATTTACAAAACTCCGATTTCTCGAAATATATTAAGATCAATCATTCAACTACAATATTAAGGCAGTGTTTGAGAGAGATTTTAGAAAGCATTTCTCAACTTTTTATTAACAAAATTTTAAAATTTTGTGAAATTTTGTTAATAAAAAGCTGAAAAGAGCAACCTAGAAGCTCTCCCAAACACTCCGACTCTATGAAAACAAGAAATCAATTAATAAATGCACTTTCTAATTGAAACATTGTTATAAATGACCATTAAGTAATCAAGCTAGCTAGTTTTGAAATGAAAATGATAAGTACTTCTTTTTTAAACACATATAAAAATAAAAATAAAAATCTCACGTAAGTCAGCGAAATATTACACATTTAGGTAGCGTTTGCAACCTCTAAAAATAAGTGATTATGGAGATTCTCTTCACAAATTAATGAAAAGAATCTCCATAATCACTTATTTTTAGAGGTTACAAACACTACCTTAATTTTCCAAAATAACTCTTATCATAAAATTAATTAATTATGAAGAGATTATGCTCACCAAATTTGTGCGGCAATTAATGGAGCAGCTAGCTCCTCTCTCTAAAGCTGTATTATGAATTTTTGATCGTCGTAGAGTTCTTCCTGCAGACACAAATGCGACTTTTATACACGTTTTGTGGGGGTCACTAAATTCCACTTCAAGCAAAGTATAACGCGCAGATGAACCAAAAACGCATTTATTTATTTATTTATTTATTTATTTATTTATTTATTTATTCATTTATCAGTATCTCCGTTTTTAAAAAATAAAATAAAATTCATTACCATTGTGATAATATTTTAGTTTGAAAAGCAAAATAAAGGAGTGTCTTTTGAAATTAGATAAAGTGAAAAGCTCATGTAAGCTTGCATTCGGATTTATGGATTTCGAACTCGTGATTTTATATTAGTTGGATTAATATGGATAGAACAATCTCGAATGAGTTTCAGATTTATTATATATCAATTATCAAAATCAAATTCTTTCGTCCACGTACAATCTAAAATTACGGTAAACATGACATTTTTCATATTGAATATATTTCGACAAAATTTGTAAACTTTATTGATTAGTAGAAATGTCACTGGTTACAAGTTAGTCTAACCATAATGGAGTGTTCCCAGACACCCCAACAAAAAAGTGTAAGAGAAAAAACAACAAATTTTGCCAAGAAGTAAGCAACTTTATTTGCTGATCTCCTAGCATGAAAAAACGACGAACTAAAAAATGGACAAAATTAAGGGAACATGTGCAATCACCGAACCCCTCGACTCCGTCTTTGTTCGACATTCTACGGAAGTTGGAATTCATCACCTCTCTTGGTTTAAAATATTTTCGATTAAATGTAATATATCACACAACTGGAAAATATTATATGTATTTTAGTTTTATCTTTTCATACTCATCGAGTCATCGTTGGAGATTACGATATCACTAAGAAAAAAAAATCAAATTTCATATACCAAAAATATTATTTATAATATGTCTCTTTTTTCTTTTATTTTTATATTTTTTAAACCAAAATTAAAGGCATGAAACTCGGTGGGAGATCACGGAAGTCGTTGCTCGACAAGAAGCAAGATAATTTGTGTTTTTCATGAGTACATATTAATGTAAGGGAAATTGCTTTTTTTTTTTTTTGAATTTTGTCACTTTGCGATTTAAGTCTTTTATATTTTTAGATTTTAGTTTTAGCCCGCTGTCCTTATTTTTTTTGGCAATTTAAGTTCTTTTTTCGACGTGACGCTGACGTGTCACCAATTCAGTGCTGATATGGAGCTAACGTGTACAGTGTCACGTAAGCATTTTCGAATAAAAAAAGACCGAAATTGTAAAAAATTAAAACGTGCAGGACTAAAACTGAAATATGAAAACATAGATGACCAAAATCGCAAAGTAACAAACATACATGACCAAATTTGCAGTTTTTCCTTAATGTAATGATGTTGTACGTTCGTCATGTATGAAACATATCAATGATATCAGTGATATATATACTCTAAAAAAAAGATATCAGTGATATATATTTTTTAATATGTATAGTTGTTAAGAAATTAAAATTTGATCTATCTTGACCCCAAAAGTTAGCTCAAAAGAAGGAGGGTTGTCCAAGATCATATATTGAAATCTCAGGAATTTTATCCTACAAACGTGGAACATATTTCAACACACCCTCCCACGCTCAGGAATGAACATCTGGAACGTGAAAATATTAACGGGTTGCCCAACTGTGGACAACCTAATTATGGACAGTCCAACACATTCTGCGGGTATGAGCTCTGATACCATGTTAAGAAATTAGAATTAGATCTAACTCAACCCCAAAAGCTAACTCAAGAGACGAGGAGGGTTGTTCTTGTCTATCCAAAGGACTCTAAAAAACATTATACAACCGATGTGTGACATATTTCAACAATAGTCAATCAAAAATCAAACATATTGTATTTTACTATATCCATTAAAATTATCAAAAAGAGTTTTTTCTAGAGTACTCATGCATTATAATATAGAATAGATATTAGTCTTCGTGTGCACACATTACGTGCATGCCCAATCGTTTTTTTTTATATATAAGGACTCTTATTAAAAATTTGAAGCAGAAGTTGAAATCTGAATTTTTTTTCATTTTACATATGTTTTTTATGTATTTTTTTACATATGTTTAATTTTTCATGAAACAATAAATAAAAATAAGGAAATGAAGAAAAATTAAAAAAAAAAGATATTTTGGGGACAAAAAATTATACCAAGACACTTTTGTCTCGCTTGGAGCCGTCAATTTGGGTTAGGCCCGTCGGATCTGCCCGGCCCGCCACACAATTTAAGTGGGTTGAGTTGAAATTTTTTCAACCCAACAAAAGGTGGGCCTAGATGGGCCAACCCGCCTAGGCCCGTGACCCGCGCGGGTTGGCCCGCGGGCCTGGAGAATTAATATTTTATTTTAAATTTTATTGTGATAAATGTATTTATTAATAAAATTTAGTGAATTTTTTTTATATTAATTACTTTATATAAAATTTACATATATGAAATCAATAATTAAAATTTTTATTAATATGTTTCTATTAATATTTATTTATGAAATGATATTTATAATTAATTATAATAATTTTTATTTTTTTTATTTGTAATAAACCAACCCCCGGGCCGGCCCGCCTAACCCGCAATCTACCTTGAGTTGGGTTGGGTTGAGGATTTTCAGCCCGTCGAGATGGTGGGTCGACCCACCCTCGACCCGCAAAAGGTGGATTTTTGGGTGGGTCGACCCGCCCCGCCCCGCCATGAGTTGGCCCGTCTGAGATTCTTGCTATATGAGTAAGTCTATTGGAGTACGTTTATTTAGGTGTAATTGTAATTGGGGGGAAATGCATTTACTTTATTTTTGCTATAACGAATTATATTGTGTTCATCTTTTGGTGCATTAATTTGAATGAATTGATGAATTTCAAATTTTTGAATGGATTCCCGCCTAACCCGCAACCTACCTTGGGTTGGGTTGGGTTGAGAATTTTCAGCCCGCCGAAATGGTGGGTCGACCCGCCCTCGACCCGCAAAGGTGGATTTTTGGTGGGTTGACCCGCCCCGCCCCACCCCGCCCTGAGTTGGCCCGTCTGAGATTCTTGCTATATGAGTAAGTCTATTGGAGTACGTTTATTTAGGTGTAATTGTAATTGGGGGGAAATGCATTTACTTTATTTTTGCTATAACGAATTATATTGTGTTCATCTTTTGGTGCATTAATTTGAATGAATTGATGAATTTCAAATTTTTGAATGGATTAAATTTCAGTATATTGAAAAATTATTTTATATCAAGTTAAATGTTTTCTATAATAATTGTGATTGAACTAAAATATTGCATCCATCTTCGACGACATCATTTGGAATACATCCACATGTCGGTGAGATGTCTAAGATCTTATAATATTTTATTTTATTATCGAAAAAAATTTATAAATATTTTCGTCCCTAATTTATAAATGGAATAAATTTATATGATTGAGTGATCAAATGATTATTTAACTTATTTTTAAATTTAAAATAAAAATTTTAATTCATCAATCTTCAAAAAAAATTATGTAATTGTGTGAGTTATTCACTAATTTTGGTGAAGTTGATGTAAGATCGTAGTACGTGGCCAAATACACTTTTTGGTGAGTTTCTACCTGTAAAATCCACTATCCAGCAATGATATTTCATAAGAACAACACATGCTGCTTTCAAACTCCGCCTTTCCCCCCTCTCTCTCTCTCTCTCAATAAAAAATTATAAATAAATTAGAACTCTTGGAAGAAAACACATTTTAAAGGTTATTCTCAAATGATACATTTTAAATATAGATATTTTTCATCATACGTGAAAATCAGTGGAAGAAAAGTAAAACCCTCATCATACGTATATCGAAAAATATTCATTTTTAGATACACATTTAAAATAATAACCCAAGGCATTTCCTCCCGAAGATAACATGATTAGAACAAGAGTGTTTGTCACGACCATTTAGTGGGCTGCCACTTTTAATTCAATTAATTATAACAACAAAATAGTAATAATAGTACTGTTTGTTATAATTTATATTGGCGGGCCATCGTGATTCGTGGCGTCATGTCAACCGATGCATGCATGCAGCTTCCACTAATAAGTTCAGTACGGGATCAAAATTTTCCGAATTTCATTAAACTATTATCTATTTTTATATTATTATATCTTATAACAATAATAATAAATTAAATATAAAAATCTTGTATATCAATAAACTTGATATATATTACATAAGTATAAGTATGCGGTAGAATATGTATGTCTTGGCGTTTTGAGTCTCGACGGTACATATTTGAACTTATAATTTTGGATATTCAACATGTTTACGTTCACCTTAAATATTATTAAATATTTTTGGGCTCGAAGACTCTAGGCCTAAACTGTTTTTATAACTTATATATTAATTCAGACGCAATGAATGGCCTGTTTTGAACCAAATAAGAGTGTGAACGAAGTAAATATATAATGAGTTCGAGTAATTCGTTGGATCCAAATAATTAACGCCACCTAACTCTAAAATAAATCACAATATTTAGCAAGTACTTCTCACTTTATAGTTTATATGTAACTTTCGACGAGAAACATTCGATTTTGATTTTATATGTTTGTTGCTTTGTAATTATTGGTCTTTTGTTTTTCAATTTTAGTTTTAGTTTTGTATCTTTTAATTTTTGACAATAATTTTATTGGAAGAGATTATATGACAAAGCAATGTCGCAATCACGTCGGTGCTATGACAGCTTCACGTTGGGGAAAAAAAATAAAATTGCAAAAATGATAATGATAATAGATCAAAACTGGAATTTAATAACATAAAAAGCCAAAATCTCTGAGAGACAAACATATAAAAGTTTATGACTGATATTATAATCTTCCCAATTTTTGAGTCAAAACTCGGTAATTTCTGGCCTTTTTCCTGCTAACAAAAGCTAGAAATTTATCTGGTTTACGTGTGATAGATCACCAATTGTATTGTTGGATATTACAGAATCTAGCTTATTATAATTGATTGGTCATAATTATAAACTTTCAGTACTGCTGGAATAAATACCCATAGATTATCAAATCTTTAAATCGATTGGAGTCCTCAAAACTATATATTTAAAATAACTGGATTAATTATTAGTTTCCAAGCCAAAAAATCAAATCTGGAATAAAAGGATAAAGAATACGCGCTTGCTTAACGAAGACTTAATGCTAATTTGATGATAATATATATATATCTATCTATCATATTAGTGGGAAAAGCGTCGCATACCTTTAAATTAGAGGAAGCAATTCCATGCTTTTTCGATGCAACAAACACCTCAACTTTGATATATATGTTTAACCTCAACTTTGAGAATTCTTTGATCCCTCTGGCTTTACTCCTTCCATATTTATATATAGATAAAGAAAGAAAGAAAGAAAGAAATATATATCATAAAGAGAAAGCTGAAATATATATCATGTTTTAGTTGATTCCAAAAAAAAAAAAAAAAAAAAAACTCATGTTTAGTACATACGTACATGTTTTAAGGAATTTTTAAAACAGTGTTTTGTTTAAATTGTTGTATATGAATATAAAGATTTAATGAAAGTAATATTGTTGGGGTAATAATTGTCTCTGCTGGGTAGAACAATCGAACCATGATACTTGAACCACTGTGTAGTTTAAAATATTTGAGTTGCACCGTTATCATGCCAACTAATGGTAAAACCGCAAAATTCAGTCCTGCAAATATAATTGAAGTCAGATTAGGAAGTGGCCAATTATGAGTTGATGGAAGTCATAGCACTTGTTGCGCGGAAATTTCCTAGAAATTTAAAGAGCATAATGCATATTTACATGTTCCCCACGCAAATATATATCAATCATCGAAAAATTTCCGTCCATCCACGAAAATGATAGAAAATCAATATTTACAAATAAACTTTCTATTTTTATTTTTATATGAATCACTCAAAACATCATCTTACATTTTTCAAAACTTAGCTAATAGAATTATATTAGTAATGTTTAACGGTTTCACGGATCTAAAATTATTATTTTTAGCATAAAATGTAATATTTTTTTATTGTTTGGTTTGTGTAGAAGATATCATGTCTTACAAAATTGATTAGTGAAACGGTTCCCTATATGTTTTTGTGGAAAAATAAATGCTACTAAATATAAAAACTGAACTATGTATTCGAGACAAAAAAAATAAAAAATGAAGCCTATATGAGACGATGAAAATAAAGTTTATATTTTGGGGAGTCATGGTTTATACGAGTCTTGAACTTGAAACTTTGTCATATTTTACGATTTTGGGTAGAATTGACTCAAGAGGCCCGTGGTTTACACGGTTCTATACCTGAAAGGGCCGAAGTCGGAACAACACAGTGGGACCCGGACTTTAGCCCGGGTGGCTCCAAATTTTTTTAAAATTTTATATATATTAATTTTGTAAAATTTTAGATTAATTTGATAGTAGTTCGTGTGGTTCGATTCAAAAGATTAAACAATTCTAGAGGCTAAGATTTTAGCCCGGGTAGTTTAAAAATCCTGATTCCGCCAATGTGTATCTGCACATCCCACGACACTTGTGTAGCAATGGTACAATATATCCAAGTATATATGGAAATATATGTAGGAAATTTCAATATCTCATCGAATATCGATAGCGATATCGATACCAGGATCCACCCATCTTAATTTGAGTTGTACCACAACATGGTCGATCAACAGAGGAGGGTGGTAGGGATAGGAGAACTTGATTGAGGAATATGATTTGATAGATCGTTAATCAAGGAGACACGACAACAAACAATGAATATTTAAGAGTGTCACTAATCTATAGACATGTTTTCATCACAAAATTCCGAGAAACATTAACTGAAATTTCACTCTTACCACTAAGCTAAGAGATCTTTAACATTAATTTTGATAATTTGTTTTCTATATTCCTTTTTAAAAGTGTTTTCTTCCTAACCTAATTGTTTTTGTTTTCAGTTTTCACATGGATAAAAAAAATCACTAGAAAAACAAGTTTACTAAAACAAACTTCCCACTATATCCGTGATTAAATTCATTGCAAAAAATATACGTTTTCAAGACTTATTACTTATATAATGTATTAATCGTGAGAAAATAATATTAAATATAGAAAATAAATTATATTTTCGAAACAATAGAAAAAAAAGAAGGTATGAAATATCATATCCAATTTTTTCATATTTAATTTAATATTTTTCCCCGTGTATGTCCGAAGGAAAAGAAATTTAAACACGGGCAAATTTGAGGTAGGATGAGAATGATAAGGTGGGATAACGAATAAATTAAAATAAATAAATAATATTTCATGGAAAATTATAGGACAATAAATTAAATAAATAAATATTTCGTCATGACAAAAAATATAGAATAATGCTAGAGGTACAACACATATCGTGTACAACGATATTTATAACAAATATATCGTGAGATTTTGTTATTATGTCGCGATATTTTACATTCAATTTATCATGAGATTTTGATAAATGAAATTTTTGTATTGATTTTTTTGTGTTGTATAAATTGATTTATAAATTTGATTTTACATGTAGCATTGCTAAAAAATATATAGGTGGCATGAAATAGAGTAATAGACTGAAAGCGAGCGAAGTAAAGGTGAAGTTGGTTCACCGGCCCATGTGCTAACTTAACAAACTTAAAGCGATGGGCCCCAATACTGGTCAGTTAGGTCCGTTGAAGACCCGATCCAATCACGTGCAAATATAATCTAAACCAAAAAATTTCACGATTATTTACAATTAGGCTGAAATACTTGGAACTCAAATCTCCGTCACCTTTATTATTTTTACTAGTAAAAAATACATACGCTTCGCGTGTATTATAAAAGCCGAGTTTTTTTTTCATGTGAAATGTGGAGTGAGTGAGAGGTTTTTAGTGGGGTTGTGGGTAGGAAGGGTAATTATAGAATAACATGTAAAAGTGAAGGAGAAGGACAAATATATAAACAAACGATGGTGTCCACACATAAACAATTTCTCTAGGTCACTCAACTGTTATAATATAATAGAGAAGTAGAGATAATTTTAGTTATTACCTTCTGTGAATTTGATATGGCGTCCATCTGACGCTTATTTTGTTCCGATATAGCGTTGATGTGTACAATATTTCAAATTATAAATGACTAAAATTGTAAAAAAATATTGAAAACTACGTGATTAAGATTGAAGTTGGACAATATAGAGGATCGAAAATCGTGAAGAAACAAAATATAAGACAAAAGTTTCACGTGTGCATCGAATCATGAAATTTTTCGGTTTTTTTTTTCTTCACAAAATAATTAAAAACAAATACTGGCAATTTATTCGGATCATAAACGAGAAATCTTGACAAATATCATATTTTGTTAACGTTTCATTAAAAATCAAAATAGTTTAATATCAAGTTGAATGTACTTTGAGACAATTATCACATCACATAAAAAAATAATTTAAAAGTAGATATCTTGTGAGACGGTCTTATGAGTTATTTATCCATGAGACGGGTTAATAAAATTCATATATAAAGTAAAAATAATATTTTTAGATAAAAATAATATTTTTTCGTGAGTTATGTAAAATAAAAGTTCGTCTTATAAAATTGATCCGTGAAACAATATTTTTGTTTAAGATTAATTAGGTGATAATAGCAATATTATCTTCATAAATTTTGGGAATATAAATATTTCCTAAGTTGTAATCTCGATTACCAAATAAAGAATAATTTATCCTTCTGAACCTTCTTATGTATATAAATAATTAATCCTGCCGAATCAATATATATATATGTATGTTTTTGTGTGTGTGTGATAAGCCAAGAAATGAAGAAGCCACATAAAATAAGAGAAACCGGCATACTAAACCAAATATCACATGCAAGATGTATCATGTATGGGTAGAAGTTACAAAAAAGTTAGCGAGAGTTAATAGTTTAGTAAAATGTGTAGAAAAAATGTATAAATATACCAATACCGTGTAACTCATTGAAAACATTAATATGATAGAACTTCTCTTTCTTCTCTAATTAAATTCTCTCCATTCTCTTTATTATCTTCTATGCTGATCTTTTCTTGTTATCTTTACTATTTTATAATAGTTCAGAGGTGTTTAGAAACTGCTTCAAGGAGGACACCAACTTTTGCCTTTTGTTTCCGATTTTGCCCTATTCTTCCACAATTATTTTTGCATTTTAACACATATTTTTATCCACTCCTCGCTCCACGTCTAAAGCTAACCTCTTCACATTCTCTCTCAATTCCCACGCTTCTTCTCTGCCTTCAATTCAACTGACAACTTCTTCTTCAAAACTCATATCTCCGCAAGCCCCATACTTCTACCGCAGATCTGCTCACGTGGTCGGAGATTCCACCGGAAAACTCTCCCACCACAGCCTCCGCCACCCGCTCACACCAGGTGATGTGCATTTAAAATCAATTGATTGATGAATGTGGGAGTGTTTTTTTGTTTTATTTCCATGGAGTTTATGATTTTGAGTTTTTTGGTTGACGGATGCAGCCGTCGAATGGGATCAGCAAGGTGGTGTTCGGGGGCCAGGTTACTAATGAAGAAGTTGAGAGCCTGAATAAAAGTTTGGATATATAGCTTCGTTTTCTCCTGTTTAAATTCAAATTTGTGAGCCTGAATAAAAGGTTGGATATCTTGCTTCGTTTTCTCCTGTTTAAATTCAAATTTGTGAGCCTGAATAAAAGGTTGTCATAAAAGGTTGTCTACTTTCTTCCGTGCGACAGGAGAAGCTATAAACTTTTACTTGATGCGTTTTTTTGTTTATTTAAACTATGTGACTATGGCCTACCTCCGTTGAAATCTTGCGTGACTTTTGGGTTTTGTTCATTTTGCGTTGCTTCCGAGTCGAATTAATTTTCAAACCTAAAAACCTTCTGACGTGGGAATTGTCCACACTTTGTTACATGTGCAATAATTGTGTTTCTGCAGACCTACATGTTCAAGTATTATAGTGTTCATGGACAATGGAAGCACAATGAGATCACTCTTAAGGATGAGAAGACCCAGCCCGTGCTTATTATTTTTTTTTGGTATTTGGTTGATGATTATTTCTATGTTGTGTACAAAGTACAAACAACGCCTTACTGAAATTTTAATACTGAAGGAACCTGGAAAAGATCCCTTGGGGTTTAGAATGCTCATTCATGTTTTTCAATTTTATTTTAAGCATTTACACAATATATTTAGTGTTTTAAATTGATTTTTTTTCAATTTTTTCACACGATACTCTTATTTTATTTTATTTATTGCTGATTTTAGGATCCCACACAATCTGCATTTGAATAATTTGAATATTACTTCAAATTTTAAATTTTGGAATGAGAATCATAAGTCACTCAATCTGCATTTGAATTTTAAAATTTGAAAATTACTTCAAATTTTAAAATTAGGAATCAGAATCATAAGAGATAGGAACAAATATATTTGAATTTCTCAATCAGGTTAAATTATGGATACAATCTATATTTTATTTCTCAAATTATTTACATTTTATTTGTATTTTATTTGTTATAAATTTACAAATTCACTTTAAATCATTTATCGTTTTTTTTAAGTTTTCATATTGATGATGATAATGACTGCAATACAATTATTTTACACCGATGAGTATATTCTATATGAGTAGATATCACACAATATTTTAATAAACATATCATCGTATCATATTAAAATATATATTAATATTTAATCATTTCACACACGCATCGTGTGTGCCACGGTCGCTAGTATATATTAACCTTTAATCGTTTCACACACGTATCGCGTGTGCCCCGGTCGCTAGCTAGTATATATAGGAGATCGGCCATCTCGAATTGACAGTCTAACAGTGTGTGTAGACATGTAGTTTTGAAAAGAATGGCCATCTTGAGAAGTATTTCCATTTTCCTTGCCATACTTGCGATCATATTCTCAGGTAGGTCCGATTTCTGTTCACAATGTATATTTTAAATTTAAATCTCATTCTTTTTGAAGAAATTTTAGTTTGACGAGGATCCTGTTGCTCCGGGTTAGTTAGATATATCAACACATCTTTCTTAATTTGCCATGATTTTCTTGTTTTTCTCACAATGTTTATAGATCAACCTTAAAAAAATGTATTAAACTTCATTGCTAGATGTTAACATGATGAGAAGATCATCACGCATCAGAATCTAGAATATCGAACAAATTAACTAACAAATTTTTAATTTTGTATGTATGTGTGTGTCTATATATAAAGTAAAAGAGTGACACAAAAACTTTGTGAAACTGTCTCATGGATTAATTTTGTGAGATGAGTCTCTTACTCGATACGACTTATGAAAACATATTACTTTTCAATCAGTAGCCTCTTCTGAAACAGTCTGACGGATCTGTATTCCAGAGATGGATCGACTCGAACCATATCTCGAGTGAGAAATAATACTTAATATTGGTATAAAGAGTAATGGATCCGTGAGACCGATCCATATGTATCGAAAATTAATATATATATATATATATATATATATATATATATATATATATTTTGCATGTAAAAAGTAATAGTATTTCTATGGATTGGGTCGAGTAAGAGATTTGTCTAATAAAATCAACATGTGAGACGATTTCACAAGACTTTTGTGAAAAATAATAATTTTTCATGGGTCAAGTGAGATCAGATTGAAAATATGTTTCAAAAAATTGACACATGAGACAATGTGATAAGAATTTTTGTGATTACTTTTTAGAAGAAATATTTTTTTGGTCCATTAACTTATCATGTTTTGGTTTTAATTCATTAATTTTTTAAAATTTGGTTTTGGTACACTAACTTTTAATTTTCAGTGATTTTGGTTCAAATGCATGCGTGCCAGCTAGACATTGACACACGTCATCCGAAAAATGCTGACGTGTGCCAATGTCTAACTGACCGTGTGCAGTTGGACCAAAATAACTGAAAATTAAAAGTTAGTATACAAAAACCAAAATTTGAAAAATTAACGAACCAAAACCAAAAATGGACAAGTTAATTAATTGACCAAAAAAAATATTTTTCCTACTTTTTATGTCAAAATTATTATTTTGGTGATAAAAAAAATTGATTTGCACTCTATATGGATTGAGTCAATTCGTCTCACATATAAATATTTGTAACATTAATGTTTCACAAAAACCCACCCAAGCAATAAATATGTGTGAGTCGGTCTCATGGATATTCTAGATGAGTCGAACTAATTTATATTTATAATGAAAAATAATATTTTGGCATAAATAATAATATTTTTTATACTTGTTAGGCCGAGTCGGATATCCATATCATAAAATTAACCCATGAAATGATCTAATCGAAGTCTTGTGTTCCTTAATAAGATTTTACATACCTGTGTTTCATGGAATTTTGAACCCAAAAAACATCCCACATGATTGAACCAACACGGTCTTGCAGGAAAATTTTTTTAATAAAAGAGTTAAGATCTTTCTATCAGAAAAATAATTTATATTTTTGACACATTCCCATATAATATCGAAGTGTAATTTGAGTTTTACTTCATTTTATTGACCTTTGATTTATTTTGCTATTATCACAAGTTTCGAAGTAGTTTTTAATTAAATGCGGTCTTGCTAGAATTCTGGATTTTTGACTTTTACTTCTAAATTTATTTAAAAATTTTAATAAAAAACGTCAAAACTGCTGCTACTTTTTTTTTAAAAATATAATTAATAACACTTAAAAAAACTGAACTTATTTAAAAGTTTTTTAAGTTAAAAATTTTGTATCCAAACTGACGGTTAGTCTAGAAATTCCAACCGTCCGTAATATATGATAATAATTATTCATGATGATGGTTTATGAATTTTTAGAAGAAGAAGCTTAAATTTTATGATACAGCGATTAACTATAACTAACTTGAATTTTAATAGGTATTTAGGGCAAATATAGTTTTGCAAGATGTTGTCAAAAAGTTCCTCGGCCAATGCGATCCACACAAGTGGAGATGACAATAAGTCGGGTTTAAACCTAACCCCGCATCGAACCCGATCAAGCAGGTCTACATGCGGGTCCGGGGTGGGTTTTGGTTTGGCCGTACCCACCCCGCCAAAAATATATCTATTAATATAAAAATATAAAATATATATATGTATATATATATGTTAATAATATATAATTATTAACTTATATTAAATAATCAATAAATTTGAGTTTATAATATTTTTGGGTTGAAATGATTTTAATATATCATGATATTTTTAATATGAAAATATATTATTATAAAATTTATTTAGTTCTTAATTATTAATTAAATAAAAAATTATATATTTTAACTTGTGAGAATATTTTTGTCCTAAATATTGTTAATATAAATTTTAAAAATAAATGTAATGATTTTTTGTGATTTTTTTTTTACTTATTTAAGTTTTTTATTTAATAATATTTAAATTATATAAAATTTGACGGATCCAACATGTCTAACACGAATTGGACCCACAAAATTCGCGAGGCGGGACGGGTCTCGGGTTTGCCCAAACCCGCCCCGCTATCATTCCTACACACAAGCCTCCTCGGCCTAGCTAGCTAGTACGAGTTTCCTTAATTTACTCATAAGGAGTATTTGTGACTCAAAATTTTATTGCTAAAAATAAAATCTATGGGATTAATTCACTTGATATTATGATATTTAGGTAATCAGTCCTAGCTAAGCAAGTTATGTGAATCATATTATATTGTTATTATTATTTTTTTTATAGCTAGCTCATTTAATGACTGAAATTTTATTGATATTGATATTGATACATAGGAACTTGATTTCACTATCAATTTTTAGGTCTTGTTCTTGTCAAATTATCAAATATTATAATCAATGGTAAATGCATGACTATATATTATATAGCATCTACCTGATACTTTTAAGATTTGAGTCGAACTTAAAAAGTTTGGATCCCAGAATAATAAAATATATTATTTAATTTTCTTTTGATCAAAGAAGATTTTCCAAAACTAAACTTATGGCATATATACTTGGAATGATTTTTCGATCGCAAGATTGTAAATTCACGTATGAAAATCCAATGGCAGCCAAAACCAAAACTTTGTTATAGCATAAGTTTTCGCTCAAATCAACCTGGCTAATATTCTTTCGAAATATATCGATATTTATACAACAAATTTAGGAGTTTAAATCATCAACAATATTTTTGACAAAAACTACTCTCTCTTCACAAATGAGCAAAACCTTTTTCAATTTAAAAACATATGTTGGGGTTAAAACGAAGGATTTGCCTCGATAAATGCAAATATGCAAAACTGTGTAACTATAATAATTTTTTCGATCCGCTCTTCGACACATATATTCACTCGACTCATATCAGGTACGAGTTTAGATAAATTGTAACAACGCAAGACATATTTTACACTAGCTCAAATGCCACATTTTGATTAGTACTCTTCTACCTAGTTGGGATCGGATCATCTTATTTCATATGTTATATTTATTATTATAATTTTCAAAATGTATTCACCAACTTTTGACTATAGAAGTCCATCATGGCGGCCACGTACTAAATCCCTCGAACGACGTTGTTTTCTGATCCTGGAAAAACTTTATGGATAATCCAAAATTTTTTTTTTTTTGGAATCAATAATTATACGTACAATATGCATGAAATGGATCAAAATTAAAATTTACAAGAATCAGATGGGATGCAACTGAGAACACAAAACCAGACGTTTGGAACACACTGCGCAGAAAAATTTCTTCTTGATTCTGAAACAAAGTGGGAGATTGAAGAATTTGCCTTTGCTTTGGATGTATACTGCTTCCACTTTCCCTCCACAATTGGGGCATTTTCCCGGGGCTTTTTCTTTCATTATCTCATCGTCTTCTTCCTCGCAAACGTAAACTATTCGCATCCAAATCGATTTGATCTAATTCGAAAGCTTTATTTTGGTTGCTATGGAAGGTTGGATTTGTGCGTGCGTCCGTGTGTATATAATATATGGGAATTGGGTTTATGGATTTATATATATAGAAAAAAGGTCAAATTAATACATATTTTAATTACCAGAAAAAAAAGGACTTTGAATGACGACCAGCTTTTCAACTAATGTACTAGAAAAGAAGATGGAAAATTGAAATTTTACTTTAAAAAAACTACATTACGATGCATCACAACTTGTTAATATTTTTAATACATGCGCCACATCATGTTTTGAAATAATTATCATCGCCATGTCATCCGGTTTGTTCGATGCTACCCTCAATGACTCATATTTTTTGTCGGTGAAATGTTAATATATGAGCCATTAGATTATGCCTGCAGGGGTAGCATGGAACGAGTCATGTCATCCAGTGGTGCTTAAGCATCATCGAGTTGCGAAAGTCTATGCTACCCTAAAGGCACTGCTTTTGGGGTGGCGTGGCAATTCGTGATTGGTTAA
Source organism: Henckelia pumila (assembly GCF_033568475.1). Lineage (NCBI taxonomy): Eukaryota > Viridiplantae > Streptophyta > Magnoliopsida > Lamiales > Gesneriaceae > Henckelia > Henckelia pumila. The sequence goes on from NC_133122.1 coordinate 141,276,691, forward strand.
AATTAGTAGGCCTGACGTGGGGTCTACTGATTTTAACCAATCATACTCTATCATGTCACTCAAAGACAGTGCCCTTGGGGTAGCATAGACTTTTCCGATCGAGTTCGTAACTGGACTATATAAAGTGGTGCAAAAACTAAATTGACGTTGAAAAATAATACATTGGTTAAAATTGTTGGGTAATTAAAGCTTCAAATGAAAACGGGAATTGTACCAAATTTTTTGTTAGTTGATGCTGGCTTCACCCTACGTTCGCCTGTCAAAGTGGAAGATAATTAAATCTCATCGATCCATTTACTCCCCACAACAGTGATTAACAAGAATTGGAATGCAGTTGACAGATATTACTTTGGAATATTTATGCAATTATTGATCACTATTTTAATTTGAAATATCGTACAATAATTCAAAATTATTTATATTATTAACTAACTCGATGTTATCTTATATTTATTTCACTAATAACTCCACCTACTAGGCAATGATATTGAGCCCGTTCGAATATATGTGAGGCCACTGTTCCACATCAGAAAAATAAAAGATTTAAAATGAGTTTAAAATGAACTACAATAGACTTCTATAACAACTTGGGTTAATTATTTTCGTAAAGCGAGTACGAATACGAAATAGTTGCTATAGGAACCCATTGTGTGCAGTCGCGCAAGCGCGAACCTGGGCCCGGGACGTGACAATATAAAATGAAAAACTTAAAAAACAAATGTAACCATTTAAAGTGTTTTTATTTGAAAAAAATAAAAATGATTTTATCGTTTGAATAAATGTGAAAAGTGTTTTGTTTTTATTTTTAAATATAAGTTAAAGCAAAAATCCAAAAAGAATTAATCCTACTATAAAAAATATATATTTTAATCAATACTTCTCCCACCAAACATCGTTTGTAATAATCTTGTAAAGTCACAGTTTTTATGGATCAATTAGAGACGGTGGGCCTGAGCTTGTAGCCCAACTCGTATTCCTTTTTGAAAAATGAGATTTGATTCTATCAAAAGTTCCATCCCAAGTGAAAAATGAGATCGATCATAAGTAAATCCGATGAATTTTTTTTTATATTTATTTATCCCCATGACTAAGCTTGGATCAGCAAATTATATACTGAAAGAGAGGATCAAGCACATAATTTTGACTCATAACTGTGAAAAAAATCATCATATTTTATTATATTAATAAAATATTAAGGTTTGCGAACTATTCGCGAACTATCGAACAAATTATTTTAGCTCGATCTCGGTTCGAAAAAATGTTCGAACATGTTCGAATTCGGCTCGAGTTCGATAAGTTCGAATTCAAATATTTATCGAGCCGACTCGAAAACCTCTCGAACCGGTTCGATTCGTTTATACCGTATTTCCCACACGAATTTTTGAAATACACATGAATGTTCATTTCATGTATTACTACTCTATTTCTATTTTTTTATCGCAAATTATAGTTGGTGATAATTGTGTAATTTTAATATTTTAAACAATATGTACTTACCATATTTGTCGAACTATTATCCCTCCCAAGTCCCAACTATATCTCCTCCTCCTAACAATTTCAATTATTTAGAGGAATTGAACACATGAATTTTAACTCTAATACCGATTATATGAACGAATGTAAATAACTGATGGTAATAATATAACCTCATGAATATTTTGAACCGCACATACAAGAATTCAAAAGTCACATTTTGATCACCATCATAGAACAATTATCACTACCAACAACGATCATCTCATGACTTGAATGGATAATCCAAAACTCAACGGTATATACAATTAATATTAAAAGGAGTTCACAATGAAGATTTTTTTGAAATAAAACTAAATTAGCATCAAAAATAAAATAATAAGAAGGATTCATCAATTGTTGTTCTACAAAATTTTTCAAACAAAGATGGCGTCCAACCCCACAAATTTATGGTAAAGTCGTCGGTATGTCATGTTCAGTAGTCAGTACCTAGCATCGTCGCAAAAATATTCTAAAATATCAATGAAAATAAAAGAATTTATAAATGGGCATTGATAACTTATCCGAATATTTTATACTAGATTCCTTTCTGGTCATGCAAATTAATTATAATATACAAATTGATTGAAAATATCGACTTAAATTGAAGTAAAATAATTCAACACTTGCCCGGATGTCTTTGATGAAGTAGGTGAACTCTTGAGAGTTCAACTGCGAATTTCACGTCACAAAAAAAAATAATTCAACACTTGGCTTTTGGTCTCTGTCCACATTAAATTTTAATATAATTAATACCCTCTCCAATATAATATTGACTAAATTATTGGATTTTTGGATATGTATGAAATCTATCCACCTATGTAGCTCAACAAAACATAGCTGAATTAAAAAAATAAAAAAATAGACAACAAATAAACAAAGGGTCTATTGAGGTTTCTATTTTAAAAATCATAAGCATTTTAAAACCATAGAAATAAAATATTTGAACATAGTTTTAACCAGCTTATTAAAGTATTAAACAGGGTATATGTTTAGGTCGGATTTATTCTCGAAAGATTTGGTTTTGATTTGAATTCAAATCAACATATACTTGAAAACGAAAGGATGTATATATATGTATAATATAAAATATAATTAGTTCAATTTGTATCATAAGAAAAAGAAAGAATATAATAATAAATGCATAATTATTGACATGCAAGTGGGTTTAAATTTTAATTACTCTCTGCTTTTTCCTAACTTTCAATATTGACAACTCTTTGTGATTTCTCTTCTCGAATTAAAGCTCCAACTTCGACTGTATAATATTTCGAAAACATGTATGTGTATGCCTGTTTAATAATAAATTTAAAAAATACTCAACTATCGTTGGTTGTGCGGATAGTTTCAATAAATTGTTTTAATTAAATATTAGTTATAAACTTGTACTCGTGCTCTCAAAAAATCATAAATTTAAGAAATATATCAAAAAATTAAATTGGAAACAAGAAAAGTAAAAAAAAAAAAAAACAATATTCCAATTACAAATTCCATCGATCCCTCGATCGCTCTATATATCCAATATTTCTTGTGATGTATATTTGATATATTTTAATCAATAATCATACAAAACCAAGCGCTTGGAACAGAGAGTACAAGAATAGTTGCGTTTGAATCTGAAGCAAATGGGGAGAAAGCAGAATCTGAATCGGCTTCCGACGTCCACCGCATGCACCTTTCCGCCGCAGAAGGGGCAAGACCCCGCCGCCTGCTGCCGCCCCACCTCCGTCGCCTCCTCATCGCAGCCCAGAAAACACATGCTCGCGCCGCCGGAAAAGAGACGACTCTTTCTCTGGTTCTCAGCTGGGGAATTTAAAGACTCGATCTCTTGATTTAACTTATATATATATGAATTAGGAATGCAATTAATTAATTATTAGTTATGTGGTGTATGGAAAAGGGTTATATATATATGGGCGAGGGTTGGAAAGTTGGATGCAATGTCGGTCTAGGGGCGTGGCCAACGTGCGCCAAAGGTACTGGTTGAATCAAGTGTGCCCCAATTAGTCGCCTTTTCACATTGATCTCACCCGATTTATATATCCTCGGAAAATGATGAAATGACATTGTATATGTTATAATTGGTGAAATATATATGACTTACGTTGTGATGCGGACAATAAATTTATTATTCGATTGAGGGTTTTGTTCATGCCGTTCGCAGGATACTATCATACCGGCAACGTGTAACTTCATGATTGATTAAAATCAGTGGGTTCCATGTGGGGTCCACTGATTTTAACCAATCATAATTCGCGACGCTGGGTGACATCGACTTAATCCCGATCGAGTTAGTAAGATTCGGGAGGTTCATCAAATCAAGAGATCCGATAATGGAATGACCTCATGCTCTAACGCATTACGTACTAAAAGATTAAAAATATAATGTTTGATCCCTTCGGGATTGCAGTCACCTGCTTAACGAATGAATGTTAATTAGAGACGTCGAGTGATCGGCGAAAATAACCATCCGATGCTTAAGTCAACGATCACCTCTTGAAAATTAAATAGTTTTTTAATATTAAAAAAATCACTTATTTGAATGGAGAGTATGCTATAAGTATTTACGGAGAATTGAATGATCTTAAGAAAAAAAAAAAGGCCTTCTAGGGCCAAATAAATATATTATCAACTGGCCGGACCTTTCAAGGGTAAATATTATAAATTGAGTTTTCCTTTTTCTTTTTCTTTTTTTTTTTGCATTTTTTTAAATATAGAATTAAGGTTGTTTAGTGCAATATTATGATGTCACAATTAAAATAATTAAAATGACCTACAACCATCACGATCGACGTATGGTAATTGATCAGAAACATTTACCGAGAATTAAAATTACTTGCAAGTTATATGATAAGAAAAATAAGTTCATGACATTTTTTTTAAAAAAACAATTAATTACAATGTAACAGATGGCCGTCGAATTTAATATCGATTACTTGTATATATTTTTTGAAGAAAGGGTCGATGCTACCCTGAAGATAGCATGAACTGTTCCTTTTTTGAAAGGATTAGTTACTTGTGTTTTGATATTAGTTACAGCTTCAATTTGAAATTTTTAAATGAAATTTGAATTTTGAACTTGTTTTGAGTGGATAATTTGTTGCAGGGACGTAGCTAGGATTTGTATTTTGGGAGCGTGAATTTAGTATTCTGGAATGATTAATTTTAAAAACTATAATATATATAAAATATTTAAAAATAGAAATAAATATTTTTTTTGAGTTGTATCATAGAGAAAGTTGATTCTAATTTTAAAAAATACACTCAATTTCTTATATTTTAATCAATGGAACAATAATATTCAAATTAAAATCTAAGGTCTGGGGAGTCTTTAAGTTAATGTAATTGAGAAGGGCGAATTATATTTGATCTTTGTCATGACCTAGCTTAGTTAGGAGAATTGCGCGCATTGAATCTTGCATATATCCTTAAGAAAGTTACTTAGATTTATCCTCAAATATGTGGACACGTCTGTCTGCTTATGTAGAATTCATGTGACATTCGTGTAGAAATCCATTACAAGTCCATTTATTAATTAGTAACATGCATGCATGTTTTTGGTTTTGGGTTCGTTGGTGGATGTCAGGCAATTGACATCCACCAACGAACATGCCACTTAGACCAGATTGGCCAAAGGCCTTAATTAGCTGGATATGTCTTGGGCAAGCCAAGTATGCTTTAGCTGATGCTAAGGCATGCAGAGCTCTTAGACCAGATTGGCCAAAGGCCTGCTAACGAGAAGGGTAGGGATGGCAATGGGTCAGATCTAAACTCGACCCCGCATCAAATCCACACCGACGGGGCAGGTCTAGACACCCGCCAAAGCGATTCCACAAGCGGGTCTCGGGTTTGGCCAAACCCGCCCCGAACCCGCAGGTCCGGACCTGTAGTTCTAAATTTGAGGCAATTGCCTTGGGCCCCAAAATTTTGGGGGCACCAAAATTTTAAAAAATTATTAGTATAGTATAGTATATATAATTAATTTATGACCTCATCCTATGAATAATAATTAATTTATAGTAGCTTGTGATGAAAATTTGAGGTCTCATTGTCCATTTATCTTTTTATCTCTCGTAAACATTCGGCAAAAATTGATAATCAATACGAATTATCTATCTACCAAGTTCCCGCTAAAAATCAAATCCCCACTATTCTATGATAATCAAGCTCACTATCACTCGATCTCTATTTATCGATTCTTTTCAGGATATTTTCCAACACTTGACTGAATAATTTTTGTGATTCATCAGAAATTGTATTTACCGAAAGAGGGGTTTTCAAGTTGCTATATTATAAGGAAGATAAATGATCATACATCAATCAAGAAAAAAAGTGTTTGATAACGCTTATTATGCAAAATTAATCAATATTTCGCTTTCAAAACTAAGAGACAATCAATATTCAAGTGAATATTTATCGGTTCAAAACAGTAATTTCATATTTTGTTTGGATGATCTTGGTTTTATTAGTATTTGTTTATGACATATTTTTATCTATTTTTAATTTTTTTGAAAGGTATCAATTTTTAATTTTATTTGTAGAAGTCATGTTATTTATATTATCATATTTATCGATAAAAAATATATGAATGTTAAGCTTTAAGGGCACCAATTTTTTTATGTTCGCCTCAGGCCTCACAAAACTCAGATCCGACACTGCGGACCCGTCCCGCCATAATATATATATATATATGTATATAAATTTAACATATGCATTTATATATAAAAATATAAAATATATATGTAATATTAATAATATATAATTATATTTTTATACTAAATAATTAATATTTTATCCATAATATGAGTGTATAATATTATTGGATTGAAATGAATTTATTTGATTATGATATTTTTAGTATAAAAATATATAATTATAATATTTTTTGGCTAATAATTATTTATTAATTACAAGTTGATAAATTTTAACTTGTGAGAATATTTTTTTTGTCTTAAATATTATCAATATATATTTGAAATTTAATTTAATTATTTTTTTAATTTTTAAACTTTTTAATTTAATAAATTTAAAAATATTTAATTTTTGGCGGGTCCAACGGGTCTAACCCGGATTGGACCGCCGGGTTCGTGGGGCGGGAGGGTCCAAAGGGAGGCGGGGCGGGTCCCGGGTTTAGCCAAACCCGCCCCGTTGCCATCCCTAGTGAAGGGGCTGCTGTTTCGTCTCATGTAGGTACAAGAACTGGCCCTTTAACGGAGTCAAAGGTCTGGTACCAAGTGAAGGAGTCGTCGTCCGCAGAGTTTTTCAAAGCCACATGTATTGATAAATCTTCACCTCTATATGTTTTTTGACGTAGTACCCATATAAGTATGATCTAATTTATCGTTTATGTGTATAAATACCAACTAGTTATGCAGCTTATGCTACTTTTTTCAATTTTTTATAAAAGAGATAAACAAAATAACTGAATGTTTACTTCGTCATTAATTTCAAATATTTTTGAAAATGAAAACGACTTATCCTTCCCAACTCTCATTCTCCGTCGATTTGATCATATCATATAGGGCCCTGTCAATGATGTTTGGATCCTCCTCGATGACGTTGACGTTGGGATCTTCGACGACATTGGCCTCAGGATCGTTCAATATCTCATCCTCAATAACATTTTGGTAATCATAATAAGGTTGTTCGCTTCAAAATGGATATTCACTGTCAGAATATGTGTCTTGATTCAGTTAAGTTATGAAGTTGGGTGGCAAATCATTCGTGGTCGTACGTCGACTACTTCGAGACGAAGATGGTGCATCCATATAAACTCCTGGAAACGATGGACGTACGGATGTAATTTTCCCCATGAAAGAACCAATTGTAGTAGTTAGGAACAAACCCATATCTGCACAAGTAGGGGTGGCAAAATTCCCGAAATCCCGACCCTTCCCGAATTTCATCCCATTCACGTCCCGAAAAAATCCTAACCCAAAATTTTCTCGACCCGAACTTTCGAAACAATAATCCATTAAAAATTCGCCGATCAATCCAACTCCGGTCATAAGTCATGCGGTCCTACAATAAATTAAATATAATGCGGTGAATGTTCGTATTATAAAGAGGTGTCAGAGACTACTTTTACATAATAACATCACATTATATATTAAATATTGTTGAATCCGACGTTTTGGTGATAACAAACAACAACTCATTGTATAGGTATGTGCTGCCGATCTTTGTATTTCAGGAATCTACTACAACTCCTACCGCAACCATCTAAAGCTTGTCAACCGCCTTTGTCTCTCGACCGGTTGCAGTCACAAGCCTATCGACTGGTTATTCAAACCAGCTGAGGATAAATCTATCTACCGGTAGAATGCCAACTGCTTATCAAGATATCTCAAGACAAGTACTTGTGACAAGACGTTCTTTGCAAGATCTTTTATTAAAAGCAGAACCGGAGTATCAGAAGATCTGATTAACTCTTGCATTGAGACAACAGGTTGCACTAAAATGGCAAAAACGCAGAATGGCTACAGATAAAGCATTCGACCGTTTATACCAGTTTTGGACTCTGGAAGTTGTCTGCATTTAAAGAAGTGTACGATCTTCATGCAGAATCATCAATGCATTTATGAAGCATTAAATGTGCATTCAATGCAGCATCAGAACGTTCAAAATAAAGACGTTGGTGATTAACCTATATAAAGGGAAGATTGCTCAAGAAGTGAATACAACAAACAGGAGACAAGCAACTCGAAAAATCTCAATCACTTGTATACTATCAGAAGTCCTCATCTGATATACTGAAGCAATACTTGAGCACACTTACAAGATCATTCATTTGCTGCTCAAATAAACCCTCGTCTACAGTTTACATATCTGATCGTCAAGGATCATCCTAGGGTTTCCAAGCCTCTCGACCGCTCTGCAGTTTGAGAAGCTCAACTCAACTATACTCATTATTGAAGAGACTTGAAGCTACTCTGAAAGCATCCATCAGTCTGATAAGAACTGAGAATCTTATCTGTGTAAATCTAGGAGTTTCGGATTAGGCATTGGATAAGTCCTAAGTCTGAAGTGGGTGTATTGCAAGACGTTGTAATAACCAAAGTCTTCTAGTGAATTCCTTCCTAAGTGGAAGAAGGGGAGACGTAGAAGGATTAAGCCTTCGAACTTCCATAAATCGTGCCTTAGTCTTTACTGCTATTTATCTTACATACTGCTCATACATTGTGTTATAAACTTTGCATCACTAAAACCTCTGAACTATTTCCGCACTATTTAAGTTGTTCAAACCGTTTTAGAAGTTGAGAAAACAGATTAAGTGAACTAAACTTCACTTGATCATTTTGAAAGGAAAGAAGAAAAGTTTCAGAGTGTATTCACCCCCCCTCTACCCTCTGAACCGATCCCAACAAGTGGTATCAGAGCGGGTTCCTTTCTCAACTGCTGATCTAAAGTTTTAAAATCATGACTTCTTTCAACAAAATTCCTATGTTTTCTAAAGAAGATTATGACTGAAAAATTCGCATGCAGGCACATCTTGCAGCACAGGACGATGACATGCTATATGTCATAACAGACGGTCCCATCAAAATCATGAAGGTCAACCCAGCTCTAACCGATGGTGCAGGACAAATGATTGAGAAACCAAGAGCTGAGTGGACTACTGAGGACAAAAAGAAGGCCAATCTTGACAATGTGGCCCGGGACATCCTATACAAAACACTGGACAAGAACATGTTCAGCAAAATCAAGTCATGCTCCACAGCAAAGGAGATTTGGGAGAAGCTCACTCAGCTGTGTGAAGGAAATGACCAGACTAAGGAAAACAAGCTCACCATGGCCATTCAAAAATATGACAATGCCAAAATGAAGCCAGGGGAAACCATGGCTGAATTTGATGAACGGTTCAGTAGTATCAACATGAGGACAGAGGATGAACCATCTACCTCTCAACCAACCAAGGCCTTAACCTCAACGGTGATGCGTCCACCGGTCGAGGAAGCTCCAAAGAGATCAGCTGAGCAAATCAGCAACGAAGCCATGACACTCTTTGTCAAAAAATTTGGTAGATTTATGCGTAAAAACAATTCTAAATTTAAAAATTTTCATAAATCGGACCATATAGACGATGGTCCTACTAGTTTTAACTGTGGCAAGCCAGGCCACTTCATTGCAGATTGCACCAAGCCTAAGAGCAATGATCAGAAGCAATTCTTCAAAAGAAGAAGGGGCAAGGAGGACAAGAGGACGGTTAGAAAAGGAAGAGACCAAAGGGTTCTAGTAGCAGACGAAAGCAAAAGCAAGTGGGCTGAGTCTGACTCTGACAACCCCAATACCGGAAGCTCTTCAGATGACAGTGATGATGAAAAGGTGGAATGCCTTATGGCTGACATCGAAGAAGAAGCTGAGGAGGTATTTGACTTTGGTTCACCTGAATTTACTCACAGTGATCTAGTTACTGCTTTACACGAAATGGCTAATGAATACAAAGCATTATCCAAGGAATTCGAGGAGGTAAAGGCAGAAAGAGCTGACCTAAAAGATAAGTCAAGCGAATCAAGCTGCATGCAGCGAAAAGAGCTTGATGGTCTTAAGGTCAAGCTAAGTATGCTGGCTACTGAGAATGACACCTTGAAAAGAGTGTTCCAAGCAACCTTGACTGAGAACAAAAAACTACTTGAAACAATTAAGGCTTGGAATAAATCTTCTGTAACCATTGACAAGATTCAAGAAATCCAAAGACCGGCACATGATAAAACCGGTCTAGGGTTTGGAACAAATGAACAGTCTATGGAATCCTGTATTCAGTCAAGCCTGGACAAAGGCAATCTTAACAAAATAAGATTTGTCAGGTCCAGCACGATATATGAACACGATGAGTGCAGCTTTGACAAAAATCAGAAAGTTTATAACGAACGAAGCTCTAAGCATAGAGGGCTGGGATATGTGGATCCCCAGATCTCTAATCAAAAAGGAACTTGGATTAAACCAAAACCTAATGAAAGAAGAAAGGGAAACCAATCTAATTTCAAAAGGCCATGGAATGAGTCTAACTACTCTAAGAGAAGATGGTCAAAGGAGAAGCCTTACCAGTACTTTAATTGCAGGCCAGTTCAAAAGAGGTACAGGCTAACTGATAAAGATAAAAAAGGCAAACAGCACACAGCAACCTCACAAGCACACACATTTACTGCTTATCGACCGCACAGATTTCTTGAAAGAGTGGGTGCCCAGTGAGCCAACTTGTGGCTATGGGCTTTGATGACTCTTTGTATAAACAATCTTTTGTTTAATATAATTTACACTTTTATTAAAGGCAATGACTTTATCTTTCTTCATATTGTTATATTGTGATATACTATTGTTGTTTTGATAAAGACCTTGAATATACTATAGTGTATGTAAGATGTGGTAGAACATGGAGATGTCTATCATGAAACACATCTTATAGTCACTGTATATTCTAAACCGTTCCTAGTCGATTGAGCCGTCCGATAATAAGGATAATGATCGCTCGAGTTTGAGACTAGCATTTGCGATGCAGAGTACCACGTTTCATTGGTAGGGAACATGGAGATGTTCGAAGCATGCAAATGGATATTCATATGATGAATGATCGAACTATCCTATCCGGACTTTCCAAGTGGTTATCACTTATCGAGTGGATAAAGTCCGCGGTTTTGGTTGTACACCATTAGTCCTTACTACTTGAAACATCATTGAGACTCTATATGCTAGTACTGTGCTTTGACTCGTTTACCGACTCTATTGGGGTCATCAGGTGTCGGGATTGGGTACAGTTACAACACATATAGGAGTCGATGCATTGTTGTCAAGGATTCACCACATACTTGCGAGTGTGGATATCCTATGCGATCTGAGGAGATATTAGTGTGACGAATCTCTGGCCAGAGTACTTGATGTGATTTAAGAAATGGTTTCTTAGTAGCACATGCGATGTCACTAATTTGATCTTCAAGATGTATTGAATAGTTATCGAATCTCGAGCGACTCTCGATATACCAATGGTTGTTGATTCGATCGGGATATATGGATGAAGGGACCGTACTGTACGCTAACCAAAATCTACTGGTTCTTGTAGGCACTATCAGTGATACCTAGGGAATCATGGGGCGATGTTGCTAGGCGCTTTACCATGATTCGATGGGCAAGTCGGAAATCGTTGTTCCGAGTCACAAGGAGTTGTGAGCCCACGGCTAGCTGTATCCCTGAACCATTGAGGGTCACACAGAGTAATGGATTTTTAATCCCCGTTGAGATAGTTAAATTTAAAGAGTTAAATTTAATGAACAAAGAAGTTGGACTTCTTTATTAAGAGTAAGGGAGTAGGATTTCCTAAAATGACATAGGGATGGACATTTTTGGAAATCACTGAATTCGGATTCAGAAAAATTTATCTTGACTTTAAAAGGTGCAGAAATGGTTTTTGTGCACGTTGGTGAAATCGGTTTATCAATCGGAGTCACGATGAATTTTATATTAATTTCTGAACATGCGGGCTTTGCTTGTCGGGCCTGAACTTATGACTAATGGGCCCTAAGCTGTTAGTGGCCTGCATTATAAATAAGTTATTGCAGTACAGAAATTACACACAACAGGTCACAATTGAGTGAGGATTTTCGAAAACCCTAGCCTCCACTCTCTCTGTAGCCGTCGCCCCCTCCCTTCTCTGCCTGAGAAATTCCGGTCTGTGATTTTGAATTGCAGTCTGGAATAGCGAATCAAATTCGTTATTCTCTTCGTAGAAAACTTCTGATAGATTTTCTAGTGCAATCTATCAGAGGGATTAAACCTCTATTCGTGGACCTGATTGAAGAAACGTTTGATCATCAGTTCCAGGGAGATACAAGAAGAGCAGAGAAATCTGTTTGGTGTCCATAAATCTCGATTCGAGATTGAAGGTAAAAATTATATAACTGTTATTTAATTTTTACACACACATAATTTAATCGTAAAAGTTTTGATACCCACACTATGGAATCGTTCCATATTTAAATTTTTAAACTTCCGCTGCACCGGGTATCAATTCTGATTGATCTGAACGCCGCGTTTTCCGTTAAAAGTTCTATCGTATTACTATCAAGTTTTTGCTTATTCTCTGCTCGAGTTCTTATCTACAGCTATCATGTCGATCCAGAAGACTTGCCTTGCAATCAACTTTGATTCCGTTATTAAGGCAAACAATGCAGGAATCACTGAGGTCTTCACCATGCTTGAAGCCTCTGGACTAAAGAAATTTCTGGAATGCAGCGCCATCTGCGATCTGCCTGTTTTGAAGGAGTTCTTTGCAACCGCTCAAATCGAGCATGGGACTGTCAAATGCTTGACCCGACAGAGTCCTACTCCTTCAATCAAAAGTTCTTCGCCAGCACATTTGATCTGCCCTCCAGGGGTTTGACAAAATGCGCGGATCTTCCCGATGGTAACTGCTCATACTGGTTGAAGGAGTTCTCAACCACTGACGCTCCGATCAAACTGCCGGCTCAGAAGACATCTTTTAAAGCTCCATTCAGGCTTTTGACCAACATCGCGGCCAAGAATCTTCTGGCCAAGGCTGGATCATACGACAAGGTGACGATGGAGAAATTCCAATACATGGCTTGTATTGCCTCCAAAATCAACATCAACTGGTCAGACATACTGTTCAATACTTTATGTGAAATGATCTGGGGCAAAGGGCAATCCGAGGGATTTGCTCTGCAAATTTGCCACATCTTGAGCGTCCTTGGAGTGGACTTCTCCAAGACTGAGCCTCTGCATCCCACCAAATGGCTCAACAAGTCTACAATCCTCAAATTTCTGAACAAGAAAGAGACTGCGGTCGACACCTTGCCTTCAACCGCAAGTGTTATTGCTATCACTCAACCGCTTTGAACGGTTCCGGTAGCGGCCAAACCAGTCCATACCAAGAAATCTGCCAAGCGTCAACTAATCATAGAATCTGACTCTGAAGACGAATCACGTGAGAATGTTCCACTGATTCAAGCTTTCAGCAAGTCATCTCCTTCTGTCTCCAAAGCAGCTGTGTCATCCACGCCTGCAGGCAAGAAGAAGAGGCAGCACAAGAAGTTAAAGTCTCTTTCTGGACTTGCTCCTACCGTTCCAACACCAATCCTGTCAACGGTCGAGACTACTACCGCTGCTGCTACTACTGCTCCACGTCCTACCAAGGGTGTAATAATCAGGGAAGGTGCCTCATCAACTCCAAAGGTCACTCTCGCTGATCCCAAGGACAAAGGAAAAGGTGTGATGATCTACTCACCTAAGGCTCAACCAGCAGCCACTGTAGAGCTCAACTTGATCATCTCTCACGTTCTCCGAACTGTCAAGCGTCACCTACAACGCTTTGACAGATGGCATCACTCCCGCACTCACTTGACACTTGCTCAAATATTTCCTAAGGGGAAAGCTTTAAACGTCATTGAGCAGAAGATGCTTCTTTTTGCTGATACTGAAGACATCGTGGAGGCTCTGGGAAGAAGACAGCTCATCGACTTGAAGCTTCGAGGAAGCCTGCTATCTCTGCTGATTAATGAGCGTGTCAAGAACTTCAAATCCAAGAGTCCTACCGCCGCCGATGACTTTGTGATTTTGACTGGACTACAGGATAGTCTACGACAAATCACTCAACTACTTCAGCACTTCCAAGCTCTTAACAACGTCAAAACGACAGCTTCAGCAGCTTGTTTACAAGCTTATGTACTGGAAGCACAGGTGATGATGAAGACTTTTCTTACCCAATATCAGGGTGAAGAAGACGTCTCTGCTCTTACTCCTTCAGATGGGATTCTGACCGGTCTCATCACTGCTGACTTGTTTCAGTCATCCGCTTTAGGATCGATTGTGGGAGCATCTTCATCGGTCGACCCCTCCTCAACCGCAGTCCAAGTAGTAATTCAACCGGAAGCAGCTGTGACTGCTCACTCATCTCCAGTGGCGACCGCTCACACCTCTCCCAGTCGTCCACAAGATGTCTTAGAAGTGATTGAACAAGAGATTCCTGTCACCTCGGTGACAGAGGCTCCCTGCAGTAGTGAAGCAGTAGTGCCTCCAACAGAGATACCAAGCACTATTGTGTCACCTGCACCTCCAGAACAGCCAGTGACTGATGCTGACCCAGCACTTCAACCGTCTCCATCTACTGAAAAGTTTGTGGAATATCTCATAATGGATGAACCAAGTGCTGATCCTGCTACTCCACCAACCATCTTGGCTGCAGTCGAGACTCTTACATCTCAAACTATACCACTATTGGAAGGTACATCAGCTAGCTCTCCAGCCAAATCACCAACACCACATCATCTTGAGCCTGGCCCGGTTTCACCAAGGAATGACCCACAAGGTCAAATGCTTCAGACTGATGACTCATTAATTGAAGCCATGGCCGCAGCTTTGGATCACACTTTGATAAATAGGCTTCATGAGCTCATGCAAACAGTCCGATCCTTCTCTCAAGACATCACGAACTCATCCTTATCGGTTGATAATTCACGACAGACGATGATTCGGCATTTTGAGACCGTGTCTCGAGACCTTGCTCATCTATCCAAAGAGATTACTACCCATCATCGCACTCAAATCCAAACACTCTACCGTCTTCGAACAAGTTGTCAGATCCGAAAACCGCCTTCATAGGCAGTTGAATGATCGGATGGACACTATGCAAGCTACTCTACTTGCTCAACTAGATGCAAAAATTGACACTATGCAAGCCTGCCTTGGCACTCAACTCACTGAGATTATTCTTCGACTCAACCAAGGTGATGCCAAAAAGGGGGAAGAAGAGCAACGAAGAGCAGCAGAGGCAAGAAGACATGAAGAAGAATCCAGAAGAAAGAAAGAAGCCGACAGAAGAAGAAGAGAAGGAGATAGGTCAGGAGGAGCCAGTTGGTTCAAAAGATGAACAACTTGTCTCTTCCTTAGTTATCGCAGCTGCATCTCATTTTGTCTTTCTTCAGTAGGTGTAATAAGAATGCTTACTGTAATTAATGAAATTCATTCTCTCAATGAAGTTCATTTTAATGCTTTCATATTGTTCTTGGAGCACTTAAGTTTTGTCATCACCAAAAAGGGGGAAATTGTTGAATCCGACGTTTTGGTGATAACAAACAACAACTCATTGTATAGGTATGTGCTGCCGATCTTTGTATTTCAGGAATCTACTACAACTCCTACCGCAACCATCTAAAGCTTGTCAACCGCCTTTGTCTCTCGACCGGTTGCAGTCACAAGCCTATCGACTGGTTATTCAAACCAGCAGAGGATAAATCTATCTATCAGTAGAATGCCAACTGCTTATCAAGATATCTCAAGACAAGTACTTGTGACAAGACGTTCTTTGCAAGATCTTTTATTAAAAGCAGAACCGGAGTATCAGAAGATCTGATTAACTCTTGCATCGAGACAACAGGTTGCACTAAAATGGCAAAAACGCAGAATGGCTACAGATAAAGCATTCGACCGTTTATACCAGTTTTGGACTCTAGAAGTTGTCTGCATTTAAAGAAGTGTACGATCTTCATGCAGAATCATCAATGCATTTATGAAGCATTAAATGTGCATTCAATGCAGCATCAGAACGTTCAAAATAAAGACGTTGGTGATTAACCTATATAAAGGGAAGATTGCTCAAGAAGTGAATACAACAAACAGGAGACAAGCAACTCGAAAAATCTCAATCACTTGTATACTATCAGAAGTCCTCATCTGATATACTGAAGCAATACTTGAGCACACTTACAAGATCATTCATTTGCTGCTCAAATAAACCCTCGTCTACAGTTTACATATCTGATCGTCAAGGATCATCCTAGGGTTTCCAAGCCTCTCGACCGCTCTGCAGTTTGAGAAGCTCAACTCAACTATACTCATTATTGAAGAGACTTGAAGCTACTCTGAAAGCTTCCACCAGTCTGATAAGAACTGAGAATCTTATCTGTGTAAATCTAGGAGTTTCGGATTAGGCATTGGATAAGTCCTAAGTCTGAAGTGGGTATATTGCAAGACGTTGTAATAACCAAAGTCTTCTAGTGAATTCCTTCCTAAGTGGAAGAAGGGGAGACGTAGAAGGATTAAGCCTTCGAACTTCCATAAATCGTGCCTTAGTCTTTACTGCTATTTATCTTACATACTGCTCATACATTGTGTTATAAACTTTGCATCACTAAAACCTCTGAACTATTTTCGCACTATTTAAGTTGTTCAAACCGTTTTAGAAGTTGAGAAAACAGATTAAGTGAACTAAACTTCACTTGATCATTTTGAAAGGAAAAAAGAAAAGTTTCAGAGTGTATTCACCCCCCCTCTACCCTCTGAACCGATCCCAACAAATATATATACACAATAAAAATGAAAAAATAGTAAAATAATATAATCACATCACATTATTGTAATGAGGTGTCAGAGACTCCTTTTATATAATAACTTGATATTATATATTAAATATGTACCTAATAAAAAAATGACTAAATAGTAAAATAACATAATCACATCACGTTATTATAATGAGGTGTCAGAGACTCCTTTAATATAATAACATGATATTATATATTAAGTATGTACACAATAAAAATGACTAAATAAATTTGTCGAATACAATCACAACACGTTATTATAATGAGGTGTCAGAGACTCATTTTATATAATAACATGATATTATATATTAAATATAAATATACAATAAAAAATAGTAAATAGTAAAATAATATAATGAGCTGTCAGAGACTCCTTTTATATAAAAATTACTACACAGTCAAATAATACAATCACATCACGTTATTATAATGAGATGTCAGAGACTAATTTTAGATAATAAAATGATATTATATATTAACTTATTATATACAATAAAAATGAGTACGTAGTAAAATAATATAGTGAGGTGTCAGAGACTCCTTTGATATAATAACATGATATTATATATTAAATATCTATACAATAAAAATGACTACATAGTAAAATAATATAATCATACCACATTATTTAAATGAGGTGTCAGAGACTCCCTTTATATAGCAACATGATATTATGTATTAAGAATGTAAAAAATAAAAAATGACTACATAATAAAATAATACAACCACATCACGTTATTATAATGAGGTATCAGAGACTCCTTTTATATAATAACATGATATTATATATTATAAGAGTTATTTGCACCAAACACCCATGTGAAATATTGAAAATGCACACTTCTTCCCTGTGAAATTTTAATAGGTATATTCAACCCTAACCTTTTAAAAAATTAGCACACTCGCCCCATCTGATGAGTGATTGTTGTGCACGCGCCCCTCATGCAACTGGACAAATATTTTGATATTTTTTTTGCACCAAATACCCCTGTGAAATATTAAAAATGTATTTTTGACCCCTGTAAAAATAATTTTTAAATCTATTCAACTAATAATACACAATTTTTAATAAAATCCAATTATAAATATTTAGCAAACATTTTTTGTTTTATTAATTTTTATTTTTTATTTTAAATATATTATCATTAATTAATTATTTTCTAAAAAATATTATTACTTTATAATATTATCATTATTTTATTAAACTCACTTCGTATTTCCAACTTTTCCATTAAACATGCATTCATAAACAAGTATTTAAATAATTTCAAGTACCAAAATATTAAACTAAACCGATAAGTTCAAACATATTGCTTTTTAATTTAGGACTATATATTATTGAACCAAAATTAAAATTTTTCGAGAATATGCATTGCATAATTTGTAATAAATAATAAAAAAATAACATGCTTATATAATTCTAATTTGAAAAAGCAACATTCATGAACTTATCATTTGGTTCAATATTTTGGTATTTTTAGATATTTAAATTCTTATTTATGAATCATGTTTAATGGAGAAGTTGAAAACACGAAGTGATTTGATAAAAATAATGATAACGAGATAAAGTAATAATTTTTTTAAAAAATAAATTAATTAAAAATTATAAATTTAAAATAAAAAATAAAATTAAATAAAATTAAAAATGTTTGAAAAATATTTTATAATTAGATCTTAATAAATATTGTGTATTATTATTTAATGCAAATCCTGCAATGCATTTTAAAAAATTTAGATTTTAGTTCAAAAATCTATAATCCTAAATTGAAAAGTAATATGCATGAAATTATCATTTTGATTTAATATTTTGGTACTTTTTAAATCTCTCAAAAAAATAATATTTTTTGGAAAATAATTATATAATCATAATAAATTTAAAATTAAAAATAATATTAATAAACGAAAAGTGTTTGCTAAATATTTTATAATTAGATTTTAATAAAAATTGTGTATTATGGGTTGAATAGATTTAAAAATTATTTTTACAGGGGTCAAATATGCATTTTTAATATTTTACAGGGGTATTTGGTGTAAAAAAAATATCAAAATCTTTGCCCAATCGCATGAGGGGCGCGTGCGCAACAATCACTCATCTGATGGGGCGAGTGTGCTAATTTTTTAAAAGGTTAGGGTTGAATATGCCTATTAAAATTTCACAGGGGAGAAGTGTGCATTTTCAATATTTCACATGGATGTTTGGTGCAAATAACTCTATATTATATGAAGTGTCAGAGACTCCTTTTATATATCAAATTCGTATGCAAATTACGTACAAATAGATCAGTGGGCGAATGAATATATAGGTGAATTTTTTGCCATGGTTTATGAAAAACAGTTGCAATATAAAGAGATGCGTGCAATAAATACGACACATAATGGATGCGTTAACGTGTGGTTGACGCGTAGAATATTAACTAACCGTTGCGAAATATTGCAACAGTTGTAAAAAAGTTGTAATAAACGTGGCAAAAAATTTTCACGGTTTTAATCAAGCGTCGCAATTTGCGATGGTTAATTACAAACCGTGGCGGAATGTTGCCCCGGTTTAAAATAACCGTTGCAAAATGCGACAGTTTAAACAACCGTGACAATTTTTTTGCCACAATGATAAAACCGTCGCAATTCGCCAAATTATTTTGTAGTGAAAGAAACTCGGAATAGCTAGATAAACTACCAATTATGATAAAGTGGATTTCCAAGTGCATTTAATCATCATGAGCCTAATTAAAGTGCTAAAAAGATCCATGTCTCATGCGTCACTCTTACTTGCATAATAACTATCATAATGCTACAGTTTGGTGCAATACTGTAGCTACGCTATCCCCCACCATCATTTTTTTTTCTAATTTTTTATTATAATAAATATTAAGATTATTTATTCATAATTTAATTATATTATTACGTAAATTTTAACTGTTTATTTTAAAATTTTATTTATTCAATAATAAACTAAATTTAAGTTTTGATTTATAAAGATTATTTTCATGTGTGATTTTAATTTTTTTTAATTAATAAGTTTAAGTATTTAAAATAATGAAATTAAAATTTAAAATTTCAATTCTCGTAAAATGTATTTAATTTAAAATTTTAATTCATTAATATTTCTAATGAATATCTATATGGAAATTATTTTAGGTATTATTGATATTTTAATTATGATGTTTAAAAATATTTTGTGGAATAAATTAGTTGTTGTGAATAAATAAAATAATAGAGAATATTTTGAGAATATTTTTTTTAGTATAAATTTTTTAGAGTTAATGAGTTAGAGATGGTTGGAGACGGCGAGGAGCGACGGAACGGCCGGCTGCCAGAAATCGGGCCAACAAGCCATGCACCTAAAGCTTAGGAAACTGGGTATCACTAGATAGCTGAAACGCCCAACTACTAATAAATGCGGAAAAACTTTTTTTTTATGCTATATACTATACATATACGCCCATACATATATGTATATAAAAATAACATACTTTTCTTAAGTAACCTAAAAAAAATATTAAATAAATAAATCCTTAAAATGTTTCATGCATCAATTTAAAATAATAAACAATACTGCTGAAAAATCTCATACGCGGAAACAATAATAAAATAAATCATGTTTCAAAACTCAATGCAATAATCTAAATAACTGCGACGGTCACGGGGTCCACTGCCATGCTCGCTCATACGTCCTCGCCACCGGTAGGAGCTACATAGACATCATCATACTCATCTGCACCATATAAGCGTAGTGAGCCTAGAGGCTCAACATGTCTAATCCTTGATAACGAGGTTTAAAATAATGCATCACATACTCATACTAATACATATAACTTACGTGGACATGCATACATGATCTTAAAATAAATGCATCATAAAAATTATTCATCATTAGTCGTACATACATCATAACTAATCATACATAACATAATTGAGCATGTCATAATCATAAAAACTGAGTATGGTCATATCCATGAATGTGACTAATAACCGTGCCGACTGATCAGTCTAGAAACCATCGTACGTGGCGGTGGATAAATCCACCTCTATGCTGGTAGTAAACTACCTCTGTGCCAGTGGTAAAACCACTTCTATGCCGGTAGTAAAACTACCTCTGTGTCAGTGGTAAAACCACTTCTATGCTGTCACATCACTTCAATTTCCATAAAAATATTTTTCATGCTCAATTCTTAATCATAAACCCATCATAAAATATTTCATGTATGCATGCACTGAAAATTTGTCCGTAATATATATTTAATTAATTTTAATAATAAATATACTTTTACTTAAAATAGACTTCATGCATAAAAATAATTAAATATATATTCCGGACTTAATTTATTTTCATGGATTGGTCCAGACTGCTGATCACTCACTCTAAGCCCATTAAACTTAAATAAAATCCAATAATCATATTTTAGCCCAAATAACTTAATTAAACTTAACTTGACCTAAATAAAATATTTAAGCCCAATTACTTAACTTAAGCCCAATAAAACTCTAGACTGGCCCAAAATCCACTGACTGGCCCAAAAATTCCTGTGGGCCTACGAGCCCATAAAAATCATTGGGCTAACTTAAAAATAATTTTGAAAGTCCAAATAAAATTATTTGGAAGCCCAAATAATTTTATTTCTAATTAAATGGCCCAAAAATCCATTAAAACATTAAACATTTTAAAATTAAAATACTCGAGCCCGGCCCACCTAGCCCGGACCCGGACCTACCTGACCCGACCCTAGACCCTACTGACCCGACCCACTACCCTGACCCGACCCGGAACCACCCAGAACCCCCAACCCGATCCCCCCTCCTCTCCTTACCTTCGGCCATGCGAGCAGCAGCTTTCCGGGGCTGCTGCCGCCATGCTCCGGCCGTTCCCTGGCCGGAGAACCACCACCTACCCCTAGCCCTCTTCAAGACGTTTCCAACAAGCTAAAAACCAGCCCAAACCGATCCCTAACGGAGGAGAACGAAGCAAAACCATCTATCCCTTAATCTGCTCGCGTCCTGCGCGCGACGCCGGACTTCCGACCGTTCGGCCGCCCAGCTCCGGCCACCACTGGCCGGAGCACAACTTGGATTACCTTCCCCTATGTCTTGTGGTTCTAACCCAACTGGAATCAGTCTAAAACACGCCTTATGGACCGAGAACAACCCAATCTCCCAACATCGCTCAACCTGCGCACCCTAGGACCTGTTCTGAACCAGCTCCTCTCCTGGCCATGCATGGCTCGAACCACTGGACCCAGCTCGACCCTAGGCACCCTAGGACACCCCTTGACCGAGCCACAACCTCTGGACCGAACCATGTTGGTTAAAAAACGTGAGTATGACCATGTGTCCACCAAATTATGCAACAAGCAACCAAAACTCCCATAGAATTCGAAATATTCATGAATAATTCTGAAATAAAAATATCATGCATGAATAGTAGCTTATATGGTGGTCAAATAAAAGTTTTAGACATGCCTTTGATTTTTAAAACGAAGCTAGACCGCGTGAACGACTCCGGGACGACGGTCGAATTTTTCTTGAATAAATCGGCTATGGAGGCTGAAATCTGCTGTGGGGCGTGAAGAAGATGATGGAGAAAGGTTGGAGGCAGCTAAGGGAGTTGTCGGCTGATAAGGATTTGTGTAGGGTAGAAATTGATTTGTTTTGGTTTAAATAGAATAGATAATGATTTAAATAAATAATAAAAATCAACATAAAGATAATATACCAACAAAACTTTATTTAAAAGTCCTCATAATAATAATAATCTAATGTAAAAGCATAAATCCCGAAATTAAAATTAAGGGAATTTTTAAAAGTGATTAAAAGTCATTATCTTGGCTAATTTTGGATAAAAAGGACTCCTAAAATTATATAAAATCAAATACTAAAAATTTTGAGATAATAAAACTCAAAATAATATTTTAGGGCTCTAAAAAGGCTCATAAAATCATTTGGGTGGAAAGTTGTCACCTCGTCCGTCCACGGTCCCGTCTACGCGATCAAATATCTAAAATACTAAAAATCATAAAAATCACTAATTATGGGTTAAATGCTTAAAAAAATAAATTAAATCATGCATATAAATCACATAATAACACATAAATTCATTTAACCCTTATTTTAAAAATTAATTTCTCCTAATTATGCATGCGAATTTACGTATTAAAATTCCGGGTGTTACAATTCTCCCCCCCTTAAATTGAATTTTGCCTCGAAATTCGACGGAATCTGTCTGGGAGGCATTCTGTACCAACACATATTTCTTTACGTAAATCGCAATGCATAACTAAGGGTTTCAAAAGTCTTACTGAACATGAAATACTTAAAATTAATACATATGTTCCTTCTAAATCTTATTAAAACATTTAAAACTTACAGACCAGTAGCAGGATTTCTGAGCTTCACGTGGCAGATGGACACCCTCCGAGGACCGTGCTTTGATACCAATTGAAACGCCCAACTACTAATAAATGCGGAAAAACTTTTTTTTTATGCTATATACTATACATATACGCCCATACATATATGTATATAAAAATAACATACTTTTCTTAAGTAACCTAAAAAAAATATTAAATAAATAAATCCTTAAAAATGTTTCATGCATCAATTTAAAATAATAAACAATACTGCTGAAAAATCTCATACGCGGAAACAATAATAAAATAAATCATGTTTCAAAACTCAATGCAATAATCTAAATAACTGCGACGGTCACGGGGTCCACTGCCATGCTCGCTCATACGTCCTCGCCACCGGTAGGAGCTACATAGACATCATCATACTCATCTGCACCATATAAGCGTAGTGAGCCTAGAGGCTCAACATGTCTAATCCTTGATAACGAGGTTTAAAATAATGCATCACATAATCATACTAATACATATAACTTACGTGGACATGCATGCATGATCTTAAAATAAATGCATCATAAAAATTATTCATCATTAGTCGTACATACATCATAACTAATCATACATAACATAATTGAGCATGTCATAATCATAAAAACTGAGTATGGTCATATCCATGAATGTGACTAATAACCGTGCCGACTGATCAGTCTAGAAACCATCGTACGTGGCGGTGGATAAATCCACCTCTATGCTGGTAGTAAACTACCTCTGTGCCAGTGGTAAAACCACTTCTATGCCGGTAGTAAAACTACCTCTGTGTCAGTGGTAAAACCACTTCTATGCTGTCACATCACTTCAATTTCCATAAAAATATTTTTCATGCTCAATTCTTAATCATAAACACATCATAAAATATTTCATGTATGCATGCACTGAAAATTTGTCCGTAATATATATTTAATTAATTTTAATAATAAATATACTTTTACTTAAAATAGACTTCATGCATAAAAATAATTAAATATATATTCCGGACTTAATTTATTTTCATGGATTGGTCCAGACTGCTGATCACTCACTCTAAGCCCATTAAACTTAAATAAAATCCAATAATCATATTTTAGCCCAAATAACTTAATTAAACTTAACTTGACCTAAATAAAATATTTAAGCCCAATTACTTAACTTAAGCCCAATAAAACTCTAGACTGGCCCAAAATCCACTGACTGGCCCAAAAATTCCTGTGGGCCTACGAGCCCATAAAAATCATTGGGCTAACTTAAAAATAATTTTGAAAGCCCAAATAAAATTATTTGGAAGCCCAAATAATTTTATTTCTAATTAAATGGCCCAAAAACCCATTAAAACATTAAACATTTTAAAATTAAAATACTCAAGCCCGGCCCACCTAGCCCGGACCCGGACCTACCTGACCCGACCCTAGACCCTACTGACCCGACCCACTACCCTGACCCGACCCGGAACCACCCAGAACCCCCAACCCGATCCCCCCTCCTCTCCTTACCTTCGGCCGTGCGAGCAGCAGCTTTCCGGGGCTGCTGCCGCCGTGCTCCGGCCGTTCCCTGGCCGGAGAACCACCACCTACCCCTAGCCCTCTTCAAGACGTTTCCAACAAGCTAAAAACCAGCCCAAACCGATCCCTAACGAAGGAGAACGAAGCAAAACCATCTATCCCTTAATCTGCTCGCGTCCTGCGCGCGACGCCGGACTTCCGACCGTTCGGCCGCCCAGCTCCGGCCACCACTGGCCGGAGCACAACTTGGATTACCTTCCCCTATGTCTTGTGGTTCTAACCCAACTGGAATCAGTCTAAAACACGCCTTATGGACCGAGAACAACCCAATCTCCCAACATCGCTCAACCTGCGCACCCTAGGACCTGTTCTGAACCAGCTCCTCTCCTGGCCATGCATGGCTCGAACCACTGGACCCAGCTCGACCCTAGGCACCCTAGGACACCCCTTGACCGAGCCACAACCTCTGGACCGAACCATGTTGGTTAAAAAACGTGAGTATGACCATGTGTCCACCAAATTATGCAACAAGCAACCAAAACTCCCATAGAATTCGAAATATTCATGAATAATTCTGAAATAAAAATATCATGCATGAATAGTAGCTTATATGGTGGTCAAATAAAAGTTTTAGACATGCCTTTGATTTTTAAAACGAAGCTAGACCGCGTGAACGACTCCGGGACGACGGACCTACGAAGAACTCGAATTTTTCTTGAATAAATCGGCTATGGAGGCTGAAATCTGCTGTGGGGCGTGAAGAAGATGATGGAGAAAGGTTGGAGGCAGCTAAGGGAGTTGTCGGCTGATAAGGATTTGTGTAGGGTAGAAATTGATTTGTTTTGGTTTAAATAGAATAGATAATGATTTAAATAAATAATAAAAATCAACATAAAGATAATATACCAACAAAACTTTATTTAAAAGTCCTCATAATAATAATAATCTAATGTAAAAGCATAAATCCCGAAATTAAAATTAAGGGAATTTTTAAAAGTGATTAAAAGTCATTATCTTGGCTAATTTTGGATAAAAAGGACTCCTAAAATTATATAAAATCAAATACTAAAAATTTTGAGATAATAAAACTCAAAATAATATTTTAGGGCTCTAAAAAGGCTCATAAAATCATTTGGGTGGAAAGTTGTCACCTCGTCCGTCCACGGTCCCGTCTACGCGATCAAATATCTAAAATACTAAAAATCATAAAAATCACTAATTATGGGTTAAATGCTTAAAAAAATAAATTAAATCATGCATATAAATCACATAATAACACATAAATTCATTTAACCCTTATTTTAAAAATTAATTTCTCCTAATTATGCATGCGAATTTACGTATTAAAATTCCGGGTGTTACAATTCTCCCCCCTTAAATTGAATTTTGCCTCGAAATTCGACGGAATCTGTCTGGGAGGCATTCTGTACCAACACATATTTCTTTACGTAAATCGCAATGCATAACTAAGGGTTTCAAAAGTCTTACTGAACATGAAATACTTAAAATTAATACATATGTTCCTTCTAAATCTTATTAAAACATTTAAAACTTACAGACCAGTAGCAGGATTTCTGAGCTTCACGTGGCAGATGGACACCCTCCGAGGACCGTGCTTTGATACCAATTGAAACGCCCAACTACTAATAAATGCGGAAAAACTTTTTTTTTATGCTATATACTATACATATACGCCCATACATATATGTATATAAAAATAACATACTTTTCTTAAGTAACCTAAAAAAAATATTAAATAAATAAATCCTTAAAAATGTTTCATGCATCAATTTAAAATAATAAACAATACTGCTGAAAAATCTCATACGCGGAAACAATAATAAAATAAATCATGTTTCAAAACTCAATGCAATAATCTAAATAACTGCGACGGTCACGGGGTCCACTGCCATGCTCGCTCATACGTCCTCGCCACGGTAGGAGCTACATAGACATCATCATACTCATCTGCACCATATAAGCGTAGTGAGCCTAGAGGCTCAACATGTCTAATCCTTGATAACGAGGTTTAAAATAATGCATCACATAATCATACTAATACATATAACTTACGTGGACATGCATGCATGATCTTAAAATAAATGCATCATAAAAATTATTCATCATTAGTCGTACATACATCATAACTAATCATACATAACATAATTGAGCATGTCATAATCATAAAAACTGAGTATGGTCATATCCATGAATGTGACTAATAACCGTGCCGACTGATCAGTCTAGAAACCATCGTACGTGGCGGTGGATAAATCCACCTCTATGCTGGTAGTAAACTACCTCTGTGCCAGTGGTAAAACCACTTCTATGCCGGTAGTAAAACTACCTCTGTGTCAGTGGTAAAACCACTTCTATGCTGTCACATCACTTCAATTTCCATAAAAATATTTTTCATGCTCAATTCTTAATCATAAACCCATCATAAAATATTTCATGTATGCATGCACTGAAAATTTGTCCGTAATATATATTTAATTAATTTTAATAATAAATATACTTTTACTTAAAATAGACTTCATGCATAAAAATAATTAAATATATATTCCGGACTTAATTTATTTTCATGGATTGGTCCAGACTGCTGATCACTCACTCTAAGCCCATTAAACTTAAATAAAATCCAATAATCATATTTTAGCCCAAATAACTTAATTAAACTTAACTTGACCTAAATAAAATATTTAAGCCCAATTACTTAACTTAAGCCCAATAAAACTCTAGACTGGCCCAAAATCCACTGACTGGCCCAAAAATTCCTGTGGGCCTACGAGCCCATAAAAATCATTGGGCTAACTTAAAAATAATTTTGAAAGCCCAAATAAAATTATTTGGAAGCCCAAATAATTTTATTTCTAATTAAATGGCCCAAAAACCCATTAAAACATTAAACATTTTAAAATTAAAATACTCGAGCCCGGCCCACCTAGCCCGGACCCGGACCTACCTGACCCGACCCTAGACCCTACTGACCCGACCCACTACCCTGACCCGACCCGGAACCACCCAGAACCCCCAACCCGATCCCCCCTCCTCTCCTTACCTTCGGCCGTGCGAGCAGCAGCTTTCCGGGGCTGCTGCCGCCGTGCTCCGGCCGTTCCCTGGCCGGAGAACCACCACCTACCCCTAGCCCTCTTCAAGACGTTTCCAACAAGCTAAAAACCAGCCCAAACCGATCCCTAACGAAGGAGAACAAAGCAAAACCATCTATCCCTTAATCTGCTCGCGTCCTGCGCGCGACGCCGGACTTCCGACCGTTCGGCCGCCCAGCTCCGGCCACCACTGGCCGGAGCACAACTTGGATTACCTTCCCCTATGTCTTGTGGTTCTAACCCAACTGGAATCAGTCTAAAACACGCCTTATGGACCGAGAACAACCCAATCTCCCAACATCGCTCAACCTGCGCACCCTAGGACCTGTTCTGAACCAGCTCCTCTCCTGGCCATGCATGGCTCGAACCACTGGACCCAGCTCGACCCTAGGCACCCTAGGACACCCCTTGACCGAGCCACAACCTCTGGACCGAACCATGTTGGTTAAAAAACGTGAGTATGACCATGTGTCCACCAAATTATGCAACAAGCAACCAAAACTCCCATAGAATTCGAAATATTCATGAATAATTCTGAAATAAAAATATCATGCATGAATAGTAGCTTATATGGTGGTCAAATAAAAGTTTTAGACATGCCTTTGATTTTTAAAACGAAGCTAGACCGCGTGAACGACTCCGGGACGACGGACCTACGAAGAACTCGAATTTTTCTTGAATAAATCGGCTATGGAGGCTGAAATCTGCTGTGGGGCGTGAAGAAGATGATGGAGAAAGGTTGGAGGCAGCTAAGGGAGTTGTCGGCTGATAAGGATTTGTGTAGGGTAGAAATTGATTTGTTTTGGTTTAAATAGAATAGATAATGATTTAAATAAATAATAAAAATCAACATAAAGATAATATACCAACAAAACTTTATTTAAAAGTCCTCATAATAATAATAATCTGATGTAAAAGCATAAATCCCGAAATTAAAATTAAGGGAATTTTTAAAAGTGATTAAAAGTCATTATCTTGGCTAATTTTGGATAAAAAGGACTCCTAAAATTATATAAAATCAAATACTAAAAATTTTGAGATAATAAAACTCAAAATAATATTTTAGGGCTCTAAAAAGGCTCATAAATCATTTGGATGGAAAGTTGTCATCTCGTCCGTCCACGGTCCCGTCTACGCGATCAAATATTTAAAATACTAAAAATCATAAAAATCACTAATTATGGGTTAAATGCTTAAAAAAATAAATTAAATCATGCATATAAATCACATAATAACACATAAATTCATTTAACCCTTATTTTAAAAATTAATTTCTCCTAATTATGCATGCGAATTTACGTATTAAAATTCCGGGTGTTACAATAGCTCTCGTCGAGGGTATTCCGAATCTACTTTCTCTTTTTGAAAACCGGCCACAAACAAAAAAAATACGACCGATTCAAGTTGCAAAAATGGTGAAAAGAAAGGAAGAAGGAATCGGGAAGGGAAGCAGAGAAGAAACAAGAGGAGAGAGAAAATGATATTTCATATATATTGAGAAAATTGCGTCAAATATCTTTGTAAATTCATGATGAGCTAATATTCTCTCTATAATGAGTTTGAACATGTCACGCCCCGAGACCGAGACGTGCCATCGGCGTTGTTTCAAATTCACAAAAATTATAAAACAACCAGCCTCGTAGTACAGTATAAACCAAACCAGTCTATTATCATAAATAAACTTCAAAATATTGTCTTTACAACTCGATAAATCCAACAATAACAAAACCAATGCGGAAGCGTCTAAAAACTTAATAACAAAATATTAAAGCAAAAATCCCAATAATAAAAATAACGAAATTTAGTCTTATTGATCATCTATCACCATCCCCAAAACATATCTTGTTCACGAACTTCTACATCATCATCATCTTCATCTGGGAGGTAAAAGTAAAGGGGTGAGTGTTTTGGGAAACACTCAGCAAGTGGAGGCCGATCGATCATACCAAAATATATACATATATATATTTATTTCAAAAAAACTCATGAATTAATTTAAATCATAAACATTTCATATCATGTCTCAACATAGCATAGCATAAATAACATCATAACATATTTGACATGACATAACATAATCTTTAACAAGGCACTGAAATTCCTCTCATTATTCGTGGCTAATTGATCAGTCCCCTATATGTAATCCCTCTAAGGGGTGAGGTAATAGAACGGTTATTATACCCACCATATCAGGGCCATAACATAACATAGTTCGAAAATTCCCTTTCCACTCCTAATTTGATTCATAACAGTGTCAAAACATATTTTCAGCAAAACATTATCATGAACAATATTAATTAGCAAAATTCCAACGATTAACATGAGCGATCGAATTTTAAATCATACATATAATTTTAAAGCATAAGCCCACTTACAGTTATAATTTGCGAGATCAAATACTGTATTATATGCGAAGCTTTGGGCGAAAAACTTCAACAGCAAAACTTGAAATTTCCGATTTGCTTCTTCGGGATTTGGCAGGCTAGTGGACCAAATTCTTAATAATAAATTCCTCCCAATTTCCTAATCTAAATCACGTGTGAGTGGGGTAAAAGAATTGGTCCACATCTTTGCACCAAACACAACCACTATCTTCTCGAAACTTTTGAAAGTTTGGTGACTCACCTTGAATCGAGACTGGCCAAATAAGATCGGACAAAACTTGAGCAGTTTCCTTCTCCTAAAACCTTAGTCTTACCCTTCGAAAACAAGGAGAGAATCAGTAAAAATATTGAGCCACCATTTTCGAAACTGGGCAGAGAAGAGAATCACCTTACCGACTCGAGTTGTTCCAGATGTGTATCAACTTCGGTAGCGGTAGAACCTTGAAAATTCAGCAGCTATGACGTTCGAATTTCCAACAACTACGGCGTTCGACTTCGAGCAATCTCGATGTGAAACTGTTCAGACACTATGGCTCGAGAACTTTCAGCCGCGGGTAAAATTTTTGAGAGACTGTGGGAGGTTTCGGGAGGTGTATAGCCGAGAGAAAAAGTGCTGAAGAGAGTCTGTTCTTGCACTTAAATAGGAGGCTCACTTTTGGCCTTAATCCCGAGTCTTGAGGGAGAGAAAATTTTGTTTCCATAAGCTTTGATTTGGTTGCTGCCAATACACGATTTGTGTCCAAAATTTCTGATATTATCGAGCATTCACGAGAAGGTAAGATGTTTGTTTCCATGTAGAGAGTTATTCATTGCTGATAAATAACTTGGGGGCCAAGTATCGGGTTTTACAGAACATATCACTCACTCTCTTATATTGTTTTGAGCATGTAGACCTCTGTTCATACAATTGTGAAGGCATATACATAATGATTTAACTTTTTGATATTTTGTAGAGGGCGAATTGCATTTCACCCCTGTGTTATCACTTAAGAGAATATAACCTCCTGTATAATATTTAGGGAAATTGCATATATCACCCCTGTGAAATTCCGTGTTTGCTGATAACCCCTTGTGAAATTTTTTTGAGCTAAAAACCCCCTGTGTTTCCGGATCTGTAGCACGCGCACCCCTCCTGCTGGGTTTTGTGGCTCACGCGCAGATAGATGCGAAAATGCAAAGGTTTTTTTTTTTTTTTTTTTTTTTATAAATTTGGTCCAAAATACCCTTAAATCATACCCATTCAGTTCGGCCATTGAACTCGTCACCTTCAACTTCTCCGATCACGACTCCGGCCAGCCGTATTTCCGACATTTCTTGCTTGCTTTAGACTCCTTTTCACCTTCCCTACAAGCCTCGACATTTTTCTCTTCATTTTTTCCCCTCAATATGTCGAGCTACAGCTCCAATCTTACGTTGGTACTCACCACGAAGCCGACTAGTTTTCCTTAATTTCCGAACAACTCCGACCACCAATCTTCCAAAGAAACCCCGATCTGTGACCCTCTTTTCCATACGAACAAAACACACACATCAATTTTCCCGATTCGTACTTCCTTTAGAAAGATAAGATATGGACAATTTCGTCATTTTTATGGTAAAATTCTGAATGGTATGCGTGTGCTACAGAT
Source organism: Henckelia pumila (assembly GCF_033568475.1). Lineage (NCBI taxonomy): Eukaryota > Viridiplantae > Streptophyta > Magnoliopsida > Lamiales > Gesneriaceae > Henckelia > Henckelia pumila. Next base: position 141,308,527 of record NC_133122.1, read on the forward strand.
CCGGAAACACAGGGGGTTTTTAGCTCAAAAATATTACACAAGGGGTTATCAGCGAACCCGGTATATCACAAGGGTGATATATGCAATTTTTCCTAATATTTATTGTCTTATTAGTCCATGTGTTCTTAAATTAGGTGCACACTTACCCCATTTGTCATCTGAATAATATTTATTTGTCAAATTATTAAAATGGCCAAGATATATGTCATTTTTTTTATTTTTTTTCTCACATATCCTCTAATCGTAAAACCTCATTTGATTACTTAAAAAAAAAAAAATCCATCGGATAAGCGAAGAAACTTGGGGCAAAAATGAAGAAGATGAAACTTCACAATCAAGCAAGTATAGTCACAAAAGAAGCAAAAATGGGTGTGCTTTGGTAAGTTGTCTCTCGAATGTTAAATTTCTAGTATTTAAACCTCACATTTGGGTAGTGTCGGCCGATTTTGCTTTTGATTGGAGAAGCTTTTTTTTTTTTCCAAAAAATATATTTTAATAAATTTTTTTATGTATGACATGATGGAAAATTCGAATGTGATGATGAATACAAAATGCAGTATGTTGGTGATATCAAATCATGAATTTTGAAAAATAAGCTTTGACAGATTAAACTTTGATCATTGTATTCATTGTGTAGCTAATGGCGATGCAATAAGGCAAATGTCAAATGTTGAGTTTCTTTTTCTTTTTTTTTTCTTTTTTCTTTTTTTTTTTTGGTAACAAGATTCTATATATGTGATTGAACCATGGTCATATTTTGATTTATAGAGATCGAGAGATTGCTGAAACGATGGTACAATGATTTCAAAGTTGCACCATAGATTGAGGAAACAATGCCCAAGCTTGATAGTGTAATGGACCTGGAAGGAAATTCTATGAATGTTTAAGAATTCTTGAATTAGGACCTGATGCAGCTGTATGTCCACCACTTAATCTCCTAGAAGTCAATGAAAGCATAAACCCGATATTTGAATCCCAGTTTTATGAAGTTAATATTTGTGAAGAGCATAATAGCACTGAAGTGAGTATTTGGAGTGATTTTGATGATGAGAATTACAAAGCACCTGTTATGAATTCATAATCATCTGAAGACTTTGGATCTGATGCACCTAGTGAATTGGTAGGTGACGTTGAAGGCGCAAGTGATGAGGATATATTTGCAGGCACAAATAAGTCTAAAAGAGATGTAATCAGAAGCTTGAAAAGAATATCGAGGGATGTTAGTAAATGGAAAGTTTTAAGAGCAAAGAAGGCGGTTGTTTAGAGAATTTGAGGAGTTGACGATGCTCAATAGAGGAGTTGACGTCATTTTGTATTTTGGTATACTTCTTGAAGGATGCTTGGTTTTTTTGGAATTGTTATGGGCATGACATGCCGTTTGTTTTAATGAAATATTAACATTAATGTTGGTGTTTTGAAAAATGTTACAAACTTCTTTTCTTTGATGCTTGTAAATTAGTTTATTCATTCATTTTGAGAACACTTATTATATAAGTCCTATGATAATTGATATATGTTTTTAATACTTATGTTGCTCATGTTCAAGGTTCTAAAAAGTTCTACACGATAGGCGGTAGGCGGACGGTGGCCGTTTAATTAGGCGGTTTTTATGCAAATATTTTAATTAATTATAAAAATATATATGAAATATTTTATAATATCTAACATTAGTAAAAATATGCATAATTTTTTTCTATATTTTCATTAATATTTTTTCAATCATGCTTATTAACATGCATAAATTTTTTATGTGCATATATTTCAACAAAATATGCATAAATTTGTTCAACTTTTTTTTATTAAGATATATATATTTTAAAAAAAATCGAATTGGTTAGACAGTTTGTTGCTGCCTAGGCGGAGGTAAATTTTTTCAACGACGCCTAAAGACACAAAATTTATAAAAATCGGGGCAATGTGTGATCGCCTACACCGTCGAAGGCGGCGTCATTGCTCATGCTAAAGAACTCCATAAAAATAAACCTACGAGTGGTTTCATGTTCATACATCCAAGATGTAAAAATTAGTATGTTAAAGTTAAAAATATTTGATAAGGGTAATTTGGGCAAGAAAAGTGTAAAATATAAAAAAAAATGTTTGAATACACGCAATTCACGCGCGTGAAAAAACAAGCACCATCATAGGGACTAATATGCACCTAATTTCAAAACACAAGGGTTAATAAGACAATAAATATTACACAGGAGGTTATATGCTCTTAAGTCTTAATTAAGTGATAACACAAGAGGGTACAATGCAATTCGCCTGTTTTGTAGATGATAAATTCCCAATAAAGTCTCTCGTTTCTTTATTTTTGGTACTCATTTTTTTAATCAATTGATTATCATTGTTGTTAGATTTTTTTAAGGATTATGCTTTGACATAATATAATTTATAATGAATTGTTTTCTTTCTATTAATACTTTTTAGATTGAATATATTAAATGTATATTATCTATAATTATTAGTTACACATTAACTAAAAATATTAATTATGAATCGGCCATTTCATAATATTCATTTCATTATCATACTTATTTATTTAAAAAAAATTCATATTATCGGTAAGATTATATATTCTTTTTAAGTGATAAAATAAAAATAAAAATATATCATTGTATTTTTAGAAAATAATTACTGAGAATTATTGTTGTTAATTAATTGAGGGCTTTTGTATCATTTGATAAATTTGTGAGACAAAAAGTTAATTTTGAGGAGAGTGAGCTAAAAAAATTATAACACAGGAACTGAAATGCTTAAAACTATTACAGAAAGAGATATTTGCTCATCGAAAATTTGAAACGGGTATTTGACACACTTTTCTCCATATATATGCGTGTCTCTCATTTTGTTTTATAATAAATCATCAGCAGCGCAAAATTGGTGCACGTTGTGAAAAACGATAATTCAAGAAAACTTTTAATGAAAAAATATATTTTTTATTTTATTATTTATTATGCAAATTTAGGATGTCAAAATTGAACCCGATCCGAGTTGACTAGAGAATATTGGATTAGAGTTGAAGTGTGTCGGCTCAGATCGTCTTGGACCCAAAATTTGACCCGAAAAAATTAATCGGATTGGGTCAGATTTGGGTCAACGCTAGATGATCCAATAATTTTTTTTACTTATTTACAGAATTAAGAAATATTGACTATATTTTTATGTATTGTTTGTTTGAAATTTTTTTTTTATATTGTATCATATATTTTCATCATGTAATAATTATTTTGTAACTTTGATTTTTAAAAATAATTTTATTTTTGTGTAGTAAGTATGTTTTAAATTTTGTACAATAAAAAACATTTTTATTAAAAAATAATTATTACATGATTAATTTTTTTGGGTCCAACTCGAGCTGGCCCGAACCCAAAAATCTCAACTAATCCGATATTGTTCTGGTCAACTCGGGTCGTGTTAAATTTTAACACCCCTACAACCGGCTGAACCGCATAGTAAATAATAAAATAAAACATAATATTTTCATAAAAAAAAATTTTGAGCAAGACAAACAATTGTAGGTTGAAAATAAAAAATTTTGGGATATTTTCCTATTTTAATAGTGCGTGTAACCTTCTATGCACACATAACATTATCCCGTGAAAAAACAAATTAGCAGCATGCTTTAATGCACGCTGCAGTTAATACAATATTATCAACATCACACGTTTAAACACACGCTGTAAAAAGTAATATCCGCAGCATACGTTTAATACACGCCGCCATTTTATAAGGTTTGACAATATTAACAGCGCACAGATTGGTGCACTTCATAGAAATTAATATCCGCTGCGTGTTTTTAATGTATTCCTTTGATACCATACTGCGAAAAGTAGATTTTATTGTATTGGTGTAACTAGTGTGTAATGTTAATTGTATACATAATCTTTTTTTTTTGGGTACAGTTGTATATATAATCTAACTCAAGCTTAAATTGATTGTTAGAATATTGTCTCAAAATATTGTAAATGCATGAAAATGGTTAGCAAAAGTTTTTAATTAATTATATATCTCTCTCTTTTAACGGTCTCGAGTAAGAAATCTTACACATAATAATTATTGAAATACTAAATTATTACATTATAAGCTACAATAATTACAAGATTGAGTCGTAATGACTAAGCATTCAATTCTTTTTTAAAAAATAAACAAATTAAATTCAGATTTTTAAAATCAAGTAAGAAATTTTTAACGTAGTAATTATTGAAATACTAAATTATTACAATATAAGCTACAATAATTACAAGATTGTGTTGTAATGACTAATGACTAAGCATTCAATTATTTTTTTTAAAAAATGAAGCAAATTCAGATTTTTAAAATCAAGTAAGAAATCTTTAACGTAATAATTATTGAAAAATACTAAATTATTACATTATAAGCTACAATAATTACAAGATTGTGTTGTAATGACTAAGCTAGCATGCAATTCTTTTTAAAAAAACGAAGCAAATGCAGATTTTTAAGCCCTTGCTGATCAAGTAGACGTGATTGAGCTTAAAAAATGTCTAGCAGTGATGATAATCCCAACAATACGGAGCCACAGCCTCAGGCTCATCCAGTTCTTGAACAACTAACAGGCGTTCAATATTGCGTCAACAGTTCACCGCCACTGTGTGAGTTCTAGGAGTACCCTTCACTTTTTATGTAGCATACTGCAGGCAAGATTTAAGGACAAGAATCTGCCAAGTGATCAAATTTTGTATATGGGCAAAAGCAAATTTAATTTATTGCAGTCACCAATTCTTGATCAAGCAAACATGCATATTAATGTCATGTAACTGTACTCAAAAGAATTTGCTGGAGTAGTGTTCTTGATTCCTTTTTGACATGCTTGATGCAGTGGAAGCTATAATTCTGGGATTTCAACACTATGTTCTTGCTCTTGGCTCAACTGTCTTAATTCCAAGTTTGTTAGTTCCCCAAATGGGAGGGACTGATGTAAGGCTAGATCTGATTTTTCTCGTGCATTACTTGTTGGTTCATATATATCTTATTGACATATGTAGCATTCATATAATATAAAATACATTCAACCACCTTGATTTTGTTTCGATGCAGAGTGACAAGGCCAAGGTAGTACAAACCTTACTTTTTGTTTCAGGAATTAATACACTCTTGCAATCGTTTTTGGGTACAAGACTGCCTTCGGTGATAGGCGGTTCCTATGCATTCTTAATACCTATGACTTCAATCGTTGAATCCAGGCGACATAGAATGGTACAGTACTTGCCGGGGCAGGTGAAGAAACTACTTATATTAGCCACTTCCTCACTAATAATCTGTTAATTTTGTCTTTTTAATAAAAAGAATGGTTGTATATCAGAGATTTGTGCACACAATGAGAGAAATACAAGGCGCACTGATTGTTACCTCAAGTGTTCAAATAGTCGTTGGATTTAGCGGTTTTTGGAGAAATATCATGAGGTTGGTTTGTTGTAGGGAATAATTTTTATTTTTATTTTTAAGTGATGAGCTATTTTATTTTTTCGTATGAATGTGACCATTAATAAAAAGGCTAAATCTCACTTTCTTTAGTTATGAGTTACCCACTGAATATGTTTCTATCTTTCTAATAGGCTTTTTACTCCACTCTCCATGGTTCCACTAGTTTCTTTCACTGGACTTGGGCTCTACTATCTCGGATTCCCATTGGTAAGATATATTTGGTGTTTATATATACCGATATAGAATAGGCAAATGTACCACTATAAGTCCTTCCATTAAATGATTTTATTTTAATACTATATGTAGCAACGAATATATTGTATAAAATGCAAGAATTAAGCTACAAGTTCTTTCATTGATGCAACTTTTACTCCATCTTTCGGTGTTATATCTTCGTTGTAGATTGCTAAATGTGTAGCGGTTGGATTACCAGAGTTGGTTTTCATTGTTATTATATCTCAGGTAATTGATTTTAGATGGAATTCCAGGCTTTAAAGTGTTGGTTTACCACCAGTTAGAAGTCACAACATTCTAGCACATGAATCATTAATTTTGACTAGTTTTGGATGAATTTTGGCTCTAATCTGTAGTATCTTCCAAGATTTGTGAAATCAAATCGGCCAATATGTGATCGGTTCGCGTTGCTGTTCTCTATTGCAATGGTGTGGGTTTATGCAGAAATCCTTACTCGGAGTGGGGCTTTCAAGAAATCCAAATATTTTAATTGTCGTACAGATGGCTCGGGACTTATTAGTGCAGCTCCGTGGTATATCTTTTGTTAGGACAAATCATCTTTAATTTCCCAGCATCTCTTTTTAAAATTTGATCAGAAATTCAATTTTACAGTTTCTGATCTGCTAAAACTCGTTGCAGGATATATATTCCATATCCATTCCAATGGGGTCCTCCTATTTTCACTGCCGAACAAACTTTCGTAGCCATTTTTGCTTCATTCATTGCTTCGATGGAGGTCTTATATACTCCTTGAATCATTCACAAAACCATACCGACAAACTAAATTGTTTTTCGAGAACTTTCTTTGCACATTCTGCGAAATGAATATATACCAACTCTTTGATCTTTCTCACGCTTTTTTATTCCTTTTTTTGGGCAGTCCACCGGTTCATTTGTTGCTGCTGCAAGATATGGAAGTGCCACACCAATTCCACCTTCGGTTATTGGCCGTGGTGTCGGTTGGCTGGTAAGAATAAGTACCTTGTATATGTATATTAGGACATTTTTTTGTTTCAGTTTGCTGTGATGATTGATACTCATAAAGAAGTGAATGTGTGATGGTTTTAGGGGATTGGCACCCTTCTTAATGCCCTTTTTGGCAGCGTCACTGGTTCCACAGCACTAGTGTAAGACAATCCTAAACGGTACTAAGTATAAGTTTGCGAATTAACATATTAACGATTTTGTAATTGTCATGCGATGTTTCTTCATACACCAAGGATTGTGTGATCCTCGTATGCAGAGAAAATGCTGGTCTTTTAGCCCTGACAAAAACAGGGAGTCGAATGGTAGTTCAAATTTCGGCGGTATTAATGATTATTTTCTCTGTTTTAGGTATGTTTGTCTTTCAAAATTGCAATTAAAATCGAAATCATGAAGTGAATAGTCCTGAGTTTATGTGGTAACATGACAGGAAAAATTGGAGCAATGTTTGCATCAATACCTTCACCAATCATGGCTGCATCATACTGTATCTTTTTTGGTTATGTTTGTGAGTATATCTATCACTTTTACTTATATAATTTCCCAACATATTATTTCCATTACAAGTTTATTAAGATTGTATGAAAATTAATTTTGTTTTAATACAGCGTCTGCAGGACTTGCACATCTCCAATACTGCAACCTCAACAGTTTCAGAACCAAGTTCGTGCTAGGATTCTCCTTCTTCATAGGACTTTCTCTGCCACAATACTTCAAAGAAAATGAAGTACATTCAAGCAGCACACCAATCCACAATAACACCGAATGGGTACGTTGATTCACGAGGTTATATAATTAATCATCACCTAGCTAGCTACGATATTAGTCCATCAAAATGATTTATTAGCGCTAGCCATTAGGCTAAGTGGTATGTTATTCTCAAAAGACTTGCCCAAAAAGCATCAAATGATTCTATTTAGTTATCATTTTCAAAAGAAATTCCTTTTGATGAACTGCAGTTGAATGATATAATGTCCGTCGTGTTCATGTCACACGCGACTGTTGCTGCGGTGGTTGCCCTCTTATTGGACTGTACACTCACTCACCAAAGCAATGATGCTCGCAAAGACAATGGATCACATTGGTCGGAGAGATTTGTGGTTTACAACAAAGATGTTAGAAGTGATGAATTCTATAAATTGCCGGGCAAACTTAGTAAATGTTTCCCATCGTTCTGAGTTGTTATTGGAATTTTATATATGTTGAAATGGAAGAGAAAACAATATCCTGAGATGTATTTAAACGTGGCTATAAACTTTTGATTGTGTGTAATTCTCTAATTCTTGTGTATTTGGAGAGTTGCTAGCTAGCCATATAGTTGAGGACCAAGCTATAGTGAGGTGATTCCAAGGTAGTAGTGAAGTCCTGCCCAAGTTTTAAGATTTTTGGCTGCAAATGACTGTTGACACGAATGAGTTATAAGTTTGAACTTTCAGAAGCTATTGGGAGTATATATGGATGCTTATATGTTGGATTTTATGTGCTATAATAACCACGTTTTATTCTTTTATTTATATATTGCATGTGCATATATCACGTTGAGTAACTATTTCTTCGAGATATATATCCAAACTTTATGGGTATCCAAATATATTTTCTTTTTGGAATCAATAATTATACGTACATGCATGAAATGGATCAAAATTAAAATTTACAAGAATCAGATGGGATGCAAGTGAGAACACAAAACCAGACGTTTGGAACACACTGCGCAGAAAAATTTCTTCTTGATTCTGAAACAAAGTGGGAGATTGAAGAATTTGCCTTTGCTTTGGATGTATACTGCTTCCACTTTGCCTCCACAATTGGGGCATTTTCCCGGGGCTTTTTCTTTCATTATCTCATCGTCTTCTTCCTCGCAAACGTAAACTATTCGCATCCAAATCGATCTGATCTAATTCGAAACCTTTATTTTGGTTGCTATGGAAGGTTGGATTTCTGCGTGCGTGTGTATATAATATATGGGAATTGGGTTTATGGATTTATATATATAGAAAAAAGGTCAAATTAATACATATTTTCATTACCAGGAAAAAAAAAAGGACTTTGAAAGACGACCAGCATTTCAATTAATGAAATAGAAGAGAAGATGGAAAATTGAATTTTTCAGAAAAGAGGATGGAAAATTGATTTTTTTTTCTTTTAAAAAGAACTAGATTACGGTGGGTCACGACTTGTTAATAATTTTTTTAATACATGTGCCACATCATGTTTTGAAATAATTATAATAGCCATGTCATTTGGTTTGTTCGATGCTACACCCTTACACTGCATGCAAAAGATATAATGACTCATATGTTTTGTAGGCGAGATGCTAATATATGAGCCATTAGATTACGCCTATAGGGGTAGCATGAAACGAGTCATGTCAACATGTGGTGCTTAAGCATCATCGAGTTCGTTATATTTGGACTAAATTGGTGCAAAAACAAAATTGGCATTGAAAAATATATAATTGTTTGACCCATAAATTAATTTGTGCCATTAATTTATCATTTAATCAATTAAGAATTTTAATGATAGGTCTTGATGAATTAAAACTTAATAAAGTTACAGGAACTGCAAAGAATTGGTCAACAAATTCCAAGACCCACAACATAATGCAAGTAGTGGGATGGTACAGTTGGGAACTCGGGGAACCTGATCGACTCTCGAGGAACCAAGCAGAGAAAGAGGAGAAAACCAAGTCAAAACAGTTACAAGTAGTAGGATGGTGAAGTTGGGCACTCGGGGAACCTTAGGCACTCGAGGAACCAAGCTGAGAAAGAGAGAGGGGAATAGGGGTGTCAAAATTGAACCCAAACCGCCAACTCGACACGAGTCGACCCGAAAAATATCGGGTTAGGGTTGGGGGTTTTTTGGTTCGGGTCGAATCGGGTTGACCCGAAAGCTAACTCGAAAAAATTAATCGGGTTTGGGTTGGGTTTGGGTCAACCCGGGTTGACCCTAGGTGACCCAAATTTTTTTTTAATTATTATTTTATATTAAATTATGAAAGATATTTGCTACATATTTATGTGTTGTATGTTTGATAAAAATTTATTGTATATTGATATAATAGATTTTCGTCATTTAATATTTATTTTACAATTCTGATGTTTTAAAAATTTTTTTTATCTTTTGTACTAAGTATAATTTAAATTTTTTACAACTACACTTTCAAATTTAAATTATATATAAGCTTAGATTTTGTTATTATGTGTTTAATTAAATATTATTATTATTATTATTATTATTATTATTATTGTGTTTTTTGAATTTTAATTATTTTCTTTAAAAAATTAAAAATTAAAAATAAATCGGGTTGGTTCGGGTTGATCGGATTAGTCAGATTAACTGGATTCGGGTTCGGGTTGGTCAAGTTGGTCGTTTTCGGGTTATCGTACCAAATTTTTTGTTAGTTGATGCTGGCTTCACCCTATGGTCGCCTGTCAAAGTGGAAGATAATTAAATCTCATCCATTTACAGATTTACTCCCCATAACAGTAATTAACAAGAATTGGATTAATGCAGTTGACAGATATTACTTTGGAATTATTTATGCATTTATTGATCACTATTTATTTCTAATTATCGTACAATAGTTCAAAATAATTTATATTATTAGCTAAATGGATATTATTTTTTATTTATTTAACTAAAATGATAAATAACTGATCACTTAAAAAAATAATGAGCCGGTTTGGATGTAAATGAGATCCTACGGTAATACCCAAATCATGCATCAAATAATTCGTATTTTTACACATAGACGTAATTAATAATATATTATTGACGTGACAAATCATGAAACATTAGATCTATTCTTGGAGTAATACTCATATGTTAGGTTGAACTTTACCGTAAAAAGTAGTTGGTTAGAAAAACAATTTAGATATTTAAAGTATTTTTATTCTTTTATCGTTTGGATAAATGTTAAATATTTTTGTTTATGAGACAAAAATCCAAAACCCACAAATCCTACATTCTTAAAAAAAAACATTTTAAAGTACTTTTCTAAACATTTTTCGTAATAAAAAACTATAATTATGGGAAAACTGCTCTTTAAAAATATATATACTAGCGTTCTTTGCACGCGATACGTGCATATACATAATTTTTATAATAATTAATTTTAATTTCATTTTTAAAATTAAAATGATTAATTAGATATTCAAAAATTTAAAAGTGATAACTATCTAATCTAATGTAAAAGTTTTAAAATACAAAAAAAGATAATGAATGTCATTTTGGTAAATAAAATAACATTTGATGTCTAAAAATAAGATACTGTATATAATGACTAATTTGTCTAATAATTTTGATTTTATTGGGAATTAAATTAAGATATAATCATATTTCATTTCAAATTTCATCAATTAATTGAAAATTAGTTAAATAAAAAGTCTCTACTATAGTATTATATATAATGTAAGATATTTTAATTTATTGATTTCTCCTAATCTACTATAATATTATATATATAGTAAGATATTTTAATTTATTGATTTCTCCAACCAAGAAGGTCCTTGTAATCTTGTATAGTCAGCAGTTGATTTTTTTTTTTTTTGTTTTGTTTTGTTTGGAGCATATTCAGAAATCAATATGAGCAAATCCGATTCATTTTTTTTTAAAAAAAATTTCTTATCCCCATCACTTAATTGTATATATCTTGGATCAGAAAATTATATTCTGAGAGAGGAGCAAGCACATAATTTTGACTCCTAATTGAGAAAAAATCATCACATTTTATGATCTAATTATTTCTTTAGAAAGTTGTCTTGCTGCCCCCATGCATGCTCATATCACGTATTACTTCACTATTTCTTGAAAATTTTGGATAAGAAAATTAATATTGCAGATGAGCCATTTTAATATTTTAAACAGTAAGCACTACATCAATCGAACTATTACACTATCCCAAGTCCCAAATATCATCCTCCTAACAATTTCAATTATTTCAGAGGAACTGAACACGTGAATTACCTCTAAAACTGATTATTTGATCGAATATTTTTTGTTTAACAAAATAGTTGGTAATAATGTAATTCCTTCATACAACAACTCCGGACTCACATTTTGATGACCATGATATATAGCACGAACATCCCATGACGTCAAAAGATAATCCAAACTTCATTTGTGAATTTAAAAGGAGTTCAAAACGAAGATTTTTTTCGAAATAAAACTAAAGCATCAAATATAAAATAATAAGAAGGATTCGTCGATTGTTTTTCTACAAAATTTATCAAACAAAAATGGAAATATTCTAAAATATAAATGGAAATAAAAAAATTTATAATTGGGCACTGATAACGTATCGTCGAGTCTTTTTCCACTCCGAATATACGAGAAATCCTTTATGGTCATGCAAATTAATTATAATATATATCAAATGGATTGAAAAGATCGATTTAAATTGGAGTAAAATAATTCAACACTTGGCTTTTGGTCCTTGTTCACATTAAATTTTAATATAATTAATTCCCTCTCCAACACTAGCTATATTGACTAAATTATTGGATTTTTGGATATGTTTGAAATCTATCCACCTATGTAGCTCAACAAAACATAGCTGAAAAATAAAAATAAAAATAAAAATAGATCGATACAGTGCTTGTGTGGACGTTGTCCTTCAAGAAAATATATAAATGAACCCTCGAAATATCAGAAGAAAAACAGCCAACAAACAAACAAAGGTCCATTGAGGTTTCTATTTAAAAAACCATAGAAATATAATATTTAACCAGCTTATTAAAGTATTGAACAGGGTACATATTTAGGTCGGATTTGTTCTCGAAAGATTTGGTTTTGATTTGAATTCAAATCAATATATATATATATATAAAATTTTTGATCTAAGTGCGTGGAATTTCACGTGCACCCGTATCCAAAACAACTCCGATTGTCTTGAAATTTTCACGATAGAATCGTCTCGAAAATGCGAATCCAACGATATATATATATATATATGATATAAATTTCAATCTCGATAGTCGAAAAAAAAAAAAAACCAAAAATTTGCATTTTTCGGTCATCTAACGTGAAAATTTCAAGACAATCATTCTTTCAATATTGACGACTCAATTCGAGTACTGTATAATATTTCGAAAACATGTATGTGTATGCATGATTAATCACAAATTTAAGAAATATACATAAAAAATTCAAATTGGAAACAAGAAAAGTAATTTAAAAAAAAAAAAAAAAGATCACAATCCACAGTTACAAATTCCATCGATCCCGCGCTCTATATACCCATTTCTTGTGATATATATTTGATATTGTTTCATATATCAATAATCATACAAAACCAAGCGCTTGGAACAGAGAGTACAAGAATAGTTGCGTTTGAATCTGAAGCAAATGGGGAGAAAGCAGAATCTGAATCGGCTTCCAACGTCCACCGCATGCACCTTTCCGCCGCAGAAGGGGCAAGACCCCGCCGCCTGCTGCCGCCCCACCTCCGTCTCCTCCTCGTCGCAGCCCAGAAAACACATGCTCGCGCCGCCGGAAAAGAGACGACTCTTTTCTCTGGTTCTCAGCTGGGAAATTTAAAGACTCGATCGATTTCTTCATTTATTTAACTTGTATATATATGAATTAAGAATGCAATAATTAATTATTATTATTATTTTTTTTGACGTAAAAACCGACAGTGGCTATCTTACAGTGTGTGGATAAGGTTATATGGGGAAGGTTGGGAAAGTTGGATGCAATGTCGGTCTAGGGTTTGAGGCCAACGTGCGCCAAAGGTACTGGTTTCATCAAGGGTGACTCATGTCTTGTGAGCTTCCCAATTAGTCGCCTTTTCACATTGATCTCACCCGATGTATATCACTCGATCCATCATCGAAAAATATTGAATACTTATCCATATATTTTTTATATATAATATAATATAATTGGCGAAATATATGTATTCCTAAAATTGGGTGCAGTTGACCCCTAAATCTTTGAATATGGAGTTCAGTTGAGGTTGATCAACTGAGTTATTTTTCTTTTCGCGTATCGATGTTAATTGACCAACTTAATAAGTGTGAAATGAGGTCAATTATCAGATTGAAATTATTGTAAATCAATGGATTAATTGGAGTGGTGAGTGAGTGAGTGTTAGACTGAAAGTAAGAGACACAAGGGTTTGTTTATAGATGTTCGGAGATTTCAAAAACTCTTACGTCACCCCTTCTTCTACCTCGAAAGGATTCACTCTAGAAAACTTTAACTATTACAATCAACTTACAACAACACTCCAAGATTAGGACTTATACAACTTGACTGATTCTTGTTACAACGAGGTTTGCGGCACCTAAACTCATACTACTAAAATTACAATTCTTGAAATACTAAACACTTGAGCAATATGTGATCCTAATTGTTTTGATATGTAATGCTATACATGCGCGCTCACTCGTGTACTTCGGCTCTTTTCAACAAAATATGTACAAGTGTACATTAACGAATTATTAAAGCATCAATCTTCTATTTTATTTTATAAACTCATATTGATTACAATTTTGAGAGCTAAACATTCACACTTTATTATTTTCCAGTTTCTAAATATATAAGCATTGCAATTGAGTAGTTTGATACACCCAAATTTGATGATTATGCAGAAAATCAATTTCAAAAACTCTAAATTTTTTTAATTTATATATAATAACTAGTTTTTATGTGAAATCATCGATGTTTAATTTGCAAATGTAGTCAATATCATGTGTTTTTTTGTATAAAGTTTTTTTTTACGCCGTTAATGAAAAGCATGCATCTATTTCATAAATATAATAAGAGCTCATGTTTTAAAATAAAATTGAAAAGATTTATAAATTTTAAAATTAAATAGAGCTAAATTGCGTGAAAAGTACTTTTATTTTAAATTTTATTGTTCTTTATTTAATTTGATTAATATATATATATATATATATGGAAAATTTTGAGGGCGCGGCGGCCCCTCTAGCTCCGTCTCCGCTTTGTTGGTCGTTTCACAATGACACTACACCTTTCAGGCTTTCACAGATCTTTCGATGTTGAAACTCTAGACTCATGCAAGTCTGGAATTCAAGTATATATATATCTTTATTTCGATCATGCATTATCAATGATAGTTTATAATATTGAGGGGTGTTCGAGTTGGTAGAGCAAATAAGTGTTTGATAAATGAGTATAAATTTGATTAATTGCTCCTATCTTACATCTTCTTGAGCGAGACTATCACACAAAACTGTCTAGTGTAACTTACCTAACTAGTTTATAGTTTGCAAGCTATTGTGTTAGTGCAGAGATATACTTAGTACACACCAAAAAATAGCTATTTAGGATTTTCAAGTTATCGAAAATAACAATAACAACAACAACAAAAAAAATAAAAATAAAATAATAATAATAATAATTCATTGAAAGTCTATGATTGTCATTGTCCCTTGGAGTCCTGAAGGGTTCTATGTATTCTCCGCTGCTTTAAATTTACAATTGGGAGCAACTTTTTTTTGTTAAAAAAAATCAATATAAGCACAATATGTATATAGACACACACACGTATATATATATATTGTATGTCTGTAGGGTACGTATTCGATTTTTAATTCGTCCCCGTAACGTAGCTGTAGATATGAGATATGTCGTTCTCATTATCCATAATCGGGATGCCCTTTTTTTCTTCAGTTCTATTGTTTATCCCTTTTATAAAAATTTGAAAAATTAAAGTACCATAACTAAACACGGTAAATTAGATCCTACCTGTATGAGTCAGTGGCGTACCCAAAAATTTTTAACAGGGGGCGAATTCAATAAATTTTAAAAATTAATACAACACAAAAATATAATAAAAATAATATATTAATATTTTTACAATAACACTCTCCTAGATTTCATACTTTGAAAATGTTGAATAATAGCTTCATTATCAATTGTATCAAACACATCTCGCTCAATATATGGTACTAAACAATCATTTAACATATCATCTCCCAACCGATTACGAATTGATGTTTTGACGATTTTCATTGCTGAAAACACTTTCTCTACAGTTGCAATTGCAACAGGTAATAATAATGCTAACTTCAAAAGTAAATATACCAAAGGATATATATAATTGATGTTTCTTCGATTCAACCATTCTTTTAGCAAGATCGCTAATCCCCGTAGCCTCAGAGAACCGTTTGTTACTTCGCATGCCAAAGATAAAGCTCTCAAGTTGGTATTCAAGATGCATTAACTTAATTGGAGAGAAATCAGATGGATAAAAATGAGCAAATTGAAGCAATTTTCCCTTATCATAAGAAGAGAATGAATTTGATGGATCAAGACAAGCCATACATAACTGAAAGAAATATTTTATTCCTTAAAATCATCCTATTTTGAAAAAGATTTTATTAATTATCTTTTGCCTTTCTTGGACATGAAGTTATTTAATTCCTTGAATAACTTGATTTAATTAAAGTTATCAGAATATTATGTTATCTAATATCTATTGATTTAATTCTTTATTGTGTAGATTTGCCTTGATCAAGATCTAGAGTCCTGCGCTTACAAGGAAACATTCTAAAGAAGGACTCTTGCCCTATTTATTAATGACATACGCCTACAAGGAAGGGATCGATCATTGAGAGACCGTGAGTTTTAACAAGTAAAAAGAATACTTCATAGAATTGCTGAAGCTTGACGGTTGAACATAGTGCTTGAAGCCGTGAAGAACAATTCGGAGATTGTTGATCGAAGAAGTGTGCTACTCATGTGTTTTGGCTTCAAGAGTTTTTCTCCTTATTCTGTTTTTTTTTTATTCTATTACATATAGAATGCTTTTTAGGAGAAACTTTATTACTTATTTTTTCACTTGTCTTGAGAAATTGATTTTTACAATAGTCACTAGTATTAGGGTTTGTAACACTCTTTAATTAGTTTTCTAGTGAAGTTTTGCCTTGAGGCGCTGCAAGAGTATTTATACTCTTGCTTAATTCAATTGAGTCTATTTATTTGGTTGCTTATTTATTTTATACACACTTAACTTATATTCCGCTGCAAATTACTCAAGGTGTTATAGTAGGTGTTGTCAACACCTTGTGACAACACCTCAAACTGTTTATGTGCAACTATTATTTCCTTACAAGTGGTATCAGAGTCATCTTCTTGATACACTAAGAATTGATCTTGGTTGCTTATTTTATTACAGGAAATAAGATGGACTCATCATCTGTTTCGAATTCATTTCTCAAACCTCCAATTCTTGATGGAGCTAATTACGCACTTTGGAAGCATAGAATGAGATATACTATTAAAGCTATGGATGTTCGTGCTTGGCAAAGTATTCTGACTGGTTGGACTCCTCCAACAACGCAAGATGACGACGGAGACTATATCATCAAGAGAGAAGAAAACTGGACTACCGAGGAAACACTAAGCTCAAGCTACAATGCTAAGGCACTCAATGCAATCCTTGCAACTGTGGATATGAGGATGTATGGAATCATATCTGACTGCACTATTGTTAAGGATGCATGGGATGCTCTTCAAGAACATTGCAAAGGAACTGATAGTGTGAGAAGAACAAGACTGAGATTGTTAAACGCTAAATTTGAGAGAATCGGGATGGATGAGAATGAGACTATTGCTGAGTATGATAAAAAACTTAGGGATATAGCTACTGAGGCTCACGCTCTCGGAGGACCTATTGCGAGTGAAGTTATGGTGAACAAGGTTCTTCGATCCTTGCCTAAAAGATTCAATGGGAAGATATGGGCACTTGAAGAAGTAAAGGACACTTCAAAGATGAAAATGACTGAATTGATTAGCATTCTTCAAGTCTTTGAGATGAATAATTCAGACCAAGAGAAGGATAAAGGAAAATCAATAGCTTTTCAAGCTTCAAAGCCTTCATATGAGGAATATGTTCAACTTCATCAAGAGGTTCATCAATCTGATTTAGGAGAAGATTCGATCTCTCTCATGACTAAGAAGTTCAATGATTATCTGAAGAGGATGAAAGAGTCAAGAAAGACGGATAAAAAATTCAAGACTCCAGTGTTCTCCAACAAGCCCTTGAGGATCACTGGACCAGAACAATCACCAAAGAAACCTACTGATATTTCTAAGCCTCGGATGATGGTTGATGAAAAGAAGAAGTTTGTCTCAAAGAAGCTGGACAAGGTTCAATGTCATGCTTGTCAAGGTTTTGGACACTATGCAAATGAGTATGCCAACAGACTTAGGAAAAGGATGAACACGTCTTTGAGTGATGAAGAGTCTGAAGAAGAAGAACATGAAGATGAAGAGAATCATACTGCCCTATCTGCCTTATTGGAAAGCAAGAAGAATTTTCAAGTCAATCCTTTAGGTGTTGCCGCAGGTGTTGCCACACCTGGCCGTAACACCTCCCAAAGGTCAGTCTGTTTGAATTCCTCCATTACTGATAATATGTGTGATAATGATACAGGTGAAGAGACAATGTCTATAGAAGAAGCTCGGATGATGTTTGAAGAATTACATACTGATTGGATTGAAAGGAACAAAGTGAATACTATCCTTTCAAAGGAAAATTCTGATCTAAAGGCTGATGTGTCAAGACTGGAAATCATACTGAGTAAGAAAGACATTGAATTAAGCCAAGTGAAGGAAGAACTCGGAAAGGCAAAGGCTACATTGGCTAAGTTTAATTCAAGCACCTCCAAGCTTGATTCTCTACTCATGATGGGAAGAGATGGTACTGCTGGTTTGGGATTTGAAAATAGCATTTTTGAGATTGGTGAAAGTTCAAAAGGCCCTGTGTTTGTCAAGGAAAGTAACAGTTCAAAAAAATCAAGTAAAAAGGCCTCACCAATTGTACCTCCAAAACCAAATCCACAATATGTTGCTCCTTCAATGGTTAGAAGGAAACGTAAGTACATCTGTCACTATTGTCATAGACCTGGTCATATCAAATCATATTGTTTTAAGCTACAGGAAGATTACAGGTATAGATCTGCATCGAAGGTGTTGCCTAAGGTGTTGTCAACACCTTCTCACAACATCCCTAGAAACAGATCTTATGTAAGAAAGATTTGGGTACCAAAAGCTAATATTCAATGTCATATGATTTATACTGCCTTGAGGACTAATGTTTCAGGTGCATGGTACTTTGATAGCGGTAGATCTCGTCACATGACAAGATCCAAGAAGTTTCTCACTGATTATGTTGAACAGAAAAGTGGAAAAGTAACCTATGGAGGAGGTTCAAAGGGAAACATTGTTGGAAAGGAAACTCTGAATGTTGCTGGACTGCCCAAGCTTCGCAATGTGTTTCATGTTGAAGGATTAACCGCGAATCTAATAAGCATAAGCCAATTTTGTGATGATAATTTGCATGTGCAATTTGATAAAAAGTTATGTAAAGTTTTTGATGAATCAAATCTGTGTGTCATGTCAGGTACAAGGTCGTCCGAAAACTGTTATCAACTCGGAGAAGAAATGGCCTGTAGGCACACAAAAGTGAATGAGTTTGATCTATAGCATCAAAAATTGGGTCATGCAAATTTCAAAACATTAAAGAACTTGAGTAAGTTAGAAGCTGTAAGAGGTATGCCTAACTTAAAATCTGGTATTCCATTTGTGTGTGAAGCATGCCAGAAAGGAAAGCAGACTAGGGTGTCACACGAGGTGTTGCCAACATCTGTGACAACACGCTGCCTAGAGCTTTTGCATATGGACTTGATAGTTCCAATGGATGTTGAAAGCTTCGGTGGTAAGAAATACTCTTTTGTTTGTGTGGATGATTTTTCAAGATACACATGGGTTAACTTTCTGAGAGAAAAATCAGACACATTTGATGCATTCAAGAAATTGCTCACCAAAATTTCGAACCTATACAATCTGAAGGTAATCAGAATACGTTCTGATCATGTTAAGGAGTTCGAAAACTCTTCGTTTGCTAGCTTGTGTGATAAGAAAGGTATTTCTCATGAATATTCTGCCCCTAAAACTCCACAACAAAATGGGATAGCCGAGAGAAAAAATAGGACTTTGCAAGAAATGGCAAGAGTGATGCTTAGTTCTAAAAATATTTCAAAACGGTTTTGGGCTGAAGCTTTGAATACTGCATGTCATATTTCAAATAGAGTCTATTTGAGGAATGGTACTACTGGGACATCCTATGAACTTCTTATGGGAAAGAGGCCAAACCTTAAATATTTTCACGTTTTTGGATGTGTTTGTCACGTTTTGAATGATAGAGATCATCTTGCTAAATTTGATGCAAAGAGTGATAAGTGTATGTTCTTAGGATATTCATCGAATAGCCGAGCCTATAGAATGTATAACTTGAGAACAAGAACTATTGTTGAATCAATTAATGTTGTTTTTGATGACTTTGCAGATCTAAAGAAGAAAACAGCTGAGGATGATGTTAATGATCTGCTGGACAATTCTGAAAATATAGATGTTGTCAAAGGAGTGTTGCCAACACCTCCGACAACACCTCCTACAGAAAATCCAGATTCAAAAGTTGAAAAGCCTACTGATGAGAATACTGATGAAAGCAGTGAGGTAAACGAAGCTGGAAAGAATATTCCAAGCAGAATTCAGAAGAATCACCCAACCTCACATGTAATTGGAGATGTATATGGAGACCTGCAAACTCGAAGGAAAGAAAAAGTTGATTATCAAAAGATGGCAGGTCTACTGTGCATGAGTTCTACATATTCTCAGGTAAGATTCTCTTGTTTTGTGTCAAACATTGAACCAAAAAGGGTTGAAGAAGCTTTAAAAGATGATTTTTGGGTCAATGCTATGCATGAAGAGTTAGAACAATTTGTGAGGAATGATGTTTGGTACTTGGTACCGTGTCCTGCTTATGGTAATGTCATAGGAACTAAATGGATTTTCAAGAATAAAACTGATGAGTCGGGAAATATCATAAGAAATAAAGCTAGGTTGGTAGCTTAAGGGTATACACAGGTTGAAGGGGTGGATTTTGATGAAACCTTTGCTCCTGTAGCCCGCATTGAGTCTGTCCGACTTTTGCTTGCTATTTCATGTAACATGGGTATGAAACTTTTTCAAATGGATGTAAAAAGTGCCTTTTTGAATGAGATCCTGAATGAAGAAGTCTATGTGAAACAACCTAAAGGGTTTGAGGATCCAAATCATCTTGAGTATGTGTATAAGTTGAAAAAGACATTGTATGGATTGAAGCAAGCACCACGTGCATGGTATGGGAGACTCACCGAGTACTTGCTGAATATTGGGTTCAAAATAGGTGAAGTGGATAAGACTTTATTTGTGCAAAAGTCTCAAGGTAATTGAAACAACCCTAACTCTCTAAATAATAAATAAATAAATAAATATGCGGATTTTTTTTTTTTTTTACTTACTAAGTAAAAATATGTACATACATGCCCATACATATATGCACAGAATAAATAGATTTAAAAATAAATAAATTAAATAAAAATGCAACCTTAAATAAATTAAACATCTGAGTCAAACATTTAATAAAATACTGTCATAAGCAAAAATAAATAAAGTTTGCATGCACTGAAAATTGTTAAATAAAATGAGTAATACTTTCAACCACTGAAAATAAATAAAAGTATAACATGCTGAAATATTCAAAATCATGCGTAATGACTCAGACAACTATCACGGTCACGGGGTCACTGCATGTCCGCTCATATGTCCTCGCCGCCGGTGGGTACTACGTCATCCTCTACGTACTCACCTGCACCATACCAGTGTAGTGAGCCTAGAGGCCCAACATGCTAACATAACAAGGGTCTAAAAATAATTTAAATCACTTTAATACTAATATATAACATATACATGAATGAGCATGCTTAAAAATATCATGACATAACATAACTTAAATTAAACTTAATATCATAATCATACATAATACATAAACATTGTTGAGCAAATTATTTTCTAACATCGCATGGTTGTATCCATAGTGTAACCTTAAATCATACATTAAATACTGATCAGCGTGGAAACCAACGTACGTGGCGGTGACGAATCACCTCTTAAATTGGCAGTAAACTACTCTTCAATAGTTCACATATGGGGACGAATCCCCCTTAAATTGTCACACTACTTCAACTTCCAACATAAAATATTTTCTTTTGCTCAACCTTAAACATTAAATCATGCATAAAAATTATTTCATGAATGCATGTACTTAAATAAAAATGTGTGTCCTTCATATATATTTAATTTAATTTCATACTAACATATAGATATAAAAATAACTTCCATGCATAAAAATAATTAAATATATATTCAGGACACATGCATTTTCTCATGGGTTGTACTGAACTGCTGGCCCTAAACTCTCAAGCCCATTACTTAAATCTGGCCCAATAATACTGAGACTGGTCCATTAACATACTTAAGCCCAATAACTTAAACTTTTAGCCCAAATAATTATATGTAAGCCCAATTAATTTCCTTAAGCCCATTAAATAATTAATCTGGCCCAATGGGCCCAAAAGCCCAAAGACTGACCCAATAATTTTCATGGGCTCAAAAGCCCATAAAAATTAGTGGACTAACTTAAAATAATTATTCAAGCCCATTAATAAACTTAAATGTAGCCCATTAATTTAATTAATCTAATTAGCCCAATTAAAACACTTTAACTTAATAATTAACTTAAAAATAAAATACCCGAGCCCAACTAACTTAACCCGAACCCGGACCCAATTAACATAACCCATGACTTTCCTGACTTGACCCGGACCACCAACCCGACCCGAACCCACCTAGAAACCCTAAACTCGATTCCCTTCTTCCATGCAGCTCTCGGCCGCGAGCAGCAGCCCATCTAGGGCTGCTGCCGCCCTGCTCCGGCCGCCCCTGGCCAGAGCCCCGCCGCCCAGACGTAGCCCACGTCTAGGCGGTTCGAACCTAGTCCTTGACCCAGCCCCATGCAACCCACAGAGCCGAACCCGAGCCCCCTTCCACGAAGCCCTAACCTGCGTCCCCTCTTGGCCGATCGCCTCTTGACTCCAAGTCTGGGCTTGTTTGGCTCGAGCCACTCAAGCCTAGACCCATCTTAGACCCCTGACCAACCGTAACCAGCAGCTAGAACCAACCATGTCCAGAAAAATCGTGAGATGAATGAATAAACATGTAAACAAGCTTCAACCACAAAAACCGATCCTCTTTCCTGAAAATTCTTAAAAAAATATTCTATGCACACGCAACACACACCTATAATACTGATATCGTGAAGAAAAGTGAAAGAAGACATGCCTTGATAATTAAATCGACGAAGATAGATGCGTTTTACGGGCTCCGGGACGACGAACGGACCAAAAACCTTCAAATCTAGAGCTTGATCGGCTAAGGGCTTGTGGTTTTCTGTCAAATCGTGAGGGAGGCTGATGAAGAAGATGAAGAACAAGGGAGGTGTCGGCTGAGAGCTTAGAGGCGTGAGGGTTTGGGGTAGAATTAGGGTGTTTTTAATTAAAATAGAGTTTTGGAATAATTAAAATATTAATAAGGAATTTTTGAATATGAAATATATAACTTAAAAACTCTAAATAATAAATGAAATCTGATGCAAAAAATTAAAATCTCGAAATTATAATTTAAGGGATTTTTAAATATTAATAAAAGTCATTAAAATGACTTATTTTGGCTAAAAATAAACCCTTAAATAAATATATAACTAATACTAAAATTTTCTTGACAAAATATCTTAAAATGTTATTTTAAGGCTCATAAACTCATAAAAATATATCTGGCTAAATATTTTGGTATCTCGTCCGTCCACGGTCCCGTGTAGTAGCCCGTGCCCTAATTGAGTAATTAAAGGATTAATGCTAATTAATTGAATTAGGTATCGGACGGATCGAAAGCTCCGAAGGCACGATCGGAAGCTCCGAACAGGATCGGAAGCTCCGATGAGCGATCGGAGGCACCGATGTTATTACGTCAGGCATGACGTGTGGTTGGATCGGAAGCTCCGATCAGGACCGGAGGCTCCGATCACCCCTATCCGGAGTCATCAAGTGATATTTTGACACGTGGCAGATCAGGATCTTCGGAAGCTCCGATGACAGGATCGGACGTTCCGATCGAGGTTCGGACGTTCCGATCAGGGATCGGAAGTTCCGATCGTTGTCTATAAATAGAAGGCCGAGACTTCACTTTCATTTGCCAATTCCGAGTTCTCCTTTCCTTTCTAGTCCTTTTGGAGCTGTTCTAGTCTTCTTAGGCTTGGTCCGGAGGTCGGCGAGGCGTTCGGTAGTCGTAGCGGAGTTGTGCCCAAGTTCTGGAGGCATCGACATCAAAGGGCTAACGACGGACGAAGGTATAGCTTTTGCTTTCTATAAATATTTAGAAGTATGCAATAGCTTAGTTAAGGCTTTTAGAGCACTTTAATGATAGTAGTATCATTTGGCAGTGTAGAGCAGACTATAGGCGTGGACCTAGAGTTGGTAGAGCTTGCACTGTATTGAGGTACGGAAGTACTGTTCGAGATATCCTGACTGAGTATGCATGTATTATGTGACTGCATGATTTATATGCCATGATATTATGCTGCATTCATTTGCATCTTGCTGTATCTCCTTCGAGATGTCTGTTAGTAGGGTTGTACCCTATCCTGTTAGTGGATGGACTTCCATCGATTTGGGTCCGGCGTATCCACGATTATCTCGGTATGGGAGCCACCTCCTGAAGCGACGGCACAGCGTGCTACATACCAGGGCCCGGTCTGTCTCTGTTATCTGATCCTTGACCTCGAGTCTATAGGGAGTTCACTTTGCATGCATGTATACTCATACCCTCGTACTGAGCATTTTATGCTCACGTCTCGTACTCTGTATTTTCTGGACACCCTATTCCATGGGGCAGGTTTGCGATTGGACGAGGAGGGTGGATCCAGGAGGGGCTAGTCAGTGGTTGGCCAGCTGGAGCTTCGTCTAGGTTTTATTAATGTTGTTTGGGTTTATACAGCTATTCGATTTGGTTGTATATTATTGGATAATTACAGATTCCTTTACTTGGGATTGTATAATGTTATTGGATTCCGCAGTTTTATTCTGATATCTGTTTTATTAAGTTAATTGCATGCATAAGTTCTGTTTAGTAGGTGATCCGGGTATGGGCCACTACATTTATGGTATCAGAGCATGCAAAAGATTTCTTGGGATTTAGTCTCATCTTGAGGTATTTTTGTAGATGTCAAATCGTGACGACCAGAGTTCTCATGGCAGTGTTGGTGGGCGTTGGGGTGATGCCGACCGGGAGCCTCGTCGAGAACGGCGTCATCGTCACCATGACGACGAGCGTTTCACTGTGCGTCGATTCTTAGCTATGGGTCCTAAGCCCTTAGTTGGAGGTGAGTCTCCGGAGGATGCGGAGAACTGGTTAGACCGCATGGAGACGACTTTTCAGACTTTCCAATGCACCGATGAGCAGAAGGTGGAGACCCTTGGCTATCTTCTGGATGGGCGTGCGCGCAGGTGGTGGAGGTTTACTTCTGCACCTTTTGTTGCGGCGAGAGGAGTGGCCACCTGGGCCGAGTTCCGCACAGCTTTCCAAAAGCGGTATTTTCCTCCGGCACTCCGTCAGTCGAAGGCAGGCGAGCTATTGAGTCTGCGACAGGGAGCCATGTCTATCGATGAGTATCAGCAGAGGTTCTTTGATCTGTTATCCTATTGCCCCGAGATTGCTGATAGCTCAGAGATGAAGTATAATCTGTTCCTTCAGGGCCTTAACCCTGAGATCCATGACCGTGTGGCGGTTGGCGACGACATGTCCTACGAGGGTTTGGTGAGCCGTTGTCATCAGGCAGAGGACAGCATTCGGCGGAACAGGTCTTTCCCTCAGTCGAGGCCTGCTAGTTCTTTGGGTCCCCGTGCCCAAACTTTCAAGAAGTCTGGATCTTCTTCTTCCTCTGGTTCTGGAGGTGTTGTCCGTTTCGGTAAGAAGGACAAGTGTGATCACTGTGGGAAGAACCATCCATCCGACAAGTGCCGTAGAGCTTCTGGAGCTTGTTTCCGTTGTGGAGAGACTGGTCATATCCGGAGGGATTGTCCACAGTCTGGGGGAGGCGGTTCTGGTTCTGGTTCAGGATCGGGTTCTCAGGCTACCGTGCAGCAGAGGTCGCAGGGACAGTCTGCTGGGAGTTCTCATATGAGGCCACGAGCTTCTGGCCAGGTGTTTGCCCTGAGACATGATCAGGCTGTGGAGGAGAATGAGAAAGTCATCGCAGGTACATTTCTGCTTTATGGTATACCTGCTCTTGTACTTATTGACACTGGTGCATCTCATTCCTTCATTTCTGCACGTTTTGTTAAGAGGCATAAATTACCATGCATTGCACTAGACGTAGTGATGTCTATTTCTACTCCGACGGGCCAATCTGCTTTGGCTAAGCGTCTAGTGATGGGTTGCCCTTTAGAGTTCGAAGGGAACGTTCTGTTGGCAAATCTCATGGTCCTGGTGATGGACGACTTTGATTGCATTCTGGGAATAGATGTGCTGACTTCCTATCGAGCTTCAGTGGACTGCTATCAGAGATTAGTACGCTTTCATCCGGAAGGGAGTGAGAGTTGGTTTTTCTATGGTGAGGGAGCGCGACCCCCGATGCCTTTGGTATCAGCTTTGAGAGCCTGTCGAGCTCTGGAGTCTGGCGGGGAAGGCTACCTTATCTATGCAGTTGATTTGTCCGCTGAGAGTATTGGGATAGAGAGCATTCCTGTTGTGGATGAATTTCCAGATGTGTTTCCTGATGAGATTCCGGGTTTTCCTCCTGCTAGGGAAGTCGAGTTTGGCATAGAGTTGATGCCGGGTACTTCGCCTATTTCTAGAGCACCGTATCGTCTGGCACCGTCAGAGATGCGTGAGTTGAAGAATCAGCTACAGGATCTTTTAGACAAGGGGTACATTCGTCCTAGTGTATCTCCTTGGGGAGCTCCTGTTCTCTTCGTGAAGAAGAAGGATGGGTCGATGCGGCTGTGCATTGACTATCGGCAGCTGAATCGAGTGACTGTGAAGAACAAGTATCCGTTGCCTCGTGTTGATGACTTGTTTGACCAGCTGCAGGGCACATCAATTTACTCCAAGATTGACTTGAGATCTGGGTATCATCAGTTGAGAGTCCGTGATCAGGACGTAGCCAAGACTGCATTCCGTACTCGCTATGGGCATTACGAGTTCCTAGTGATGCCATTTGGTTTGACTAATGCGCCGGCTATATTCATGGATCTGATGAACCGTGTCTTCAGGGAGTATTTGGACAAGTTTGTCGTGGTCTTCATTGACGACATCTTGGTGTATTCGCGTAATACGGAAGAGCATGTTTCTCACTTGCGGTTGGTACTACAGACTCTTCGAGATGAGCAATTGTACGCCAAGCTGAGCAAGTGTGAGTTCTGGATGGATAGAGTGGTCTTTCTTGGCCATATCATATCCAGGGAGGGGATTTCTGTTGATCCAAGCAAGATTGAAGCAGTACTTAATTGGTCGCGTCCGACGACAGTTGCTGAGATCCGTAGTTTTCTGGGTCTAGCAGGGTATTATCGTCGCTTCATTCTGAACTTCTCTCAGTTAGCTCGACCGTTGACGCAGCTTACCCGCAAGGGTGTGGATTTTGAGTGGTCCTCCGAGTGTGAGGAGAATTTCCGTGAGCTTCGATGGCGGTTGACTTCTGCGCCGGTGTTAGCATTACCGTCAGGATCTGGAAGGTATGTAGTTTACACGGATGCTTCTCTTCAGGGGTTAGGTTGTGTCCTGACTCAGAATGGGCATGTGATCGCATACGCTTCTAGACAGCTGAAGCTTCACGAGGACAACTACCCAGTCCATGATTTGGAATTGGCAGCCATTGTGTTCGCTTTGAAGATCTGGCGTCATTATCTTTATGGCGAGAAATTTGAGATCTTCACCGACCATAAGAGTCTCTAGTATTTGTTCACTCAGACAGAATTGAACATGAGACAGAGACGTTGGATGGACTTGCTTAAGGACTATGATTGCGAGATTAAGTACCATCCGGGAGCTGCTAATCTCACCGCTGATGCTTTGAGTCGCAAGGTGCGACTATCCGCACTTCAGACTTGTTCGATGTCTAGTGCGATCAGTGACTGTTGTACTTCAGGTTTTACCTTCAAGCATAAGAAAGGTATGCAGAGTATCCAGATGTTTGCGATATTATCTGAGCCAGCCTTGTATTCGCGGATCTGAGATGCTCAGATGTCTGATTCAAAGACTCAGCGTTTAGCTCGTCTAGCTAACGAGGGTAGCTCGTCTGGATTTCATTATCAGTCAGATGGCTTTCTGTGTTTGTCTGGTAGGCTTGTGATTCCACAGGATGAAGAGTTGCGAGAGGAGATTTTGTCTCAAGCACATCGCACTAAGTTGAATATTCATCCTGGGAGCAACAAGATGTACAAGGATCTACATACTCGTTTCTGGTGGAAGGGAATGAAACGCAGTGTTTATCAGTTTGTTTCGAGATGTTTGGTGTGTCAACAGTTCAAGGCAGAGCACCGACGACCTGGAGGATTGCTTCACAGTCTGCCTATTCCTGAATGGAAATGGGAGTTTATCACTATGGACTTTGTGACCCATTTGCCGGTATCCCCGAGGAACTGTGATGCTATCTGGGTGGTGGTGGACCGACTCACCAAGTCAGCGCATTTCATTGCCTATAGCCGAGAGTACTCTGTGGATCGCATGGCACGGATGTACATTCAGGAGATCGTCCGACTTCATGGAGTGCCTGTGAGCATTGTCAGCGATCGGGACCCCAGGTTTACTTCTAGATTCTGGGGGAGTGTTCAGCGTGCGATGGGTACTACTCTCAGTTTGAGTACAGCCTATCATCCGGAGACTGATGGTCAGTCAGAGCGCACTATCCGTACGTTAGAGGATATGCTTAGAGCGTGCGTCATGGATTTTGGTTCAACCTGGCAGGATCATTTGCCGTTGATCGAGTTCGCTTACAACAACAGCTATCATACTAGTATTGGGATGGCACCTTTTGAGGCGTTGTATGGGCGACGTTGTCGTACTCCACTCTTCTGGGAAGAAGTGGGGGAGAGACAGGCTGAAGGACCGGAGTTTATCCAGCAGGCGATAGACATTGTTGATCAGATCAAGAAACGGATTAAGACTGCACAGGATCGTCAGGCCAGTTATGCTAATATCAAGCGTAGGCCTTTGCAGTTCGAGGTCGGGGAGAAAGTGTTTCTGAGAGTGTCACATTTCCGCAAGATTCTCAGATTTGGCCTTAAGGGCAAGTCGTCTCCCAGATTTATCGGTCCGTTTGAGGTCTTGGAGAGCATTGGCGATTTGGCTTATCGACTAGCTTTGCCACCGCATCTATCCAGTATTCACGACGTGTTCCACGTATCTCTGTTGCGACGGTATGTGGCGGATGAATCTCATATTCTGCAGCGATCTGGGGTTCAGGTAGACAAGGATTTGACTTATGTTGAGAAACCTCTTCGCATCCTTGATTATAAGGATAAGGTTTTACGGAACAAAGTCATTCCTTTGGTTTTAGTTCAGTGGCAGCGCCGAGGCACTGAGGAAGCTACTTGGGAGCTTGAGGACAGGATGCGTAAAGACCATCCTGAGTTGTTTTGATTTCATTCTTTAAGTTGTATTCAGTTGCAAACTCTGTAAACGTTTGATTTGAATAAAAGAATGTTTCTGATTTTTGTATTTGCATTCGGTACTTAAGATCTGATTTCGAGGACGAAATATCTTAAGTGGGGGAGAATGTAGTAGCCCGTGCCCTAATTGAGTAATTAAAGGATTAATGCTAATTAATTGAATTAGGTATCGAACGGATCGAAAGCTCCGAAGGCACGATCGGAAGCTCCGAACAGGATCGGAAGCTCCGATGAGCGATCGGAGGCACCGATGTTATTACGTCAGACATGACGTGTGGTTGGATCGGAAGCTCCGATCAGGACCGGAGGTTCCGATCACCCCTATCCGGAGTCATCAAGTGATATTTTGACACGTGGCAGATCAGGATCTTCGGAAGCTCCGATGACAGGATCGGACGTTCCGATCGAGGTTCGGACGTTCCGATCAGGGATCGGAAGTTCCGATCGTTGTCTATAAATAGAAGGCCGAGACTTCACTT
Organism: Henckelia pumila; assembly: GCF_033568475.1. NCBI lineage: Eukaryota > Viridiplantae > Streptophyta > Magnoliopsida > Lamiales > Gesneriaceae > Henckelia > Henckelia pumila. The sequence continues at coordinate 141,338,249 of NC_133122.1, forward strand.
TCATTTGCCAATTCCGAGTTCTCCTTTCCTTTCTAGTCCTTTTGGAGCTGTTCTAGTCTTCTTAGGCTTGGTCCGGAGGTCGGCGAGGCGTTCGGTAGTCGTAGCGGAGTTGTGCCCAAGTTCTGGAGGCATCGACATCAAAGAGCTAACGACGGACGAAGGTATAGCTTTTGCTTCCTATAAATATTTAGGAGTATGCAATAGCTTAGTTAAGGCTTTTAGAGCACTTTAATGATAGTAGTATCATTTGGCAGTGTAGAGCAGACTATAGGCGTGGACCTAGAGTTGGTAGAGCTTGCACTGTATTGAGGTACGGAAGTACTGTTCGAGATATCCTGACTGAGTATGCATGTATTATGTGACTGCATGATTTATATGCCATGATATTATGCTGCATTCATTTGCATCTTGCTGTATCTCCTTCGAGATGTCTGTAGTAGGGTTGTACCCTATCCTGTTAGTGGATGGACTTCCATCGATTTGGGTCCGGCATTTCCACGGTTATCTCGGTATGGGAGCCACCTCCTGAAGCGACGGCACAGCGTGCTACATACCAGGGCCCGGTCTGTCTCTGTTATCTGATCCTTGACCTCGAGTCTATAGGGAGTTCACTTTGCATGCATGTATACTCATACCCTCGTACTGAGCGTTTTATGCTCACGTCTCGTACTCTGTATTTTCTGGACACCCTATTCCATGGGGCAGGTTTGCGATTGGACGAGGAGGGTGGATCCAGGAGGGGCTAGTCAGTGGTTGGCCAGCTGGAGCTTCGTCTAGGTTTTATTAATGTTGTTTGGGTTTATACAGCTATTCGATTTGGTTGTATATTATTGGATAATTACAGATTCCTTTACTTGGGATTGTATAATGTTATTGGATTTCGCAGTTTTATTCTGATATCTGTTTTATTAAGTTAATTGCATGCATAAGTTCTGTTTAGTAGGTGATCCGGGTATGGGTCACTACATCCCGTCTACGCGATCAAAACAATTAAATTTCTATAAATCATGAAAATCACTAATTATGGGTTAAATGCTTAAAATAACTTAATACATGCACAATTATTTTCACATAATTATTTAACCCATAATCTAAAATTCTAAATAAATAAATTTTCTAATTATGCATGCGAATTCACGTATTTAAAATACCGGGTGTTACAGTAATATCTTAATTTGTCAAATTTATGTGGATGACATAATCTTTTGTGCTTCAAATGATAAACTTGTTGATGATTTTGTGAAATGCATGTCCTCTACATTCGAGATGAGCATGGTTGGTGAGTTAACTTACTTTTTGGGATTACAAGTAAAACAATTGCATGATGGTATATTCTTGAGTCAAAGCAAGTATGCTAAAAATCTGGTGAAAAAGTTTCTGAATGATAACACTAAACACATGCGCACACCTGTGGGGTCTAATGAAAAGCTGTCAAGAGAGGATGTTGCCGAAGGTGTTGACAACACCCTCTACAGAAGCATGATTGGTAGTCTTTTATATTTAAGTGCTACTAGACCTGATATCATGTATAGTGTTTGTCTATGTGCTAGATACCAGTCTAACCCAAAAATTACTCACCTAAAAGCCGTTAAACGTATACTGAAATATGTGGCAGGAACCATAAATTTGGGTTTGTGGTACACTAAAGAAACCAATTCAAATTTGGTAGGATTTAGTGATGCTGATTGGGCTGGGGATTTAGATGAGAGAAAGAGCACTTCGGGAGGATGTTTTTATTTGGGAAATAATTTATTGTCATGGTACAGCAAGAAACAAAATTGTGTCTCTTTGTCTACTGCCGAGTCTGAATATGTTGTTGTAGGTAGCTGTTGCTCTCAACTCCTATGGATGAATCAAATGCTAAATGATTATGGTGTTAAGAGTGATACTCCTATTGTGTACTGTGATAATTGAAGTGCCATTGATATATCCAAAAATCCAGTACAACACTCTCGAACCAAACACATTGACATTAGACATCACTTCATTCGAGATTTGGTCGAGAAAAGCATGATCTTAATTGAGTTTGTTGGAACTAATAACCAATTAGCTGATATATTCACAAAAGCTTTGGATTTTGAGAGATTTTCCAGCCTAAGAAAATCTCTCAGTATGTGTGCATTATAGACAGGATCGAGATGTTGTCAGGAGTGTTGCCAACACCCTGTGACAACACCTTTTCATGCATGTGCATTTTTAGGATCTTAGGCATCTCTGCATTCATGCATTCACTCTGTTATGTGAAGTGTTTGATACTTTGTAATCATTGAACAGTTTTCACTCAGGATTCTTTGCAAATTGTTTTACAGTTTAATGAGGATTAATTGATAAAGAGTTTTGACTAAATCACAAAGTAGTGGAGGGATGTTCGTGTATTCCATGATCCTGTCCCAAGTGAAAAGTGATTTCGCAAATTCAGAAACTCAAAATAACAAAATGGTTAAACGAAATAAGTCGATCATCTAATTTGATTGATAGTAAGAAGCAAATGGAAAAAGCTACCTAGAGGGGTCCATTTGAAGATCGTTCCTTTAGTGTGCAGGCTACCACTTCTGCAATAATAATAATATAGGAAATTAAAATTTTCTGAATCCTGAAGTGTTGCTGGGAGATGTTGCCAACATCGTGAATAACACCTCATTTGTCTACTTATATTTGCGCATCTAATTGCATTTTAATTTTATGTCACATTCTGTTTTAGACATAATTAGGACATTCATATTTTATTTTGTGAATATCTTTGGCTGAAAGGTTATAAATTCCAATCTAACAAAAATTTTGAATTGTGCCCTATCCTCTGAATTTTTGAATTTAAAAGTGATTGGACTTTGTTTCAGTGGAGTTAAAATCTGATGAGGAGTTAAAATTGGAAATATTTGGTGAAATATTTGGCCAAGATTATCGGAGGAAATCAATGGGATTTATTGCCTAATTTAAAAGAGATTTGTTATCGTTTCTCACCTTGTTACCGTTAGGGTCATTGTTACCGTTGGGGCCTACTCAGAATCCAAGTTAGAATAGGAAAGGTTTGAGGGTTTATTTATGTGGGATTTTATCTTATTCTGGAAACACTTTTTCTCTCTATTTTCATCTCGCATTCCCTCATCTTCTCTGTGTTATTGTGTCCTGCTTCTTTTCTCTATCCTCACGTAATTTCATGGCAGGAAAGGGTTTTGATCCCCAAGATATTCGTTCTGAAATGGGTTACAATAAAGATGCTGCGGAAGGTGTCACAGCACCTACATCACCACACCCCGTGGTTGAACAAGCTATTGTTCCGGTTGCTGAGGAACCAGTGCCTCTGGACTCCATCGCTCCAGGAGAGCCTGGTAATGCCATAGACGTGGAAAATATGCCGGACTTAAGTGTGCTGAACAGAGTGTTTCCTTCGAAACCCCTAACCCGACGATCAAAGAGACAAGCTGGGTATAATCCAGATTACACAGCCTCAAAGCGTTTCCGTGGGAAGGGTCAATCATCAAGGCCTTCTATGCTAGATACAGAGTTTTCTTCAGGAGATGCAAGTGATGATGAAGATTACAAACTGGTGCATCGAAAGAGGGGAAAAGCAAGTGCAATGGAACCCTCAGTTCAAACCATCCCCGTCCCATTTGAACCTGAAGAAAAATCTAAAGGAAGTTTATCCTCTGACAGTGAATCCACTGAATCAGAGACTCCATCTGTTCCTGCTGAACACGTAGCTCCTATTCAAGTTTCTGAGGAACCATCTTCTACTGCTCCTCTTGTACCATCTGATGATGAGGAGATTTCCATAGCCCAGTTCATGGCTAAGATGAAGAAGGCCCACGCCAAAAAGCCTATATCCTCTCCTACTGTCCCTGTTCAGGAATCGGTTAATAAACCTGATGAAGAGATGCTTCAGGAGTCTGCTGACAATCGTCCTAAATCTTCTGAGAGTTCCAGCTCTACTTCTAGTGAGGATTCAGATGCTGAGGATGAGTTGGAAGACGAGTCAGATTCTAGTGACTCTGAAGAAGAAGAAACAGAAGGTGCTGAGGAAGGTGTTGCTGACACCCTGGACAACACCTTAGGAGAAGAGTACCGGGTAAATTCCTCCTATTCCTCTGCTTTTTATTCCAAGAAGATTGCTGAATGATGGGATCAGTACTCTGATCGTGAATTCCTGGAGGAGCGAAACATTGATGTCGAGAGCTATGAAGCTCAAAACTTGGTCAGATTCTTTGAAGTGAGAAATCTACTGGCCACTGTCTCTACTGCTGGTCCATATTGCAGGGAAATTGTTCGAGAATTCTACTGCAATCTCACTGAAGCCGTAAAGGATCCAAGATTTGTCAAGTATGGAAAGGTGTATGTGCGAGGACAGATTTTTGCATTTAGTCCTGCCATAATAAATGGTTTCCTTCATACTCTGACTGTTGATGATGCTGCACTTCCTTCTCTGGATGAGATGACCTCGATCATTACAGGTGCTCAAGTCACTATTTTTCCCTCCCATCCTAAGAAGTTGCAGGCTGCCAAGCTCACATCTTTCTATTCTGTTCTCCACAAGACTGCTGTGAAGACATGGACTCCCTCCGGAAATTCTACAATTGTGACAAAGCACCAGACTCCTGTCCTTTATGCCATCGGCACAGGTGCAAGTTTCAACTATGGAAGACTTGTTTTTGACACTATAATGGGATTTGCAGATTGTGCTCAACCAACCTTGAAGCTTCCTTATCCATCTCTGATCTATTCTATGCTGCTGTCTCAAGAAATTGAGAAGGATAATGATGAAGTACTTACTGAGCCTGGGGAATTGATGAAAATTGCACCTGCTCTACTCAAAGGAAACAGAACAATTGATCTTCCTTGGTCTGAGTCAGATGTTGCCGCAGGTGTTGTGGCAGGTGTGGCCAACATCCCTTCTGCCACTACTATTTTTGTGCCCCCCTCTGCTGCTCAAGCGGTTGATTCAACGTTTATTCAAGCTCAATTGGTGCATGCTGACCAGAAGATTGCACAAGCTAAGGCTGACCTTGCATATTACAAAGGGTTAAAGGCTCACTATGAGTCTCTTTTAAGGGGAGCTGGCCCTTCTGAACAAAAAGAGGGAGAAGACAGTGATGAGGCTTCCGAGAGCAATCAATTCTAATTTTTAGTGTTTGGTTTTCAAATTTTTAGTTTTTGGCTTTCCTAGTTTATTTGTTTCTCTTAAGTTAAGTTTTTAATTGCTCTTTTTTTGCTCTGTCCCTAATCAAATCAAAACCTTTTTGTGTATCACTGATATTTCGTATTAATTTTGAGATGTCATAGCTAGATGTTGTCAACATCTTGTGACAACACCTCTGCTTATACTTAGAAGGAGAATCTATTCAGGGGGAGTTTTGATTAAGGGGGAGTTTAGTTGTATTTTGTCCAGAAAGGCAAAAAGGGGGAGATTGAAAGAAATATTTTATTCCTTAAAATCATCCTATTTTGAAAAAGATTTTATTAATTATCTTTTGCCTTTCTTGGACATGAAGTTATTTAATTCCTTGAATAACTTGATTTAATTAAAGTTATCAGAATATTATGTTATCTAATATCTATTGATTTAATTCTTTATTGTGTAGATTTGCCTTGATCAAGATCTAGAGTCCTGCGCCTACAAGGAAACATTCTAAAGAAGGACTCTTGCCCAATTTATTAATGACATACGCCTACAAGAAAGGGATCGATCATTGAGAGACCGTGAGTTTTAACAAGTAAAAAGAATACTTCATAGAATTGCTGAAGCTTGACGGTTGAACATAGTGCTTGAAGCCGTGAAGAACAATTCGGAGATTGTTGATCGAAGAACTGTGCTACTAATGTGTTTTGGCTTCAAGAGTTTTTCTCCTTATTCTGTTTTTTTTTATTCTATTACATATAGAATGCTTTTTAGGAGAAACTTTATTATTTATTTTCTCACTTGTCTTGAGAAATTGATTTTTACAATAGTCACTAGTATTAGGGTTTGTAACACTCTTTAATTAGTTTTCTAGTGAAGTTTTGCCCTGAGGCGTTGCAAGAGTATTTATACTCTTGCTTAATTCAATTGAGTCTATTTATTTGGTTGCTTATTTATTTTATACACGCTTAACTTATATTCCGCTGCAAATTACTCAAGGTGTTATAGTAGGTATTGTCAACACCTTGTGACAACACCTCAAACTGTTTATGTGCAACTATTATTTCCTTACAATAACAACAGCTCTGTATTCACCTCGTTAAAGCGATTGTTCAACTCCTAAAGTTGCAAATCTATCACTTCGTAGAATGTTTCAACACGAAAATAGTGAAGATTTGTTCTTCCTTCAGTATTTCGCCGTGATCTCCCATGAAAGACGAACAAGTCTTCCATGTGCAGGGTGACTACCTTGTATTTAACACAAAATAAAGAAAATTCTTTCAATAAAGAATCCCAACCATCATCTCTCATAGTTTGCAGCTGTTGTTTGCTTGATATTATAAGAATCGTTGCATTTACGATGTCTTGGTCTTTTCTTTGCAAAGCTTGTGATAAATCATTTGTGACTGCCAAGATATTTTTCATTAAGTGCATTTGAAATATGAATTCATATTTTCCCATCAATTTCAACATATTATTTGCTGGTGCCCTTTTCTTGTGATCTTTTCCCTCCTCTTCAACAATAAAAGTACATCAATAACTGAAGGATATAAGCATATCAAACTCAACAATGTATTATAGTGTGAACCCCAACGTCTACTCCCAGCTTTTTTCAATGTCTTCTCTTGATTCATACCTCGTCCAGTCAAGATATCATCATTGCAAATTCCTTCAATAACATTTTCAAATTGTTTCTCACGAAGTATGTCTCTTCGCTTGCATGAAGCTCCAACAATATTGCTCAATTGTACAACAACATCAAAAAAAGTAAAAATTCTCATGTGATTTTCCGCAACAGCTACAGGTGTAAGTTGTAGTTGATGAGCAAAACAATGAACGTAATAAGCAGACTTGTTCTCCATCATAATTAAACTTTTTAATCCATTAAATTCTCATCTCATATTGCTAGCTCCATCGTATCCTTGCCCCCGCAAATTAGATATAGATAACCCATGTTGGCACAACAAAGAATCAATTGAAGTCTTAAGTGATAAAGCAGTAATATCTCTTACATGTACAATTCCTAGAAAGCGTTTGACAACATATCCCCTTTCATCTAAAAATCGTAAAGCTACTGCCATTTACTCTTTAACATATACATCACGAGCCTCATCAACCAATATTGTAAATAATTCGTCACCAAGATCTCCAAGAATAGAATTAGTGGCTAAATAGGCAATGGATCGAATAATATCATGTTGAATCGTAGGCGATGTTAGTTTGAGATTTTCAGGAGCATTGTCCAGTGCGACTCTATTGATATCCTCATTATGGTTAGCAAGAAATCTTAAGAGTTCAAGAAAATTACCATGATTGAGTGAGTGTAATAGCCCGATTCCATTTTACAAGATTAAGTGATTTTAAACATGTTAGAAAATGACATATAATTTTAAAAGTGTCAAAACATGTTTAAGGTGTCCTTATTTGGTGCAAATAAGTGGAAAATCAGATCCGGAACGTCCGAAAATGGTGGGGTAGGTCCCGGGGGTCCAAAAATGACTTTGGAAGGACCAAAACAGTTCGGTGCACACGGACCACTTCGGGCCCTCCGAACCCGAGTTCGAGCCCTCCGAACTCAGTACAGAACATGTGTCAAAAGTGGCTCTGACAAGTGGCAGTTCAGACCCTCCGAACCCAGATCGGACCGTCTGAACTCCCGCCAGATTGAGGTGTCAAAAATGCACTCTACACGTGGGAATCATGCCCGGTTCGGAGCCTCCGAACCCAGTTCGGACCGTCCGAACCCAAGCCTATAAAAAGGGGTCCGAGGTTCTCATTTTGAATGTCACATTTCCTCTCCTCTCCCGGTAATGGCTCTATTTTAAGGGCTTCGGGACTCTTTTTTTAAGAGTTGGAGTAGGAAATAGTATATTTTTATAGCGGACAGTGTCCGCAGTAGTAGCCAGGCGGTGGAGCTTTGGCGAGGCGTCCAGGGGTCGTAGCTAGGCTATGCCCAGGCTCTGGGGCATGCGCATCAGCGGGCTGACGACGGACGAAGGTATGGCTTTGGTTTCCTATAGTAAATAGGGAGTATACTATAGTTTAATTAAGGATTTTGGAGCCTAGTAGGTGATGTTTGACATGTTAGGTAATGCATGTGTTATTTATGTTGTAGTGATGCATGATAGGCTTGGACCTAGAGGGGAAGCTTTTAGGATCTGCCTTAGAAAGGTATAGAAGTATTATTCGAGATATCCAGATTGAGTATGCATGTATTATGTGTTTGCATGGATTATGTGATTGCATGTTTTATATGCCTTTACAGCATGTCATGACTGTATGTTGTATACATGAGCATATTGAGCTTTTACCTTAGAGGTATCCTGTAGTAGGGCCCTACGAGTTTGTAGATGGTTGGATACGTAAGTCTTGTGTCAGGTCACCTTTATGGTTGGACACATGTACTAGTATCAGGTCACCATTATCCACTGGATATATGAGCCACCTCCTGATGCGACGGCGCAGCGTGCTATATACCCTGGGCCCGGTCCATGAGCTTGTTTCTTGACCTGAGAGTCTTGGTACTCAGTTCATTTGCATTCATGCACATATAATAGTGTATACTCATACTCTCATACTGAGCATGTTAGGCTCACTTCCGGTTATTTTCTGTTGGCTGGATGCCCTATTCCATGGGGCAGTTGCAGGTAGTTCTCCCGGGGACAGGGAGGTTAGGTGGTGACTAAGGCTGGATAGCAGGGTTGACCACTAGGTTTTGCCTACCTGATATTATATTATTTTAAGATTCCGCAGTTACTCTGATTAAGATTATTTTATTAATTAATTGCATGCTTAAGTTCTGATTAGTAGGTGATCACTGCGCGGGTCACTACAGTGAGTCTCTGGATTCATCATGACCACGAAATGGTAATCCTTGACACACAAGAAATCGTATGCAATCAATTGAAGCGGTCAAACGGACACGATAATCGGCAGCTACCTGACTAGACTCCTTTACCAAACAAGTTTCAATGTGTTGTTTTTTATTCATTAAGTCATAAGCTGCCATCATACTCCTATTGTGAACGCTGCCCTGATTTCCAACATGTTCGTGGAATTTTTCTATATTTCTCCAATTTGTAAATCCCTCAAAAACAAAAGTATCACCACCACTTTGATCTTTACGATCATCTTTGAATAAATAACAATAAAGACAGAAGGCCGCATCTTTTGCAATGCTATACTCTAGCCAATTAGGATGATAACTGAACCATATAGCTTGAAATCTTCGTTTCTCCTTCCCACAAGTACGCCAAGGAAATTTATGATTCATAGGCTGAAATGGACCATTTTGTAAATAATAACATCGAACAATCTCTCTTTCATTCACATTATACTCTAGGATGTTCTTTATTAGTCCAGGATCTCTAGGATACTCATGTGATTCAGCAGTAGCAGGAAAAGGTGGTTGTAGAGGGGGAGATGCCCGATTTGAAGTAGGTTCATCTCGCATCTTCTTAAAATACTTCAACATTGTTATTTCACCTGATTTATCATTAACAAATTTAACATTTCATTTTAAAAGCATAATAATCGATTCCCCAAAACATCAAGAATTTCCAATCATAAGTCAAAACCGTCCACTATAAGGCTACAACTAAAAGCATAAATAGAATATTGCCACTGTCCACTGATGACTAATCCACCGCCCACTATCTCCACAAAACAAGAAGAAAAACAGTTTTATATTTATTTAATTATATTTTTAATTCTTGATGGATGGTGCGAACAAAATGAACAATTATAATAATGAAATCAAACGGCAATCACCAACAAGAAATAGTTCAAGAATGGAGATTAGTAAACAGATAAACTTAAATATGAAATTTACTTACTGAAATCAGGAGTTCAAGGAAAGACTCGAGAAATGAGATCGGTCGATTGGGGGTTCTCTATTCACGATTTCACGCCTTTCTTCTTTGTTCACACGTTTAGTATGTACACGCTGTCTAAAAATTGAAATTTATATTTTAGGGTAAAGATTCAAATAAGACAACTGAGCCAGCTAAGGGCTAAGCCCAACGCCCCACTCCATGTTTAGTTAAAACTTAAAACTTTGCCCATACATTATAAATAGACCACATATATAGAACTAGTTATTTTTAAAAAAAAAATCAAGAGGGTGGTCACATAATTTAAACATTTATTTAAAAGATATATTACATATATAGTACTAATTTTTTTTTAAAATTTGAGGGGGGACGGTCGCACTCCCTCGGGACCATCTAGCTACGCCACTGTCAGTATGAGTACTACCTCAAAGAACATCTAAAGGTGGAGATTTATGATACATATGATGTCAACTAATTTTTTTTCATTGGACCCCACATATATTCTTTACCTTAAGGGTACGTACCCTAATAGAAAATCTGACAACCCATGATTTGTCACGTCAACCCTATAATATTAATTATGCATATGTGTTGAGATGTAGACCATCAAATCAATGATTTGAGTATTACACATATGGTATGATCTCATTAACCATTGATAAATTTACAAACTTAGATGCACTATTAGGGCAGTGCCTGTACATATAAGGTAGGTAAAAAATTTTCTCATTCAAAGGGCACAGATCATTGCCTAGTGTAGCTTACCTAACTAGTATATATATATATATATATATATATAGAATTATGTTCGACTGCACCCCTTGGGTGCAGGGAAACTTCGACGTGTGCAATTGTTTTTTAAAATGTCACGTAGAGGTGTCAAAACGGGTCGGCGGGGCGGGCCGGCCCACAACCCGTCGCAACCCACCATTAGGCGGGCGGGCGGGGCGGGGCGGGCCGGCCCACTTTTTAGGCGGGTTGAGAAAACATCAACCCAACCCGCCTATTTTAGGTGGCGGGGCGGGCCAACCCGGCGGGCTCACGTGTAAATTGGCGGGTTTTTGCGGGCCAACCCGCAACCCACCACAACCCACCGTTATGCGGGGCGGGGCGGGGCGGCCCATATTTTAGGCGGGTTGGGAAATTGCCAACCCAACCCATCGATTTTGTATGGTGGGACGGGCCTAGCCCATTTTGACACCTTTAATGTCACGTGGGCTCTTTTTTTGCACGCCCCTAAAGGGCTTCTTCTTCTCAGATCTCCAATTAACATCGTGATCCCTTTTTTTTTCTCACGTCTACAAATGACTCCCCGCTGCCGCCCATCTCCGCCGTGGAACGAGCACATCTCCGTCGTCGCTAAGGTGCTTCTTCCTCTCAGATCCCCAATTATTTTTGTTTTTCCAGATCTAGCAGAGTGTAGTGCTCCTCCGCCCCCTTGTGCATGCATTTCCGTTTCGGCGATGGTGGAGATTGCGAGTGACGCTGGCGGCGTTTCAGGATGGAGGTGGTGGTCGAGCTTCACCTCGCTCGGTGACCGGGACTGTGATGGTGAAGGGTGAGTCGGGCTTTGGCATATCTAGATTGGGTTGTGTCGGCGAGAGCTTGAGAGGTTTAGCCCATGGCGGGGCAGGTTCCGCAGCGGCTGGGATGACGGCCGGGCTGGCCTGGTGTCGTGATGGAGAAGTTTGTGTTGGAGGACGGGCGTGGCTCATGATGTTTTGGAGGGCGGCGGCGGCGGCGGCGGCGGCATGGCGTGAACAACGGCGGGGAGGAAAGGGGTGGTGATGTGAAGGGAAAGGGGAAAACGTGATTGGGGGATTATTGATGGGTGAGAGAGAGAAATGGGTATTTCAAATAAAAAGAACAAAAAAATTAAAAAAAAATAAAAGACAGCTGGCGCCCCATTTTCCCTTGCACTTTTGGGTGCAGGGAAACAGAACTATATATATATATATATATATATATATATATATATATATATAAATAGTTTTGATATTGAAAATTCTTAATTAAAGGAATTTTTTAAAAAAATTTTATTATGCTTTTATTTTTTTTATGGATTATGACAAATAAATGATAATTTTTTAAAGATTTATTTTTATTATTTGTTTATATTTGATAAAAAAATCAATAGATATTTAGGCCCCGTTTGGATTTGGTAGATATTTTTTAAAAAAAAGCACTTTTTTAAGCTATAATTTTTGGCTTTTGAAAAAGCTCTAATTTTGACTTAAAAAAGTGCTTATTTAAGCACTTTTCTGGTCAACCAAACACTTTATTAAATAAAAAGTAATTAAAAAAGTGTTTTTTTGGCCTGGTTTTTGAAACCAAATGGGGCCTTAGTTAGTGTTTTGTAGAATTTTTAAGAAGCACTTTTCAACTTTTTCTTAACAAAATTTTGAAAAATTAATAAGAAAAAGCTGAAAAATGATTTCTATAAGCTCTACAATATAGTACCTTATTGAAGTGCAAAATCTCATGTTATTTTTTTAAAAATAATTTATGAATGGTTTACTTTTACTGTCAATCTTTTAAGCTGTTTCGTTAATGAAATGAATACTAAATTTTAGAATTAAAAGAACATATTAATTTCAAATGCATTGCAAAATTTTAAACTACATAATTTATAGCTATATAATATAATAGAATAGAATAATTATTGTTTTTGGTTAGACGACATATCAATTACAATATAACATTTTTTGGGTAACAAAAATGAGAAAACAAACAAAGATAAATAGAATTAATTAACTCAGAGTTAGACTGGAGATATATATAAATATCTTAGAGATAACAATAATAAAATACTAATACTAATGTATACAACAAATGGTAATTTATTATTTACGGATGTGTAACGAAAAATCAAGACAACAAAAATTTTGAAATATTTGATTCATTTATAAATGACAATTATAATAGAAATTTATCCAAGATCCTACTATGAACAAACTGAATACAGAAGATAATTTTAATATTATTGAATATATTTAACAAGAAAACATGATTTAAGAGAGTTAGTTTGCCTCAAGATATTCATGATCACATTATTCGGAAAAATTGATAAAAAATATTATGGAAAAAAAATTCTTTAAAAAATGGTGACCTATTATTTGGGGGATCCATTTATTATATAATTTAAATTCGACAAGGCTCATCGAAATCTCAGGTACGGCACTGCACACGCAATGCGTGTGTTGTGTAATTTTTTGTTTTTGAAAAAAGTTTTTTTCAAACTTATATAATATTTTTCAAGCTATATTACTGTGTGCTATGTAATGTTTGGTTTTTTTATAAAACTGCTTTCCAAACTTATATAATGATTTTCAATTTACATTAATTGGTGAAAAAATTCCGGGTTTTTAGTTTTTTCATATTTTTTTGTTGATATTTGTGTTGGTTTAGTTAATGTTGGAGGGCTGTAAAATTAAATTTAGATAGATATATATTACATGGGCGGACTAGATCAATTAATATATATGACACAAGTTCAACTAGCTAGCTGGTCAGATGCTCTGATCCCCCGTTATATCATATTAACTTCGATGACGAGATAAATTATGTCATATTAACTTAATTTTTTCCTTCGATGACGAGTAGCTCATGATCTGATATCAAGATCTTGAATATAAGACGAGGTCTCGAGTTCGAGATCTAATTATAACAATTTCTCCCCCTCTCAAATAATAATAATAATAATTTTTTCCTTTTGTTATGAATTATGGTAATTTCTTTAATTTTTAGCGCATTCAAATCAACGAATAAAGAAATAATAATAATAATGCAGAAAATATTTCAATCAAATCAATTAGGTTAGTCATGTTGATCATATATTTTAAATTCATATTGATTATTTGTCGTGAAATGTAATATAGCTTGTGCTAATTGGAAACGTGTCATTAGAAATAATTGCGTTATAATTTAGAAAACGAGGTTTTACCTAATTGCATTATAAACCATAGAATCTATCTATATTCCTTTTACGAGCTACATTTCAATAGTATAGTTTTAAAATTTAATGGTGTTTTTCATATTCCTTTACCAATTTACCTTATTAAATCCATATCATCAACTATTTGTACAATTATTTTATTCTATAAAATATTCATTAAATAAATGCAAAATGAGAAATTGCATTACAAAATTACTTTTCAAACACTTTTCTGTGTGAAACACAAACCTAAATGACTTGGACAAAGGGAGTATATAAAAACAAAAGAACCTAAACATGTGTGTTTATTAATTGTACTACAAAACAATCCAAAAGGCTGACTAACTATTTATCTTTTTTTAATATTAATTTTAAAAATATACTCCCTCCTAAACAAAATATTAAATATCTTGAAAATATCATATTATTTACGAGATGTGATATGTGAATCACATGTGTTAACAATAGTTGTTATCGATAATAAACAAAACTTTGTCCTGAATTCATTATCAAAATATGAAAGTATTAGAGAAATGTCTTTGATATCGATTTAGAATCGATAAATAACTCAAACAAATAATTATTAAGTAATGTAAGTTGCGGGAATATTATCATATTGTGATTGATTAATTAGTTGATATCCAAAAATAAATATTGTACGAAAAGTTTGAAATCCAGCTTTTGCCCCTTGAACGAAGGGACAGACACCATACGCGTGGGGTCATGGGCATGGCCCCAAGATTTGGAGACATCAAGCATATATGAGCCATGGCCAAATATGGATTTCAAATCTACCAGTGCCTTAATTTATGTAAAGCCAATGGCGATTATGATTGATAAATTAATCCATACAACATAGGTGTCATTTCAAATCCTTTACCAAATTAGATCACTTTTTCAAATCAAAATACTTCCATTTAAATGTAAGGTTACATTTGAATTGATATCTATATCTATATATATATATATATATAAACATAAAAGTATACTAAAAAAAGAAAAATGAACTTTTTCCGCCTGAAGTTTCATTCCAAAAATAGTAAATGCATAAAAAAATACAAATAAAGATAATATTGAATTTAAATTCACAGATAAAGATAGATTCAAAAAAAACCATTATATTATGAGTAAGGATAGAAATTTTTATCTAAATATTTTAAAACACATGTAAAAATAAGATTAAATTTATAAAAATTTAAAATAATTTTTTTATGATGAAAAAATAATTTTTATTTAAAATATATATAAAAATATGGGTTGAATTTAAACAAAAATTAAAATAATATTCTCATGATGAAAAAATTATAGTGGTGATTGTTCTGCATATATACATATACGTGTCACATATTTAAAAAATGATATTATGCATAATAGACTTATTGAATCTAAAAATTTTAAAATATAGATAAAAATCTATATCTACATATCTATATCAATAAGTCTATTATGCATAATATCATTTTTTAAATATGTGATATATATATATATATAAAACAAAAAGTTTAATAAATAGAAATAAAACAATTTTTCTCGCCCAAAAGACATTTCCAAAAATACTAAAGATATCATAAAATTAAAAAATACAAATAATATATTATTTAATTCAAAATTATAGATAGAGATAATATTGAACATTCAAAAAATAAGATGATATTATAAACGATAAAATATTTGATCTAAAATTTAAAATATGGATAAAAATAATATTTAATTTTTCTCTTTTATCTTTGGTTGTTTTGCCTAATACAACAAAATTTGTAGATCAAATTTTACAAGACAAAAAATAAATACAAGAGTTTAATATATCAAAATATCTTGATAAATTAAATACAAAATATCGCGATAAAATATCAAAATATCAAGAAATTATTGTTATAGATATCATTGTACATGATATTTGTTATACTTTTAGCATTTTTATATATAAAAACATAAAACTCAGCTACAAATAGTTAAACTAAAGTTTTGAAAATATAAATAAAAAATATAATTGAATTAAAAACAAAAATCAAAATAATATTTTTAAACATTTATTTATATTTTTACTTTTTTATAAAAATAAGATAGAGTTTTTTTTAAAAAAATATTTTTCATTATGAAACATAATTTAATTTTAAGGTGTTTTGTTTCATATATATATATAACAGTAAATAAATATTTTAAAAAGTAATAATATTATTAGTGATATGCTATTTAATTCAAAAATTTTAAATATACATAAAAATAAGATTTTAAAAATTTAAATAGTCTTTTTTCATCAAGTAAAATTTAACATTTACTTTTAATAGGATGATTGGTTTCACTATATGCATGTATAGATATACGCAACAAATATTCAAAAAATGATGATGTTACGAGCGATATATTATTTAATATAAAAATTTTAGAATGTAGATAAAATGCGATTGAAGTTAATATATATATATATATATATATATATGCAGAAAAATGTACTAAGAATAGAAACATGAAACTTTTTCGTTCAAAATTTTTTTCGGAAAATAATAAACAATTATCATTAAATTTAAAAATACAATAATATGCTACCGAATTTAAATTATAAATAGATATAACATTGAATATTCAACAAAAGATAACATTATTTTATCTAAAAATTATATAGATATATTTCAACCAAAAAATAATTTCTGAAAATAGTGAAGATATTATTATCATCAAATTTAAAAATTCAAATAAGATATTATTGAATTAAAAAATATAGAAAGAGATAACATAGGATATTCAAGAAAATATAATAATGATTTAAGTGATATAATTGTTGATCTAATTTTTTTTAAAATATAGATAAATATAAAATTTAATTTTTAATTTTTTTTTCATAATCATACTTATAGTTGTTTTTGTTTATTTAATTTTATATACTTTATATATTAATTTTTGTTAATATAAAGAACATTTTATACAAATTTTACAGAGTTTAATGTAACTTATCTTATTCAAATATTATGTATCTATATTTTATTTTTTCTATTTTTCTATTTCAAATTTAAAATTTTTAAAATTTAAAAAAAATTGTATTTTTTTTATATAGAATACAAATATTGCATGCATCAAATTTATAATTGTTCGATAAATAAATTACTTAGGAAATAATAAAATTTTGAATATACAAAGGTAATATGAAGAAGTAAGATATTAAAATAAGGCATTTCTAAAAAAAAATATGGGTGTAACAACTTTTTTTTTTTATAAAAACATCATGTCAAATAGCTTATCTCAATGACTCAACTATTTAAAACTATTTTCTAATAGTTTTTCAAATAAATTTATTAAAATTATAAACTCCGTCAAACACTTCTCCAACCATAATGAATTTAAATTGATTTCAATACTCTAATAATTTGAAATCCATTGTGATCATCTCAATTGTAGTGTAATAAGTATCAGATAAATTTTATTTTATTTTTAAAAAGTTATCTAAACAATGAAAACACATTTATATTGATAAATTTTAAATCATTTAATCTAATTCAACCTTAATTTATTTTTATTTTAATTATTTATTCAAACAATCATATTTATTAATTTTACCAAAAATTACATAAAAATAGCATTCTGTGCATCGCACAGGTGGAATACTAGTATACTAAAAAAAGAAAATTGAATTTTTCCCGCCTAAAGTTTCATTCCAAAAATAGTAAATGCATAAAAAAAATACAAATAAAGATAATATTGAATTTAAATTCACAGATAAAGATAGATTCAAAAAAAAGATTATATTATGATTAAGTAATATAAATTATTATCTAAATATTTTAAAACACAAGTAAAAATACGATTAAATTTGTAAAAATTTAAAATAATTTTTTTATGATGAAAAAATAATTTTTATTTAAAAAATATATAAAAATATGGGTTGAATTTAAACAAAAATTAAAATAATATTTTCATGATAAAAAATTTTAGTTTTTGGTTCACATATTTAAAAAATTATATTATGCATAATAGACTTATTGAATCTAAAAATTTTAAAATATAGATAAAAATATATATCTACATATATATATATAAACAAAAAGTCTCATAAATAGAAATAAAACAACGTTTTTCGCTCAAAAGACATTTTCAAAAATAGTAAAGATATCATAAAATTAAAAAATACAAATAATATATTATTTAATTCAAAATTATAGATAGAAATAATATTGAATATTCAAAAATTAAGATGATATTATAAACGATAAAGTATTTGATCTAAAATTTTAAAATATAAATAAAAAATACTATTTAATTTTTGCTTTTATCTTTGGTTGTTTTTCCTAATACAACAAAATTTGTAAATCAAATTTTACAAGCCAAAAAATAAATATAAGAGTTTAATATATCAAAATATCATGATAAATTAAATACAAAATAAATACTAAGAATAGAAACTTGAAAATTTTTCGTTCAAAAATGTTTTCGAAAAATAATAAACAATAACCATTAAATTTAAAATTATAATAATATGCGATCGAATTTAAATTATAAATAGATATAACATTGAATATTCAACAAAAGATAACATTATTTTATCTAAAAAATTATATATATATATATATATATATATTTCAACCGAAAAATAATTTCTGAAAATAGTGAAGATATTATTATCATCAAATTTAAAAATTCAAATAAGATATTATTGAATTCAAAAATATAGATAGAGATAACATAGGATATTCAAGAAAATATAATATATGATTAAAGTGATATAATTGTTGATCTAAAATTTTTTAAAATATAGATAAATATAAATTTTAATTTTAAATTTTTTTTCATTATCATACTTATAGTTGTTTTTGTTTATTTAATTTTATATACTTTATATATTAATTTTTGTTAATATAAAGAATATTTTATACTAATTTTACAAAATTTAATCTAACTTATATTATCCAAATATTATGTATCTATATTTTATTTTATTTATTTTTATATTTTTATATTTTTTTTCTATTTTTCTATTTCAAATTTAAAATTTTTAAAAGTTAAAAAATTTCTATTTTGTTTTTGTATAGAATACGAATATTGCATGCATCAAATTTATAATTGTTCGATAAATAAATGACTTAGAAAATAATAAAATTTTAAATATACAAAGGTAATATGAAGAAGTAAGATATTAAAATAAGACATTTATAAAAAAAATAGGGGTGTAACAACTTTTTTTTAAATAAAAACATCTTAAAGGATGACAAATAGTTTATCTCAATGACTCAACTGTTTAAAACTGTTTTCTAATAGTTTTTCAAATAAATTTATATATTAAACTTATAAACTCTATCAAACACCCCTCCAACCATAATGAATTTAAATTGATTCTAATACTCTAATTATTTGAAATCTGTTGTGATCAACTCAATTGTAGTGTAATAAATATCAAGATAAATTTTATTTTATTTTTAAAAAAGTTATCTAAACAATGAAGACACATTTATATTGATAAATTTTAAATCATTTAATCCAATTCAACCTTAATTTATTTGTATTTTAATTATTTATTCAAACAATCATATTTATTAATTTTGCCAAAAATTACATAAAAATAACACTCTGTGCATTGCACAGGTGGAATACTAGTATTTCATAAAAAAACATTGTTGTTAGGGTAGGACAGTCTGAAATCACTAAGAAATCAAAAATAACCTTTTGACCTTATGAGTTAGTGTTATCTCTTAGTGTTGTCAAAACTTCAAGACGCACTACGCAGCGGAATAATAAAAGTAAAAGTAAATAACACGAAGATAATTATGCACGCGCAAGCAACATGACGAAATAATCACTATAAAAACAAATCAGTTTACAAAATCAACTAGTGATTGTTTATGAAAAACTATTTTTCTCAACAAATTTGTGAAGAGAATCTCCATATTCACTTATTTTTTGAGGTTGCAAACAATACCTAAATATCTAATCAATCGAAAGGTTAAGTTTTAATTAATATTCGTGTTAATTTGTTCATAGTTAAACTTAACATTTCATTCTGACACACAAATTTTCTAAGTTCAATTTTTTGTTTGAGTTTTTAAGTTTTAGTGGTGTATATTTTAAGCATCGTTTGGTGTGAAGGATATCACATTGATTTATTAATCATCCTTGTTTTGTCCAATGCTTGGCTCAAGTTCTTCCAATGATTAGTGTCATGCACCATTATCTAATCCAAGTTATATTGATTTAAAATACTTATATTATTAATCCATTATTTTTCAATTCATGTGCCTTATTCGTCTAAAAAATTGAACTTAAGCATATAACACTGTATATTCTTAATCAACATGCAGGAAGCAATTATGAAATCAATCAAGATTAATCTATTTTGCATTACGGTCTTCGTGATGATGATCAACTGTGCACAATCGATGATGACTTTGATTGTGTTGAAAGACGGACGCGGAAATTTCATGACAATTGCTGAAGCCGTTGCCGCAGCTCCGAACAACAGTTCCCAAAGGACTGTCATCGAAATAAAAAAAAATGTGTTTATTACAAAAACATCATTGTTGCCAAAGAAAAAACTAATTTATGTTTCGTAGGTGATGGAATGAACGTCACCAAAATATCAGGTCATAAAAACGCTAACATGAGCTTGCGAACTTGGCAGACAGCAACTGTCCGTAAGTTTCCCCCTTTTTAATTATTTTTTTTTTGTTTTCAACTATATATTGTATAAACTTAATAATTCGGTTAATTTTGGTTGTTTCAGAAATCAGAGCAGCTGGATTCATTGAAAAATATATAAACTTGGAAAACACAACGGGTCCAGAAATGCAACAATTTGTTGCTCTGAGCAGCCACGACCACCTCTTAGCCTTCTACAAGTGTCGATCGGTTCCAGGGGTATCAAATTCAAGACACGTTGAATCCTCAGATCTGTTGGGCTTTGGCCCAACTTGTTTTTTTACCCAACCCACTACCCATCTAATATATATTACCCACTTTCCCTAATTAGATTAGAGGGCCGCCAGTGAGAGAAAAGGGAGGAATTTGAGTGCACCTCCTTTTTCTTCTGGGCGTGAGGGTAAGGCCGAGAGATTGAGCGAGAGAGTGAGGCGGCCGAGAGATTGGGTGAGAGCAAGATAGAGTGAAGGCTTCTTTGTGAGCTTCCTCCTTGTGACTGAGTGTCTTCTCCCCTTCCTTGCTTTGTGTGTGTTGCTTCCCTCTCTTTCGTTCGTGGTTGGAAGAAAATTCCTACTGTGTGTAGGTGTGTGTAGGAGCGTGAGTTTGGGTTGGGAAGAGCCTTTGTGGTCTTCGCCGTGGATTGCCGGTGGTTTGGAGAGTCGTAGCGTCTGAGCCCCGGAATCCCTTCTGTTACTCACGTTTTATTTTTGGTTTGACTTCCCTGTTGTGTTGTGAGTTTTTGCAGATGAAACGCGTACAAGAACGGCGGCGGATCGGTCGACGATTTCCCAACAGTGGTATCAGAGCAAGGTGGAGATCCGTCGCCGAAAGCTAGTTGGAGATCCGTCGCCGCGAGACAGGTTGGCTGTCAGAGAAGTCTCCGAAGCCGCTGGACGCCGCCGGCGAAGCCGCTTGTCACCGCTGCCGCTGATGATGTCGACGCCGCCGCTGGAAGCTAGGTGCTGTCCACCGTGCCGTCGTCACTGGTTTGTTGGAATAGAAACTCTTGCGATGAGTTTCGCTCTGGTATGTTGGCTGGACCTCTTTTACTGCTTTAGTAGCGTAACCGCGTGGTGCGGATGCTATGTGCATGTGGTGTTGTTAGAAGTCTAGGTTTTGTGTGCATGTGTTGCTGATTGAAGCCTAGGACTTATGTGCATTTGTTGCTGATAGAAGTCTAGGATTTATTTGCCTGTTGGATACTGTGTGTTTCCATGCTTGGTTACTGTCATGTTTCCATGTTTTTCGCGTTTCTTTGTGATTCGCCCGTGTCTTTGTGACCATGTGCATGTTTTCTGTGTAAAAATGTGTTAGCTTTGTGCTTGTGTCTCTTTGTGAGACCCGTGTCTTTGTGACTATATGCTTTTTTCTTTGTGAAATTTGCTAGATTGTTTTTTCTATTTTTCTGTGTGAAAAATAGTTTTGTAGGAATATTTTTCAGAACTTGACTGGGCTCCAAGCGAGGTGGAGCATTTTCTTGGTTAGAGTAATGTTTCAGAAAATGTTGAAAAGTTTTTTAAACTTTGATTTTTTGACAGATGTGTTCTGTTTTTGGAAATAGTGTTGTAGCTTACTTTGTGTTTGCTGCATATTGGTTTAAAAGACTAAATTTGTGTTTTGTTGTGGGGCGATGATGATGACTATAGGTGACTCTCTTAACTAGTGAACCGGTGTTGGGCCAAAAGGTGGAGATTGTTGGGCTTTGACCCAACTTGTTTCTTTTCCCAGCCCACTACCCTTCTAATATATATTACCCACTTTCCCTAATCAGATTAGAGGGCCGCCAGTGAGAGAAATGGGAGGAATTTGAGTGCACCTCCTTTTCCTTCTGGGCGTGAGGGTGAGGCCGAGAGATTGAGAGAGAGAGTGAGGCGGCCGAGAGATTGGGTGAGAGCAAGATAGAGTGAAGGATTCTTTGTGAGCTTCCTCCTTGTGACTGAGTGTCTTCTCCCCTTCCTTGCATTGTGCATGTTGCTGCCCTCTCTCTCGTTCGTGGTTGGCCGAAAATTCCTACTGTGTGTAGGTGTGTGTAGGAGCGTGAGTTTGGGTTGGGAAGAGCCTTTGTGGTCTTCGCCGTGGATTGCCGGCGGTTTGGAGAGTCGTAGCGTCTGAGCCCCGAAATCCCTTGTGTTACTCACGTTTTATTTTTGGTTTGGTTTCCTTGTGTTGTTGTGAGTTTTTGCAGGTGAAACGCATACAAGAACGGCGGTGGATCGGTCGACGATTTCCCAACAAGATCAATACCCAGTTCTACAGGGAGTGGAAAGTTTATGGTACCGTCGACTTTATATTCGGCAACGCAAAAGTTTTCTTCCAAAACTGTCGCATCTACACACGCAAGGCATTACCGTGGCAATCAAACACCATCACCGCACAAGGCAGAGATGCGGCAAATGAGGATACATGCACTGTTATGCAGAATTGCAATTTTTCAGGGACAAATGATTTTTACGTGAAGACATATTTAGGCCGACCATGGAAAAAGAATTCCAGAACGGTGATCATGCAAAGTATTCTGGGAAAACTGATCGATCCAAAGGGATGGCTGGAGTGGTCAGGAGTTAGAAGATTTGACAATGTGTATGATGCGGAATTCGATAACCATGGACCTGCAGGTGATGCTGCTGCAACTAAGAACCAGAGAGCTAACTGGTCGCATATTATCTACGGCAGCGCTGAGGCTGTCAAGTTTACGGCCAGGAACTTCATTGATAGTAAAAATTGGATTAAATCCACTGGAATTCCATATTACCTTGACTTGTTCTAACTTTTTTTAATTAATTTGTTTCCTTCCTGATATATATATATATATATATATATATATATATATATATATATATATTCGATTTGTGATACGTAATGTGCAGTATGCTATGTTCATCTCAATATTATTTCCTACATGCAACTACGTACGACATTGATTTGTTTTGGTCAAAAAATTATATTTATATTTAAAGATGAATTATGACTGATGAACTTAATTAATCTGATATAAGTCATCATTTTGTGTGAACAACACCTCTAAGATAATACAATATTGGTATTGGGTATATCTACAAAAGAAAATAATAAAGTTGGTATATATAGTTAATTTTAATTAGAATCAAAGATATTTCATAAAAAAGAATTACCATATCTTGAATCTTGCACAAATTAATGATATCGGCCCCAAATGAATGACATCAATCCCTTTGATTTTATAAAGATGCACTATAATATAACATCTTTGTAATATTAATTAATTCCACCAGATTTGGTGTTTTAAATGCTCTCTTACATGTATAAAAGAAAAGAACATGCATAGACTAAATATATACATACAAGCATAGATGAAAAAAATGTCTCATCATTCGGTCACACAAGTCTTCTTAATCCTCTTTTTCTTCTTCTTCTTCACACAACTTATGTGCATGTCAATTAGCAATAAAAATCTTTCTTTGATACAGCAAGTGTGCCAAAAAACACATAATCTTAACGTGTGTATTTCTTCCTTAAAATCCGATCCTCGTGGTCTCAATGCCGGCGCTTGAAAGATCTTGTTGGTATTATGATGAACATTACATTAGTCAAGGCAATAAAAATATCAGAATTTATCGTCAAATTGAACAAAACCGCTTCTGATCCAATTATCAGATCAAACTTTGACGGATGTAGTGTGTTTTATGGGATATCTATAGAAGGTTTCCAAAAAGCAATAAATACTTTTGAGTTGAGTTCTTATGAAGAATCATATGATTTTCTTGGTTTTGGTCAAATGGCACCGAGAAATTGTGAGAAACTTTTTTCCGAGCCACCAATAACACCAATGATACGCAAGTCTCCATTGACAGCCACCAATGCCTACATGCTTTCTTTGATTACAATTGCAGAAGACATTCTATCGATTTTCATGAAGCATAAGTCTGTAGTAACCCGTATCCGGAATTAATGATTAATGAATAATTAATCATGTGATCATGTTTTGATTTATTAATACATGATTAAGTAAGTTTCTTTTGAATTAACGGACTTCAAAAATTGATTCAGAATGATCGAAAGTGGCCCGAAGGGTGACCAAGAACGGAAGCAACGTTCATGAACGGAAGCAACGTTCTGGCAGTGATGTCATCCGTGACGTCAAAAATATTACGTCATTGCTTACACACTTGATGGGACATCGGAAGCAACGATGGGGATTGGAATCAACGTTCGTCAAGCAGAACGGACGCAACGTTGAGGAACGGACGTTCCGTTCCGTGTCTATAAATATAGGGTCCGAGAGCTCATTTCTCACACCTCTTTCCTCTCTTCTCTCTCGATTCCTTAGACTTCTAACTCAGATCTAGGGAGATCTAGGCATCCTATGTGGAATCCGAAAGTGGCATAGCGATCCAGACGTCGTAGCGGAGCAGCCGGAGCTGTGGCCTAATTTCGAGGCAATTGTCATCAGCAGGCAGACGACGGACGCAAGTATAGCTATGGTCTCCTTAAATTATTTAAGAGTATGCAATAGCTTAGTTAAGGCTTTTAGAGCTTAATTAATGATGCATGAGTATTTGCATTGTAGAGCTGATGTAGGCTTGGAACCTAGAGTGGGACTGCTAGGACTGCCTGTAAAAAGGTACGTAAGTACTGACTGAGATAGCCAGCGGGTTTTGCATGCTTATTTGTTGCATTTGTGTGTCATATTATTATGCAGCATGTGCATATCATATTGTGTCTGTCCATCTTTTGAGATGAGCCATATAGGGCCGCTCAGCCCTGTTTGGACGATTGATGTATAGTGCCCAGTGACCGACGGGTTATGGGTTACTAGCATCTGGGTGACACGGTCCACATCCTGTAGGAATGAGCAGTGTACGCAGGATTTGCTCCCCGGGTTGTACCACTCATGTCCTAGGTTCCATTACTGAGCAGTTGTATACAGTTATCCCAGATATGGATACCCTGTCATTTGCATGCATCATATTTGTATGTTTTACCCGTGCTTTTGTATTGAGATTAGTGCTCACGTCCAGTCTTTTCTGTGTATCTGGACACCCTATTCGACGGGGCAGGTGTAGGTGCAGGTTTGAGCACCAGGAGCTTGGAGTAGCCAGTGACCAGTGAAGACAGCAGGATTAGCTGTAGGTTTTTGCCCTTTAGGCTTATTTATTCGATTGGGTTGTATAATCGAATTTTATTAACCGGTTGTATTCTGCCGGTCTGTTTTTATTTAAGTCTTCCGCAGCGATTTATTTAATGCATGCTTAATTATGCTCTTAACTCTGATTAGGTAATGGATCCGGGTAGGGTCGCTACAAGTCACTATGACTTTATTTAATTATTTGATCGATCTTAATGTTATTTTAAGTTTTGAACTTTTACGATTTCAGTTTGCAACTCCTGTATTTTTTTAATCTTATTTTTAAGTTTTGATCGATCTTTAACGTTGTTTTAAGTTTTGGAAGTTTTGATTATTTTCTTTACGACTTTTTTTTTAAAACTCCTCGTGATCTTAATCGGAATATGAAAAACAGCGTCCTTGATACTATAAACATGATAAATTATGGAAGAAATTAGAAATGCGAGATTTTTGGTGATTAATTCGCATAATAATCAAGAAATATAAGACTAAATTTAATGTATAACACACAATATATTGTAGTATTAAGTGAGATTTTAACATCTATACTATCTATATATACTATTCTATAATTAATTACTATTTTATAAAGGTTGAGTGTCTTCTAATAACTGTTTTTTGGTGTATCATGATACATAAAATATCATATATTATATCACATACTCAACTGTGTGTGTTTTAGCACTAAAATTAATTTAAAATTTTATTTTACCATTCGATGGTTGAAAATCGATAGCTATTATTAAGATTATATCTTGAGAAACATATTGCCGATAATTTAAGTGTGTTGAACCCATACATGGGTCTGAAAAGCGTTGACTTGAGCATCCGGATATTTTCGCTAGAAAACCTCAGCATCTTTGGCATTCCGTTCATGACGCAGTTGACGATCTACTATTTTTCTTGGCTTCACATAAATGACGTCTGCAATCTTGAACCAGAGACTTATGCATCCCTCAACTTTACTTGCTTCAAATTAAATGACGTTATTTTGGCTACGTCACACTCATAATTTACTTCGGAATGCACTCTTAATTTCTAACATTTTCAATTAAAAGGAACCAATATTTTATAACTAAAGGAGGTATATAAATTTTAATTTTATCAAGATTTTAAAGGAAAAATTGGCAAAGGAGATTATTTTTTGCACTATTTCACTAACAACATCTCCAACTTTCCTCTATAATAGAGGATTTATCCAAAATAGAAGAGGGAACATGCCTTCAATACATTTTGGAGCTTGTTACATTGATCCACCAAATAACACTAAACCTCCATATTTGAAGTATCGCTGTAGCTATACAGAACCAAATTAGAGGACAAAATTTTGGAAAATGTTTTCCTCGAAATTCTTTTATAAATATTTTTATTGTTTGGTCCGTTTCATATTGTTTTTATTTAAAATTTTAAATTAATTTTAGTGCTAAATTTGTTCATCTCTTTTCAATTCATTTGAAGTGTTTTACTTTTTTTCATTTAAATGTATACTATTTACAATAAACAGCAAATGGAAATAATGAACAAGGTGCTGACCAAAAAAATACATAACACAGTTTATTACAAATACTTGTTTTCGACTTAATTTAACTTGATAATATATTTGGAATGAAAAAAATATAAAAATTTAGTATTTGATAACATTTAGAGTGTCACGCCCCGAAACCGGGCCTCGTTGACATCGGCGTTGTTTAACAATTTAACATTAAAACAACAAGCCTCATAGTACAAGTCTTGCCAAAAACCAGTCTATTTCATAAACCATAACTTTTTTTACAGAGAAAAAACACAAGTGCAACAATACGAAAGCGAAACTAAAATTTAAAGTAAAAATATTTCTTCAACTTGAACTGATCCATCCTCACCAACCTCAGAACTTATTCTGTTCTTCGTCATCTAACTCATCTTTATTCTTATCTGGGGAGCAAAGTAAGGGAGTGAGTGTTTTGGGAAACACTCAGCAAGTGGGGGTCGATCGAGCACGATAAACACCAAAATATATTTAAATGTACTCATGTATATTTCATAATCTCGAAACAAAATAAGCATGCTGAATTCGAACAAATACGAAGCATATATTGCACTGTTAATTATCTCATTTTTCGTGGTTCTACTGATCAGTCCCCTATATGTTACTCCTCTAAGGGGCGAGGCCAAAGGAACGGTTATTATAACCCACCGCATCAGGGCCATATCAAATCAAATCAAATCATCGAAAATTCCTTAACCATTTCTAAATCGACTCTTAACAGTGCATCTCAAATATTTTCAATTAATTCTAACATGCTTCAAATAATATCACGAATAGCCAACAAATAATATATATCAAAGTGAAACGAATATTATCATGCCGATCGAATTTTCAAAAGTATAAGTATTTATGTTATAAAACTTAACTCACACGCAAAAATAAATATAAGTGTAGAAACTTATATCACACAAAATAAAGGTAGAAGCCCACTTACACGAAAAATCTTGTTGAATCGATAACTGATATAAAATTTTTCTAAAAGCTTCATCTACTCTTTGCCAAGCCCAACTCTTTGATGCCACAAGAACTTAACTCTTAGAAAAAATATGCATGTCTTCCATATAATTTATCTCTCTTTCTTTTTATGAATATTATGGATTGAAATGAGAATGTGACTAGTGTAGTATATTTATACTAAAATTTCAAGCAACTCAAAGGGTCACATTAAATGTAAGGAATTGAATTTGGTTTAGTGGGTAGTAAATTGAGAGGGGAAACATGGGTTAGTGGGTAGGAATTTGATAAGTCATGGTGGTTTATGACAAATAGTAAGTATGGTATAATGGTTAATTTAAAGACTAGTCAATAATTTTTAACATGACAAATAAATTATCTATATTGACAATTTGGACACAAAAATGGATTTTATGAACTTTATAATGGATAAAGATATATATTTGAACGTGTGTTTTCATGGTTGACAATTTTAAAAAACAATCAATTGAGGCATTAAGCCTAATTAATAAAATAATTAGATATAATGTCACTCTTAAAATTTTAAACATTAATAATTCCACCTCAACATGACAATTAAGATAAATCATTATTTTGAAAATAATACTAGTCAATAAAAATAATAAGTTTTCTTTACATGTAAAATAATAAGTATAATATGAGAACCGAGATTTAGCCAAAACAATTGAAATTAGAAATCTTAGTTTTTATTTCACTAGTAGGTACAAAAATATATTTAAATATATTTTCTTTATTATACCATGAATTTGGTTACGGGTATCACATAGAGGATATTAGTTGGAATTTTTTTTGTTTTGAAAATAAAGATGATTATTTGAACGATAGGGAATGAAAAATATAAGAGATGAGTTGATGATATATAGTTGGAGATGATTAATTTAACCTAACATGACATGCAATATTATTGGATGATTAATTTAACCTAACATACACGGAACCCAAAAGGCTCCATTTATTGTAGTTTGTCTATTCAACAATAATAGCGCAAAGCCATATAGTTGGTAGGCGGGGTCCTAGCTCTTTTACAAACAAATAACACTTGGGAGAATAAAATGCAAAAATCAAACAAAAAACGACGTTTCTTGTTTTTAAGAATTATATATACATACCCTTTTTTATATTTTTAAAGAAGAAATAATTGTTTACGTATTTGTCATTTGTGTATCCAAAATGCCAAGACCGACCAATATTTTACTAATTTAACATATTGCGTACTTGCCAATTAAAATGATATTTAGGCCGGTTCTACTTGAAAAAGAATTCATTTGGATGGGAATTTATATGGACAAGGACGTGAAAAGGAAAGGGGGAAAAAAAAGACAATTTGCATAATAGAAGTAATTCTTGACACGAAAGATAAATTATTTATCCGCAAGTGCAAAACTTGGCTTTGTTAGCTGAAATTCAATTTTGACAACTCATGTTTCCTTTTTTTTTTTTTGAGGGCTCCAGCTATAATTTTATCGATTGTAATATGTATATCTTAATTTAATTTTTAATAAAAAATTTATTTTATTTGTAAATTAATTTAGTAAAGTAATTAATTAAAAATACTCTCAAATCATGTTTTTTTTTATTTTCTCTCAAACTTATCTCAACAATATATCATAACTTATTATTATTGGTTTTTTTTAAACTAATTAACTTATTATTACTGTTCTTCATATATATCTACTTTATAAAAATTTTATATTACTAAATTTTTTTATTTTAATAAAAACTTTTGAATATTTAATTTATGATATCAATCTTGAAAATATATAAAAACATAATATATGTTTTTTAAAAAATATTTTATGTATGCGTGTAAAAAATGTTTAGTGTGTAAAAAATGTTTAGTTTATTCGAAAGTATTAATAAGTTAAACGTGTAAATCATGGGATTCACGATTGGTTATATTCTTAAAATTTGGAAATAAGGGTTGCGTTTCTCCTAATTTTTATTATCACTAAAATCGCAGATACGGTAAGTTCAGAAAATAAAAAACAAAAAAAAAAAAAAAACTTGTTCATTTTTTTCTTTTGGCCTACAAACTTTTAATTTTCGTTATTTTGGTCCAGCGGATGACGTGACACGAAAAAATGTAAACGTGTCACCGAAAAATGCTTTGTGACAGGAAAATGATGACATGTTAATCTGTCAAATCATGCATTAAACCAAAACAAATGAAAATTTAAATTTAGTGTATCAAAACAAACTTAAAAAGTTAATGGAACAAAATCAAAAAATTGATAAGTTAATTGACAAAAAAACAATATTTCCAAAAAAAAAATGTATAAATAAATCCATATAAACTACAAATATTCCATTTTATTTCGTAGCCTGGAAATTAAAAATAAATGCAAAAATTATAGTTAAGTATGATTAATTACAAGAGATGGAGAAATTACAGAACAATCCAAAAATTAATGAAAATTCGATGAGGTTCCAATGTGGTAGCTAATTAGCTAAGCTTAATAATCGTATAAAACCAAGCGCTTGGAACAGAGAGTACAAGAGTACTTGCGTTTGAATCTGAAGCAAATCGGGATCAGAAAGCATAGGCGGAATTGGCTTCCGACGTCGATGGCATGCACCTTTCCGCCGCAGTATGGGCACGATCCCGCCGCCTGCTGCCGCCCCACCTCCGTCTCCTCCTCGTCGCAGCCAAGAAAACACATGCTATATATTTTGAGAGGTTTCGATTTTGGTGTTTGGATAAGGATATTATAATATATATATATATATAAAAAGGAGGAAGCTGAGGAAAAACCAAATTATGCGCCTTTATGGGCTTATTTTAGTGGGGGCTGTGGCTAACGTGCGCGTGAGGTGCTGCTTAAATAAACGAAGGGCAACATGTGACCGTCCATGTCATCACTGTCTCCCACGGGGGCCCCTTTTCCCGTCGTCTTCGGTGACAAATTGGTGTATATGTTACACCAATCGTTGATTGACACGTATGAGAATTTACATATTTAAAAAACTGTCACCCCAATTGAAACGTAACAAGTAAAATTAATTATCAATATAACAGGAAATATTACAGGAAATGTCACAGATGAATTTTTCCCCTGTCATGTGTACACATGCACCTGCTCAATGGACAGACTCGTCGGTAGTCTCCCATATTTTAAATTTATTAATTCCGATGTGTGTGTGTGTTTTTTTACTAGCATATATTTGGGGATGTCAATTTTTCCGCTGATGAGACGAGTTCGGGGATACGAGTTTGGGGGATGTGTTCGAATGTACGGATTTTTAAAAACCTTTTAATGAAATCGGGGGTGGGTGCGTACGCTAATTAAGCAGCAACAACAACAATAAAATATAGATAGTTATATATATAGAAATGATACCCTGCACCCTAGGTGTGCAGGGTAACATGAGTACCGCATACGTGGCGGTCCATGATTGGTCAGCCAGTTTTTGTAAAAAACAATTGTGTGGTTGTGGGCGCGCCACGTAGGCAGGTGCCCACAGGTGTGCAGGGTAAGGGTGTGCAGGGTATCATTACTCGTTATATATATATATATATATATATATATATATATATATATATATATATATATATAAGAGAATCGGAGTAACTAATTTTAAGATTATGATCTAATTTTTTTGGATTCGATTATATGAAGCATGTCGAAGCGTAGGAGCCAAACTTCAAGCTTTTTAAGCTTAAGCGCGATTACTGCGAGCTTAAGCGTAAAAAAAACTTTTTAATTTAAACTATAATTTTAGTCATCTCAAACAAATCAAGTGTAATGCATTAATTCTTTGTGAGATTCTAATTCAATTTATTTCATCATTCATTTCATATCTCCGTCTCATTGTCATCCCCACATGCATATGTATTAGGTACGTTTTGAACAATGCATTTAGTCTAGTCACATTGGTTAAACCTTGTATGATTGACACACTTGGAAAAATATTAGAAGAATCAAATTATTATTGCTCACATAATCAAGCAACTCAGATACTTTTGAAGAGCCTGATAACTATTTATTTATTTTTGTGTGACTATGAAATCCGAAGCTAATAGTTTTCGGCCAGGTAAATCTCTAGGCTAACAAGCAGTTTCCAAAACACGTTAACGAAATAAGCAGGTCAATATAGAACCAACTATATGGTCTTGTTTGGGGTTGGATTAAATTTTAAACAAAACCATATCTAATTAGTTTTGCAAAATTTCAAACCAAATCGAATCATGAAATATATAACCAAACCATGCATGAATTTCAGTCTGGTTCGGATTGCTTTAGTTGAATTATTATTTATAAGTTTTGAATTTAGTAGGGAATGAGATCTTGTAATCTATACCTATACCAATAATAAAAGTGTGAACCAAAGTCAAAGTTTTTCATTGTGTATTTTCAACTTTGTCCTTGGTTAGTACACACTTGATAAATTCTTTGAGGATACTTTTGTAAAATCAATTATTATGATAAAGTCAAAATTGACAATGTGTGCATATTAGATAAAGTTTCAGTTTTCAAAAAGATTGAAATACCAAAATACTTTAGTTTTTATTTTCTTGTAGATAAAGTGAACATATTTTTTCCACAAAAATTTTAATTAAATTAAATACTTATCCAGTTTCTTAAAAGATTGAAACACCAAAATACTTTAGTTTTTATTTGTTTGTAGATGGAATGACATATTTTTTCAACAAAAAATCTTATGTATTTTAATTTGCGTAAGGACCTATTGAACTAAATAATTATATATATATATAAATTAAATTACACATCGGTGTTGAAATAAATCAATTCATGTGGAGTCAAGTTTTAATCCAAAATAATAAAATAAGAACAAACCAACACACAAATATCATATATGTAAAAGTTGAAATTTAAAAAAGTAACTATTTTCCTCCTCAAAAAATCTAAAAACTATAACAATTATTTTATAAGATGATTTTACAATCAACGAAAGAATATTTTTACAAGAGTTGGAGATGAATATCTTCAATTGTTTTAGCAAAACTATAAGATTGATATTATTTAAATATTATTGAAGTCTGTAAATATATCTATGTTAATCAATATACTACATATTAGTTAATAAATAAATAAAAAAAGTCTAGAAAAATTATGGATGGCACGTCTGACATTAAATTAAAGATCCTGTAATAATTACATTGATGAAAATTTTCAATCAGATGAATGAATAAAGAAAAATATGCAACAAAACGGTTGAGATAAAATATGGAATGTTAATATTTGTAATTAAAGACATTCAAAATTCAATCAAAAATTTCAGCAATGAGAGCATTGTAAGCAAAAAGAGATCAGTAGATTTCGAAAAACGAGAAATCAAAAGATAAGAGGATGTTAAATAAATACATTGATCGTTAACGATACTGACATACAAGTAATGGAAGACGATAACATACCAGAATGCAGATGAGAATGATGAAATTATTGTTATTCTTTGCAAGTAAATATTTTTAGTATTAAAATTTGACTGTCTGATTAAATAATAACGATAGAAAAATGCAAATGATTGATGAAGATAGTATCACAAAAAATTGTTATTAAAGATGATTATAATAATGATTCTTTCATGGAGAATAAAAACACATGATATTAAAAATCGTTAAAGAGGGAAAAATCCCAAATATAAATTAAAAAAAATTTATTTGACGCAATAATTTAAATTAAGGTTTAGAATGCATTATCTATACCAAATTTTTTTTTCATAAATCAATAGTGATCAACATATAACATAAAAAATTACAAAATCATATTTAATATAATTTAATTTGATTAACATATCTCACTTATTAACAAATAAAAAATAAATCATACATACATGAGATAGAAAATAAGACGAATTCATGGTACGAAGCATGTCATAATTTCTCTAGATTAATAAAAAAATAGAAAAATCGATCGAGCTGTAATAATTACATAGGCTTCAATATCAATATTGTGTTAATGTAAAACTACAATAAACTTAACACTTATATTTATAAACTTACATGAATTATTGATAATGTTTTATTCTAAATTGTTAATGTGGATGTAAAATAGTCATGACCGTAAATAATACAAACATTGAAACTGCAAGTGTTACATTGTCGAAAATGTTACAAATATTTTTATTAGTTTCAATGTCGAAGATTATATTGATTACATCACTAAGACATGTAATATGTTTTTTTTTCCAAAAAGTATATATTATTACCATAAAAATCATTTATTAACTGCGTGTTAATATCTTATCATCTCAATTAATTTATTTAATAACGTTTATCGACAACAAAAGATGTTCCCACGTGCATCGCACATGACTTTTACTATTTTTATAAAAGTAGCAAAATTCGCCCTTGATAGATGTTGAATGAACATTTTATTTGATAATAGACTGGAATGATAAGAAGTAAATTATCATAAACTAATGAGTAACACTCCTGTGAGACGGTCTCATCCGTGATACGGGTCAACCCTATCCATATTTATAATAATAAGTAATATTTTTGACATAAAATATAATATTTTTAATGGATAACCCATTTAAGTGATGAAACTTAAAATTTGTAATTATTTATATGTTAAAAGTTGTGTTTTAAAATTAAAGTTTCATTAAAATTATGAAGTTGTATTATTTTAGTGTTATGTGTTTATATTTAAATGTTTTACAAAAAATGTTGTATTTTACGGTTTGCGCAGGTTTGGTAAAAATAAAATTACTCAAGTTATATAGGTCATATTGGAGTAATCTTAGATCCTGTAGAATCACAAAAAAGGCATCTTCAACTTTGGAGAAGACAAGAAATTCCAAAAACCTCATTAAGATGATCAAAATGATCAAACATCAAAATGGAGACAAATTTACTTTTACTATGACCAGCTTAGAGTAAAAATATCATAAATAATTCACTCTTTATCCAAAAAAAAGGTGAATCATATATCCAAACATATATACACAAAATTTCCTACGTGTTCTATGTTGAATGGAAAGGCTGAATCTGTGATTTAAGGCATCAAACATGTCAATTAAATTTGGGTCAAGATATTGACATTCAAGGAGACAAGCAACCACCAACTTTACTATTTCACATTTAATGAGTCTTGGACTCTTGCTCTCATTTGGCCTATAAATAGATGTGTTGTATAAACTTTGAGGTGTGCAAAAGTGTAGAGAAATTTCGCACTAGTAAAATAAATATTGTGTGTGTAAGAATAAGAGTTTGAGTGTGCATATTTATCCGAGTTTAAGCATGAAATTTCTTTTATCCTTACTCTTGAATCTTATGTTCATGACAAGCTAAATCCTTTTATGTCAAGGTGAAAAGGTTTCATTGTTGGTCAAGTAAGAATATTGTTTATATTTTGTATATTCTTCCCTTTTGTTGGGATCGGTTCAGAGGGTAGAGGGGGGGTGAATACACTCTGAAACTTATTTTTTTTCTTTTCAAAATGATCAAGTGAAGTTTAGTTCACTTAATCTGTTTTCTCAACTTCTAAAACGGTTTGAACAACTTAAATAGTGCGAAAATAGTTCAGAGGTTTTAGTGATGCAAAGACAAGTTATAACACGATGTATGAGCAATATATAGGATAAATATGCAGTAAAGACTAAGGCACGATTTATGGAAGTTCGAAGGCTTAATCCTTCTACGTCTCCCCTTCTTCCACTTAGGAAGGAATTTACTAGAAGACTTTGGTTATTACAACGTCTTGCAATACACCCACTTCAGACTTAGGACTTATCCAATGCCTAATCCGAAACTCCTAGATTTACACAGATAAGATTCTCAGTTCTTATCAGACTGGTGGAAGCTTTCAGAGTAGCTTCAAGTCTCTTCAATAATGAATACAGTCCGGTTGAGCTTCTCAAACTGCAGAGCGGTCGAGAGGCTTGGAAACCCTAAGATGATCCTTGAAGATCAGATATGTAAACTGTAGGCGAGGGTTTATTTGAGCAGCAAGTGAATGATCTTGTAAGTGTGCTCAAGTATTGCTTCAGTATATCAGATGAAGACTTCTGATAGTATTCAAGTGATTGAGTTGATTGAGATTTTTTGTGTTGCTTGTCTTCTTCTTATCACTTCTTGAGCCCTTTATATAGGTCAATCATCAACGTCTTTATTTTGAACGTTCTGATGCTGCATTGAATGCACATTTAATGCTTCATAAATGCATCGATGATTCTGCATGAAGATCGTACACTTCTTTAAATGCAGACAACTTCCAGGGTCCAAAACTGGTATAAACGGTCGAATGCTTTATCTGTAGCCATTCTGCGTTTTTGCCATTTTAGTGCAACCTGTTGTCTCGATGCAAGAGTCAACAGATCTTCTGATACGCCGGTTCTGCTTTTGATAAAAGATCTTGCAACGAACGTCTTGTCTCAAGTATTTGTCTTGAGATATCTTGATAAGCAGTTGACTTTCTACCGGTAGATAGATTTATCCTCTGCTGGTTTGAATAACCAGTCGATAGGCTTGTGACTGCAACCGGTCGAGAGACAAAGGCGGTTGACAAGCTTCCGGTAGATAACTTGAAGGGTTTAGACGGTTGCGGTAGGAGTTGTAGTAGATTCCTGAAATACAAAAGATTGGCAGCACATTCCTATACAATGAGTTGTTGTTTGTTATCACCAAAATGTCGGATTCAACACCTTTTATATTTTTATTTTGTTTTACTAATTGATCTTTATTTGTAGGTATAATTTGGATGGTTTATTTTTATCTATTTACATCAAATACTTGGTATCTTAAATGTGGTTACCTTGATTTGTTGTAATATGATACAATAAATACTACAATAATTATATACTATAAATATATGTATCAATTTATAATAAAGTCATATATATTATTTAGACAATAGCGTGGCTCTACCGGTTGTTCTAAATAATATATTGTGATTTGAACTAATATTTATTTTTTCGCAACTAACATTTACTTTCTCGCATCTAACATTTACTTTTCCGCAACTAACATTTACTTTCTCGCATCTAACATAAAAAAATGCATGATATATTTTATTTAGACGATAGTGTGGCTCTGCCGGTTGTTCTAAATGAAATATGGTGATTTGATCTAACATTTAATTTTATGTCAATTTATATTTATGCATTTATATATATATTATGGGTACCATGTATTAAATATCGGTTAATCTGATATTAATATAGTGGGAACTATATTATATGATATACTTGTTTAAATATTTAATTGTTTCTTTTATTTATTCTAGTTAAGCAATCTTAAATAAACCAACAACAATGAACATTTGAAGCCTTGACAATTTTATAATTTGTGTATTTTATATTTTATAGTAATCTGTCCATCTATAATATATCATTGCTAAACTTAAACTTACAACATCCTCTCTGTGGATCGATCTCGTACTCACGAGTATATTACTTGCACATAACCTACACTTGGGTGAATTATAATTTAAGTTGTAGCAAGTTTTTGGCGCCATTGCCGGGGAGGTATAAATTAAGTTTAATTTTTGTTATTTATGTTATTTATGTAAATAATATGTTGTTTTTAATTGTATGATCGTTTGGAGTCGTGAACAAAGTGGTAGACTTGCTCGAGTATATATGTAAAAATATTTTAAACATGGAGGATAATAATAATAATAATAATAATAATAATAATAATAATAATAATAATAATAATAATAATAATAATAATAATAATAATAATAATAAAGAACATAAACAACCAAGAACACTTGGACACCATATGAATTCAATAAGAACTAGTACACCATCTTGTTTAGTTTTTCATCCTGATGCGTCTAATTTCAATTTTAAACCTCAAATCATTCAACTTTTACCAAATTTTAATGGCTTAGATTCTGAAAATCCATATTTGCATTTAAGGGAATTTGAGGAGGTTTGCAACACTTATAATGATCGAAATTGTATCATGGATATTGTTCGCTTAAAGCTTTACCCTTTTTCCTTAAAAGATAAAGCTAAAACATGGTTGAAAAATTTGAGATCAAGTTCAATAAGATTATGGGAAGAAATGCAACAACAATTTCTAAAAAAGTTTTTTCCTTCCCATAGAACAAACTCTTTTAAAAGAAAAATTACAACTTTTTTTCTCAAAAACAAGGGGAAACATTTTATCAATGTTGGGATATATATAAAAAATTACTTAATACATGTCCACATCATGATTTTGAAATATGGAGGATAGTTTCTAACTTTTATGAAGGTTTAATACCTAGAGATAGACAAATGATAGAATTCATGTGTAATGGAACTTTAATTTTGAAGATAAAAACCCAAATAAAGCTATGTAATATTTGGAGTCATTAGCATAAAATGCTCAAAATTGGGATAATATAGGCTCAATTGAACCACCAAGTAAAACCAATAATTCAACAAATGGGGTTGGTATTTATCATCTTAAAGATGATGTAGATACTAAACTTGCATCTTTAGCAAGAAAAATCGAGTCATTATAAATGAAAAAAAGTGATCAATTAAAAAGTGTTCAAGAAATTGTTTGTCATATATGTGACACACATGATCATCTTACAAAAAATTGTCCGACTTTGCCTTCATTTAAATAATGTCTCTATGAACAAGCCAATTATGTTAACAATTTTAAAAAACCAACATTAGATCCTTTTTCACAAACATATAATCCTGGTTGGAGAAATCATCCTAATTTTAGTTGGAGGAACGATAATAATGCACAACCTTCACAACAACCTTTTCAAATAACCAAAATCACCAAGGTTATGCTCCTTATATCCCACCTCCAAGAAAACATTTTGAAGATGAAATTCATGCATACATTCAAAAGCAAGAGTCTATCAATATTCAAAACATTCAATCTATGAATGATTTGAAAGAAAATCTTGCAAAATTTGCATCTGCACTTAATATTCATGAAAAAAGAAAATTTTCATGTCAACTACAACCTAATCCTAAAAATCAAAATCAAGATAAATTTGATCAAGTAAAATCTGTTATTACTCTTAGAAGTGGTAAAATAATTAATGATCCATATAGTGATGAAAACAAAGATCAGTTAAACTCAAAAAGTAAGGATTCAAATCCTGATAATTTTGAGAAAGATGATACTTTGAGTCCTAAAAATAAGGAAGTTGATGATAAATTATCAGAAATAATGAGCAAGTCAAATAAACCTCTTCCTTTTCCACATGCATTAGTAAATAATAAAAAACAAAAAAAATGATTCTGATATTTATGCAGTTTTTAAACAAGTAAAAATAAATATTCCATTATTAGATGTTATTACACAAGTGTCATATTATGCAAAAATTTTAAAAGATTTATGTACTGTAAAAAGACAATTGCATGTAAAGAAAAAAGTATTCTTAATTGAACAAGTAAGTTTTATTATTCAAAATAATTCTACTTTGAAATATAAAGATCCTGGTTGTCCAACAATTTCATGTATTATTGAAAAAAATAAAATTAAAAAATCTTTGTTAGATTTGGGAGCAAGCGTGAATTTACTTCCTTATTCAGTTTATGAAAAACTTAAGTTGGGAGATTTAAAACCTACATCTGTTACTCTTTTATTAGCCGATAGGTCAATCAAAATACCTAGAGATATTGTAGATCATGTGTTAGTTCAAGTCGATATATTATTCATATATCCTGTGGATTTTATTGTCTTGGATACATAACCAATAGAAGTACATAATGAAATTCCGATAATATTGGGATGTCCATTTCTAGCAACTTCAAATGCTTTAATTAATTGTCGAAATGGAATAATGAAATTGTCTTTTGAAAATATGACTTTAGAACTTAATGTGTTCAATTTATGTAAACAACCAAGTATTAATGAAGATGAAGATGATAATGCAATAGAAACAATCGTGGAAGAAAATATACACCAAGAAAACTTAAATCAACAATCTGAAGTTTGTTTAGTGAAAAGTTTTGATTCAAAAAATGTTTTTAAATCAAATTTATTTGAAGAAATTAATGAACTTGAAAAAGTAAAAGAAGATGATCATCCAAAACTTGAATTAAAGCATTTACCAATAGAACTAAAATATGTTTTTTTTGGTGAAAATCAAACATATCCTATTGTAATAGCTTCTATCCTCTTACCAAAACAAGAAGAAGATTTAATAATATTACTTAAAAAACACAAAAATGCAATTGGATGGACTTTGCAAGATATAAAAGGTATAAATCCTTTAATCTGCACACATAGAATTCACTTGAAAGAAAATGCTAAAACATATCAACAATCTCAAAGAAGATTAAATCCACACATGAAAGAAGTTTTTAAAAAGGAAGTTTTAAAACTATTATATGCCGGAATTATTTATCCAATCTCGGATAGTAAATGGGTAAGTCCAACACAAATAGTACCGAAAAAATCAGGCGTCATTGTTATAAAAAATAAAAAGGGGGAATTATTACAAGCTAGGATTCCATCTAGTTGGCGTATGTGCATTGATTATAGAAAATTAAGTGATGCAACTCGAAAAGATCACTTTTTGTTACCATTTTTAGATCAAATTTTAGAAAAAGTGGCAGGTAATTCTTATTATTGTTTTCTTGATGGGTATTTGGGATATTATCAAATACCAATATCATTAGAAGATCAAGAAAAAACTAATTTCACTTGTATTTTTGGAACTTTTGCATTTAAAAGAATGTCATTTGGTTTATGTAATGCTCCAGCTAATTTTCGAAGATGCATGCTAAGTATTTTTAGTGACATGATTGAAGAATTTGTGGAAGTTTTTATGGATGATATAACTGTTTTTGGAAACTCATTTGAAAACTGTCTTAAAAATTTGGAAGAAGTTTTAAAAAGATGTGAAGAAAAAAATCTTGTTTTAAATTGAGAAAAATGTCAATACATGGTTAAATCCGGAATTGTGTTAGGGCATGTCATATCTGAAAAAGGAATTGACGTTGATAAAGCTAAGGTTGATGTTATTGCTAATTTACCATCACCAAACACGATCAAAGAAATTCGATCATTTTTTGGTCATGCGGGATTCTATAGAAGATTTATAAAAAAATTTAGCATAATATCGAAACCAATTTCAAATCTTTTAACAAAAGATGCACAATTTGAATGGACTCAACAATGTGAAACTACTTTTAAAATGATAATTAATCTTTTAACTACATCACCTATTTTACAACCTCCTGATTGGTCTTAACCATTTGAATTAATGTGTGATGCAAGTGATTATGTTGTAGGAGCCGTGTTAGGACAAAGAAAAAAAAAGGTAAACCTTATGTGATCTACTATGCAAGTAGAACCTTAAATAGTGCTCAAATCAATTATTCAACAACTGAAAAAGAATTACTTTCAGTAGTGTTTGCATTAGATAAATTTCGATCCTATTTAATTGGTTCTACTACTATTGTTTATACTGATCATTCCGACATATAATATTTATCAAATAAACAAGATGCTAAGCCGAGATTAATACGATGGATTTTGTTATTACAAGAATTTGATCTTATAATAAAAGATAAAAAAGGAAAAGAAAATGTATTAGCCGATCATTTATCAAGAATAATTTTTGAATCATCTCAAAATGAAATACCAATAAATGAAAATTTTCCGGATGATCAACTATTTTATGCTACTACTATGCCTTGGTTTGCTAATATTGTAAATTTTCTTATGACAAATAAAATGCCTTCTCATTGGAGTTCACAAGAAAAAAATAAATTCTTGAAAGAGGTAAAAAAAAATTTATTGGGATGATCCTTATTTGTTTAAGTATTGTCTTGATCAAATTTTTCGACGATGTATACCCGACAATGAGGTAAGTAGTGTCATTAAATTTTGTCATTCTGAGGCATGTGGAGGTCATTTTTCGTCAAAGAAAACAGCTGCAAAAATCTTTCAATGTGGATTTTATTGGCCTTCTTTATTCAAAGATACACATTCATTTTGCAAATCTTGTGAAAATTGTCAGAAAATGGGTTCAATTTCAAAACGAAACATAATGCCTTTAAATTCAATCATGATTATTGAAATATTTAACAGTTGGGGAATAGATTTTAAGGGTCCATTTTCATTATCTTTTGGATTCACTTATATTTTAGTGGCTGTCGATTATGTTTCAAAATGGATTGAAGCAATTGCATGTAGAACTAATAATCATAAAGTTGTGATAAAATTTTGAAAGAAAATATTTTTAGTCAATTTGGAATACTTAGAGCTATAATCAGTGATGAGGGAAGTCATTTTATAAATAAATTATTTTCTTTGTTGTTAAGAAAATATGATATTACACATAAACTTTCTACTCCATATCTGAAACGACCCTAACTCTCTAAATATAAATAAATATGCGGAATTTTTTTTTTTTTTACACTTACTAAGTAAAAATATGTACATACATGCCCATACATATGTGCACAGAAAAAATAGATTTAAAAATAAATAACTTAAATAAAAATGCAACCTTTAATAAATTAAATATCTGAGTCAAACATTTAATAAAATACTGACATAAGCAAAATAAATAAAATTTGCATGCACTGAAAATATTTAAATAAAATGAGTAATAATATCCACCACTGAAAATAAATAAAATGTATGACATGATAAAAATATTCAAAACATGACGTAGACTCAGACAACGGTCACGGGGTTACTGCATGTCCGCTCATAGGTCCTCGCCGCCGGTGGGTACTACGTCCTCCTCTACGTACTCACCTGCACCATATCAGTGTAGTGAGCCTAGATGCCCAACATGCTAACATAACAAGAGTTTAAAATAATTTAAATCACTTTAATACTAATACATAACATATACATGAATGAGCATGCTTAAAAATATCATGAACATAACATAAACTTAAATTAAACTTGAATATCATAATAATACATAAACATTGTTGAGCAAAGTATTTTCTAACATCGAAAGGTCGTCTCCATAGTGTAATCATACATACATTAAATACTGATCAGCATGGTAAACCAATGTACGTGGCGGTGACGAATCACCTCTTAAATTGGAAGTAAACTGCCCTTCAATAGTTCACATATGGGGACGAATCCCCCTTAAATTGTCACACTACTTCAACTTCCAACATAAAATTATTTTCTTTTACTCAACCTTAAACATTAAATCATGCATAAAAATTATTTCATGAATGCATGTACTTAAATAAAATGTGTGTCCTTCATATATATTTAATTTAATTTCATACTAACATATAAATATTAAAAATAACTTTCATGCATAAAAATAATTAAATATATATTCAGGACACATGCAATTTCTCATGGGTTGTACTGAACTGCTGGCCCATTAACACTGAGACTGGCCCATTAACATACTTATGCCCAATAATAATTATTATAAGCACAAATAATTAATTAAAGCCCATTAAAACAATCCTGGCCCAATAACACTCTATTCCGGCTCAATGGGCCCAAAAGCCCAAAAACTGTCCCAATAATTTCCATGGGCTCTAAAGCCCATAAAAATTAGTGAACTAACTTAAATTAATTATTTAAGCCCACTAAGAAAATTAAATATAGCCTATTAATTTAATTAAACTAATTAGCCCAATTAAACATTTAAACTTATTAATTAACTTAAAAATAAAAATACCCGAGCCCAACTAACTTAACCCGGACCCGGACCCAACTAACATAACCCATGACCCACTGACTTGACCCGGACCACCAACCCGACCCGGAACTCCACCTGGAACCCTAACCCGATCGCCCCCCTATTCTCGTTTCTGCTGCGGCCATGAGCAGCAGCCACTCCTTGGCTGCTGCCGGCCTGCTCCGGCCGCCCCTAGCCGGAGCACCGCCGTCCAGATGTAGCCCACGTCTGGGCGGTCTGAACCAGCCCCTAGCCCTGACCCCATGCTAACCCACACGCAGCAGCCGAGCCCCCTTCCATCAAACCCTAGACCTGCGCCCCCAAGTCCGATCCTGCACCAGCACCTACCTGGGCTCGTTTGGCTCAAACCACTCGAGCCACTCGAGTCCAGACCACTCTCACACGACTTAGGGACCCTTGACCAGCAGCTGGACGCACCATGGATGAAGAAAACGTGAGCATGATCAAGCAAAACAACCAAAACCGTGCGTCTTCAACAAAAGAAACGAACCCTTTTCTGAAAACTTTAAAAAATTCGATGCATACACAATACACACTCTATAATATCTGATAGGTACGAAAATTTGGAAGAAAAACATGCCTTTCACCGATGTTTGAAGAGAAAAAGGCGAAGGTGACGATTTCGGGACGACGATGACTCAACTTGGAAACTTCAAAATCGTGGCTATGGAGTCCTTAGAGATGCTAGCCGAT
The DNA here is from genome assembly GCF_033568475.1 of Henckelia pumila. Lineage (NCBI taxonomy): Eukaryota > Viridiplantae > Streptophyta > Magnoliopsida > Lamiales > Gesneriaceae > Henckelia > Henckelia pumila. The sequence continues at coordinate 141,382,615 of NC_133122.1, forward strand.
GAAGAAGATGAAGAACAAGGACTGGGGTGGCGGCTGATGCTTGGAGGCGTGAGGGTTGGGTAGATTAGGGTGAAATTTTAATTAAAATAAAGTTTTGGAATAATTAAAAATATTAATAAGAAATTTTAAATATGAAATATATAACTTAAAAGCTCTAAATAATAATTGAAATCTGATAACTTTAATAAAATTCCGAAATATATAATTAAGGAAATTTTAAAGATAGTAAAAAGTCATTATTTTGGCTTATTTTGAATAAAAACGGACTCCTAAAAATATATAAAATTAAATACTGATAATTTTGAGGAAATAAAACTCAAAATAATATTTTTGGGCTTTAAAAATGCTCATGAAATAAATTGGATAGAAAGTTGTCATCTCGTCCGTCCACGGTCCCGTCTACGCGATAAAATAATTTAAATACTAAAAAATCATAAAAATCTCAAATTATGGGTTAAATGCTTGAAAATAAATCTTAAAACATGCACAAATAATTCACATCATAAATTAACCCATAAATCTAAAATTTTAAATAAATAAATTTCCTAATTATGCATGCGAATTTACGTATTAAAATATCGGGTGTTACAATTCTCCCCCCCCCCCCCCCTAAATTGGATTTCGTCCTCAAAATTAAAGTACTTACCCGAACAACTCCGGGTAGCGAGTCCTCATGTCTGCATCGGTCTCCCAAGTAGCTTCCTCCTCCGAGTGATTCAGCCACTGGACTCTGACCATCGGTATGACTCGCGTCCTAAGTCTCCGCTCCTCCCTAGCCAAGATCTGTACTGGCCTCTCCTCATAAACTAGATCAGGTGGCAACTGCAAGGGCTCGAAATCCTACACATGCGACGGGTTAGAGACATATCTCCGAAGCATGGATACATGGAGGACGTTGTGCACTGCTGCAAGCCCTGGCGGTAGAGCTAAACGGTAGGCCAACGTGCCAACTCTCTCCAAGATTTTGAATGACCCTATATACCTTGGATTAAGCTTCCCTCTCCGGCCAAATCGTACCACTCCCTTCATAGGTGACACTCTCAGAAACACGTGATCACCTACTGCGAACTCCAAATCTCGTCGTCGAGTATCTGCGTAACTCTTCTGACGACTCTGAGCAGTCCTCATTCGATCCCGAATCTGAGTCACAATGTCAGCTGTCTGCTGCACGATCTCAGGACCAAGTAAAATCCTCTCACCAACCTCATCCCAATGCACAGGAGATCTGCATCACCTCTCGTACAATGCTGCATAAGGAGCCATACCTATAGATGACTGAAAACTGTTGTTATAGGTAAACTCCGCTAATGGCAGTCTAGTCTCCCACGAGCCCTGAAAGTCGATGACACAAGCTCTCAGTAGATCCTCGAGAACTGGATCACTCTCTCAGACTGACCATCTGTCTGGGGATGGAACGCTGTACTGAACAAAAGTCTAGTCCCCAATGCAGTGTGCAAACTCTTCCAAAATGCAGACATAAATCTCGGATCTCTGTCTGATACTATCGACACTGGTATGCCATGCAGTCTAACAATCTCCTTGATGTAAAGCTCTGCATACTGTGTCAACGAGTAAGTAGTCCTCACCGGCAAGAAATGAGCTGACTTGGTGAGTCTATCCACGATCACACAAATAGTTGTGCAACCTCTGGCACTCCTCGGTAAACCAACTACAAAGTCCATCGTAATATTCTCCCATTTCCATTCCGGAATAGGAAGAGGTCTAAGAAGTCCTACTGGACGCTGATGCTCAGCCTTGACCTGCTGACAAATCAAGCACTCTGACACAACTCTCCCGATATCTCTCTTCATCCCAGGCCACCAATACAATAGCTGCAAATCTCGGTACATCTTCGTACTTCCGGGGTGAATGGAGTACGGAGATGTGTGAACCTCTGCTAGAATCTCAGCTTTCAACTGATCGACGTTCGGTACCCAAATCCTACCACGGTATTGAACAATGCCATCTTCGTACTTCCGGGGTGAATGGAGTACGGAGATGTGTGAGCCTCTGCTAGAATCTCAGCTCTCAACTGATCGACGTTTGGTACCCACATCCTACCACGGTATTGAACAATGCCATCCACAACTGTATACAGAAGACCACCCTTGGCCTCATCTCTCTGTCTCCAATGCTGCAACTCCCCATCTGTAGGCTGTCCATCCCTGATCCGATCTCGCAGAACTGGCTGCACCGTCAATACTAACAAGCTCGGTGCATGACCACTCGAGTAAAACTCCAAATCAAACCTCTGAATCTCACTCTGCAGTGGTAACTGCACTGACAAACACGATACACTGACGACTTCCGACTCAAAGCATCGGCCACTACATTAGCTTTACCTGGATGGTAGCTAATGTCACAGTCGTAATCCTTCACCAACTCCAACCATCTCCGTTGCCTCATGTTCAACTCCTTCTGAGTGAAGAAGTACTTGAGGCTCTTGTGATCAGTGAAAATATTGCACTTCTCTCCATATAGATAGTGCCTCCAGATTTTCAAAGCGAAGACCACTGCTGCTAACTCCAAGTCATGTGTCGGGTAGTTCTGCTCATGAATCTTCAACTGCCTCGACGCATAAGCAATAACCTTACCACACTGCATAAGTACTGCGCCTAAACCTAGCTTAGATGCGTCGGTGTACACCACTAACTCCTCATGTGGTACTGTCATCGCTAAAACCGGTGCAGTAGTGAGTGCTTCCTTCAGCTGATCGAAGCTCCTCTGACAGTCTGAACTCCAAATAAACTTCGCGTTCTTCTTGGTTAAGGAAGTCAAGGGTACTGCAATAGAGGAAAAACCCTTGATGAACTTCCTATAATATCCTGCCAAACCCAAGAAACTGCGAATCTCCGAAGCATTCCTCGGAATACCCCATTTTTGCACTGCCTCAACCTTCGACTGATCCACTGCAATCCCATCTCTCGAAATAATGTGGCCAAGAAATGCCACCTGCTCGAGCCAAAACTCGCACTTGCTGAACTTGGCATACAAACGATGCTCCCTCAAAGTCTGCAAGGCTGTCTGTAGATGCTGCCTATGCTCCTCAATGCTCCTAGAGTAGATCAAGATATCATCAATGAAGACTATGATGAGCTGATCAAGATACGGCTGAAAAACCCGGTTCATGAGATCCATGAAAACCGCTGGAGCATTGGTCATCCCAAATGGCATCACTAAGACTCGTAATGCCCATAACGTGTCCGGAAAGCAGTCTTGGACACATCTGCATCTCTAACTCGCAGCTGATGATAACCAGATCGCAGGTCGATCTTGGAGAATACTGAAGCTCCCTGCAACTGATCAAATAAGTCCTCTATTCTCGGCAGTGGGTACTTATTCTTCACTGTGACCCTGTTGAGCTCTCGATAATCGATGCACAATCTCATACTGCCATCCTTCTTCTTCACAAATAATACTGGAGCTCCCCATGGAGAAAAGCTAGGACGAACAAAGCCTTTCTCTAATAACTCCTGTATCTGCTCCTTCAACTCTTTCATCTCGGTAGGAGCAAGTCTGTATGGTGCCTTAGAGATAGGCACGGTGTCTGGCACTAAGTCGATGCTGAACTCCACATCTCTCACTGGTGGAATTCCTGCAACATCCTCCGAAAAGACGTCCGGAAAGTCACGAACCACATCTATCTCTGATAATGATCTGCTAGATGGTTCTGAGGCCGTGACAATACTCGCTAGAAAACCTCGGCAACCCCATTTCAACAGCTTCCTCGCCTGAATAAGAGATATCACCTGAGGAATATCACTGCTCTGAGATGCAAGGAAGGTAAACGGGTCGCCTTCTGATGGTTTCACTGACACTGATCTCCGACGAAAGTCAATCGAAGCTCCATTGACTGTCAACCAGTCCATACCCAATATCAAATCAAATCCACTCAACGGAAAAACCACCACATCTGCGCGAATGGAGTGCCCCTGAAGCTCCAACTCCAGTTCTCGAATGACACTAGAGGTAGAAATAATCTGTCCTGACGGCATAGTGACATCATAACCACTATCAACAATCTCAGGTGTGATGCCTATCCGTCTGATAAACTCCAGAGAGATAAATGAATGTGTAGCCCCTGAATCTAGCAACGCAAACGTGGAGTTGCCTCTAACTAGAATTCTCCCTGCACGCAGAAGAATCCCAACAATTTCATATCACTACCAAACTTTCCCCCAAAGATGAACTAATAACCCTTAATTCTAATCACAAGTAAAACATGCTTCTTATTCTAACATGCAGATAGGTAACCCAAATAACAAATTATTCCACAAAGAAAAAAATCGAAATTCTTAACCAAAGGAAGAAATTATAAAATACTAGAGGTAAGATATACCGGTGATCAAGGAGGTATCTGGGTCTGCCTCCTCTGCCTGCATAACGAACACTCTACCAGCAGTGTTCTTCTTCCTCGGGCAATTAGCTATCTGGTGCCCTAGCTCTCTACAGTGGAAACAAACTCCTGCTCCCAGAAGACAAGGTCCCGAATGCATCTTTTGACACTTCGGGCAAGTAGGAAAACCTCCAGTATTAGGGGCCCCGTCCCTCGGCTGCTGTGGCCTCTGCTGCTGGTTCGGGCCCTTAGACGGCCCAGTATACTGCTTCTTCGCAGGAGGCTGCGAAGATGGTCGCTGAAATCCAGACTGAATCTGTCTCTTCCCCTGCTGCTCTCGATGTATCTCTCTCCTACCCTCCTCTGACCTCAGTGCTCTACTAACTATCGCCTCATAAGTAGCGACGTCTATCATACGTACGTCATGCTTGATATCCGCCTTCAGTCCCTCCACAAACTGCCTCATCTTCTCCGGTGGACTGTCTGAAATCAGAGGCACAAAATGACAGCCCATCTCGAACTGTCTCACATACTCAACCACTGACCTGTCCCCCTGTCGGAGACTCATAAACTCCCGGATCATGCGACTGCGCACATCCTCCGTGAAATACTTGGCGTAGAAGATACGCCTAAACTCCGCCCAAGTCAATGTAGGAAGATGTACTCCCCTGGCAGCACCCTCCCACCAAAGAGCTGCATCTCCCTTCATCATATAAGTCGCACAGTTCACCCTGTCAGCGTCAGTAATCCCCATGTATGAAAAGATGGACTCCAAAGAGCGAATCCACCCCTCAGCCACCAATGGATCGGTGGTACCAGTGAACTCCTTCGGTCCCTTCTTCTGGAACCGCTCAGCTACGTCCTCCTCGTGGGACAGTCTAGGACGTGCAGCCTGCTGCTCCATTAGAGCAGTAATCCCTGCCATCATATTAGCATTGGCCTGCTCCAATGCTGCAAGTGGATCCTGGGGTGGAGGTGGAGATCCCCCACGTCTGTTCTCAGGTCTCGGAGGCAATCTGCACCACCACATATATCTCTACGTAAATCGCCATGCATAACTAAGTGTTTTAACATTAATGCTAACTTAAATTCTTAAAAGTAAATCATGCTATAAACACTTAAAACTTACAGACCGGTAGCGTGGATTTCTGAGCTCGCATAGCAGTAATGACCCCTCCAAGGACCGTGCTCTGATACCAACTGAAACGACCCTAACTCTCTAAATATAAATAAATATGCGGAAATTTTTTTTTTTTTTACACTTACTAAGTAAAAATATGTACATACATGCCCATAAATATATGCACAGAATAAATAGATTTAAAAATAAATAACTTAAATAAAAATGCAACCTTTAATAAATTAAATATCTGAGTCAAACATTTAATAAAATACTGACATAAGCAAAATAAATAAAATTTGCATGCACTGAAAATATTTAAATAAAATGAGTAATAATATCCACCACTGAAAATAAATAAAATGTATGACATGATAAAAATATTCAAAACATGACGTAGACTCAGACAACGGTCACGGGGTTACTGCATGTCCGCTCATAGGTCCTCGCCGCCGGTGGGTACTACGTCCTCCTCTACGTACTCACCTGTACCATATCAGTGTAGTGAGCCTAGAGGCCCAACATGCTAACATAACAAGGGTTTAAAATAATTTAAATCACTTTAATACTAATACATAACATATACATGAATGAGCATGCTTAAAAATATCATGAACATAACATAAACTTAAATTAAACTTGAATATCATAATAATACATAAACATTGTTGAGCAAAGTATTTTCTAACATCGAAAGGTCGTCTCCATAGTGTAATCATACATACATTAAATACTGATCAGCGTGGTAAAATAACGTACGTGGCGGTGACGAATCATCTCTTAAATTGGCAGTAAACTGCCCTTCAATAGTTCACATATGGGGACGAATCCCCCTTAAATTGTCACACTACTTCAACTTCCAACATAAAATTATTTTCTTTTGCTCAACCTTAAACATTAAATCATGCATAAAAATTATTTCATGAATGCATGTACTTAAATAAAATGTGTGTCCTTCATATATATTTAATTTAATTTCATACTAACATATAAATATTAAAAATAACTTCCATGCATAAAAATAATTAAATATATATTCGGGACACATGCAATTTCTCATGGGTTGTACTGAACTGCTGGCCCATTAACACTGAGACTGGCCCATAAACATACTTATGCCCAATAATAATTATTCTAAGCCCAAATAATTAATTAAAGCCCATTAAAACAATCCTGGCCCAATAACACTCTATTCCGGCTCAATGGGCCCAAAAGCCCAAAAACTGGCCCAATAATTTCCATGGGCTCTAAAGCCCATAAAAATTAGTGGACTAACTTAAATTAATTATTTAAGCCCACTAAGAAAATTAAATATAGCCTATTAATTTAATTAAACTAATTAGCCCAATTAAACATTTAAACTTATTAATTAACTTAAAAATAAAAATACCCGAGCCCAACTAACTTAACCCGGACCCGGACCCAACTAACATAACCCATGACCCACTGACTTGACCCGGACCACCAACCCGACCCGGAACTCCACCTGGAACCCTAACCCGATCGCCCCCCTATTCTCATTTCTGCTGCGGCCGTGAGCAGCAGCCACTCCTTGGCTGCTGCCGGCCTGCTCCGGCCGCCCCTGGCCGGAGCGCCGCCGCCCAGACGTAGCCCACGTCTGGGCGGTCTGAACCAGCCCCTAGCCCTGACCCCATGCTAACCCACACGCAGCAGCCGAGCCCCCTTCCATCAAACCCTAGACCTGCGCCCCCAAGCCCGATCCTGCACCAGCACCTACCTGGGCTCGTTTGGCTCGAACCACTCGAGCCACTTGAGTCCAGACCACTCTCACACGACTTAGGGACCCTTGACCAGCAGCTGGACGCACCATGGATGAAGAAAACGTGAGCATGATCAAGCAAAAAAACCAAAACCGTGCGTCTTCAACAAAAGAAACGAACCCTTTTCTGAAAACTTTAAAAAATTCGATGCATATACAATACACACTCTATAATATCTGATAGGTACGAAAATTTGGAAGAAAAACATGCCTTTCACCGATGTTTGAAGAGAAAAAGGCGAAGGTGACGATTTCGGGACGACGGGACGACGATGACTCAACTTGGAAGCTTCAAAATCGTGGCTATGGAGTCCTTAGAGATGCTAGCCGATGAAGAAGATGAAGAACAAGGACTAGGGTGGCGGCTGATGCTTGGAGGCGTGAGGGTTGGGTAGATTAGGGTGAAATTTTAATTAAAATAAAGTTTGAAATAATTAAAAATATTAATAAGAAATTTTAAATATGAAATATATAACTTAAAAGATCTAAATAATAATTGAAATCTGATAACTTTAATAAAATTCCGAAATATATAATTAAGGGAATTTTAAAGATAGTAAAAAGTCATTATTTTGGCTTATTTTGAATAAAAACGGACTCCTAAAAATATATAAAATTAAATACTGATAATTTTGAGAAAATAAAACTCAAAATAATATTTTTGGGCTCTAAAAATGCTCATGAAATAAATTGGATATAAAGTTGTCATCTTGTCCGTCAACGGTCCCGTCTACGCGATAAAATAATTTAAATACTAAAAAATCATAAAAATCTCAAATTATGGGTTAAATGCTTGAAAATAAATCTTAAAACATGCACAAATAATTCACATCATAATTTAACCCATAAATCTAAAATTTTAAATAAATAAATTTCCTAATTATGCATGCGAATTTACGTATTAAAATACCAGGTGTTACAATATCACCCTCAAACGAATGGTCAGGTTGAACTTACAAGTAAAGAAATAAAACAAATTTTGAAAAAAACGGTCAATCCAAATCGAAAAGATTGGTCTTTAAGATTAAGTGATGCATTATGGGCATATAAAAGTACATTTAAAACATCATTGAGGATGTCACCATATAGATTAGTTTTTGGTAAGCATTGTCATCTACCTATTGAAATTGAACATAAAGCTTATTGGGCAATTAAAAATTTAATACTAATTTAGATGATGCATATAAATTAAGAAAATCGTAATTAAATGAACTAAAAGAATTAAGAAATGATGCATATGAAAATGCAAAGATTTATAAAGATAAAACAAAAGTCTTTCATGATAAAAATATTATGAAAAAATCTTTTGAAATCGGACAAAAAGTTTTAATTTATAATTCTCGCTTGCATTTGTTTCCAGAAAAATTTATATCACGATGGTCTAGACCATTTGAATGCTGACTGCTTATCAAATCAATAATTGAATCATCTATTTTTTTTTTTTACTTTTTTTTGTGAAAATCTATTATGAGCGTATTTGTAAACATAAACGTAGAATAGAGTAATAAATTATAATTTTAATCAGAGTCATTAATTATAATAAGGAAAAAAATTATTTATCAAAAACTCATATATCAAATATAAATTGTCAGGTTTTATATAGAAAATTATATGTGAATTCTTTTATATTTGTTATAGAATTATTTTACATCCTTCCTACCAATGAATTTGGACATTTTTTTGGAGTGGAAATGTTTGACTATGTGTGCTTTTCACGGCCTATCGGTTGTTAAATGTTGAAACTTGAATTCAAGTGTCAATTATTTAAGTAAGGATGAGATAGGGTCGGGATAACTTCCTATCCAATTTTCGTCCCGAAAAAAATCGAAAAACTTTTTTCTTCTAATCTTTTACCCTACACATTTCGAGATCCGAACATTTCGGATCCCGTCGGATAAGGAGAGGAAATCCTGAATTTTTTTTCATGTTCAAAATTTATTTCGTTCATAAAAAATGCTATTATTTGTTTAAAAATACTATTTAAAAACTTATATTTCTGAAGAAAATTTCTATTATATTGGTTATAGAATTATTTTACATGCTTCCTACCAATGAATTTGGAATGTTTTTGGAGTGGAAATGTTTGACTATGTGTGCTTTTCACGGCCTATCGGTTGTTAAATGTTGAAACTTGAATTCAAGTGTCAATTATTTAAGTAAGGATGAGATAGGGTCGGGATCCGTCTCGTAACCTCTTATCCAATTTTCGTCCCGAAAAAAATCGAGAAACTTTTTTTCTCCTGATCTTTTACCCGACACATTTCAAGATCCGAACATTTCGGATCCCGTCGAATAAGGAGAGAAAATCCTGAAAAAAAAAAATTTCATGTTCAAAATTTATTTTGTTCATAAAAAATGTTATTATTTGTTTAAAAATACTATTTAAAAAACTTATATTTCTGAAGAAAATAAATTTTCAACATAAAACATATAATATTAAAATATTCCACATAATGTTTCAAAGTTTTCTCAAGATAAGAACATCATAATGTGCTTCGAATAATTATTAATAAAATTTTCGGATAAAAATTACTAGATAAATTTCATTAAATATATTGTCAAATTGCAAATCTTATTCTAAATATTTGTTCTAATTAAATAATTATAAATATGAATTAATTGAATTATTAATTTATTTTTGTAAAAAAAATACACAAAAATAAAATATTATTTCGTGATTATACTATTAGATCGTTCCAACAATAAACAATTATATGAATTTAATATACAATTAATTGTTATATGAGTCAAAACTTAATAATATTTAGCTCAATCTATTAATAAAATATATTATAATATTATTTCGAAATAAGTCGGGAATTCCGTCGAGATAAGGTTTTATTCTCGATCTCTTTTTCGATATTATTCGGGACGAAAAAAAATCTTGAAAATTCGAGCCGAGAAAATGTCTAATTGAGATTTTTTCGAGACAAAAATGAAATGAAATTCAAGAAGGATCAGGATTTTGAGAATTTTTGTCAGCCTTAATTTTAAGCACATTTGTCATATCTATAATTCTTTAAAAAAAAACTCCTATGAAAATTTTTAAGTATTTTTTCTAAAAGAGCGTTTGTAATTTAAAAAAAAGTTATTTTTTTTAAGAAAAAACATTTTAAAAAAAATTTGTTTTCCATCATTGATTTGTCTAACCAAAAGGCAAAAGTACTCTTAGGCCATCCACGACCCATCCTGTTAATAACACTAATAACACTCTCCACATCATCAAAAGTTATTGGCCTAAATTGATTTTATTCTAAAAATAGAAATATATATTTAAAAATAGAAATATATATTTAAAAAATTGGTTATATTGAATTATTCGATTGTTTCGAAAAAACTTACGAATAAAATTTAATTTTTAAATGAGCCACAACCTCTTCGATTGATTTTGGGCCTGGACAATTTATTTTGGCTACTGGGCTTGGTCCTCGTTCATTTCTGCTTTGCTATCCGTGATACAACTGAGCATTGAGAAATGAGTGAAGGAACTAAAAGGCAGTTGTTTTAGCTTTGGCTTCGTTCCAATTATTTTATTATTTAATTTTTTTTACGACCTAAGAAAGCTACCATCGCTATATTTTGGTGTGTATTTGATAAACCTCCAAGTTAAAAAAATAATATGTAAATCGTGCTAATCAGACAATTTGCATTGAACTTGTATGAGTAAGATTTGTTTGTCCTTGTATACAATATGATAATTTCAAGCTTTACCACTTGCTGATAGTTTGAAATGAAATTCTCTCCACTTTGTACTATGTATATATATTACACCGTTTAAAATGAATTTGAGAATTTTACACTAGTTATACCAAATATAACAGTGTTCTAGGCTGACCGTCCAATAATTGAAAATTTAACCGATTCAATCACTTATCTGGTTATAAAATATTAACCTAGAGATCAATATTGTGCCCCAAATTATCAAAATAAAGTTTGAAACCGAAAGAGAAATCTTTTGGATAAGACTCAATCTCAATCTTATTTATAACGGTAGCTTCAAAAATGTTATGAAGACGACCAATGTGAAATGTACCATAAATTTTTATGAATTTACTACACATGATTAACATCAATGAATATTAATCAAAAGATCATATGCAAAATCGATAGCACGCATTATGTTTAGGAATGGGTCAAATCACTTTGCAAAGAGGGGAAACCAGCGTGACAATGATTTCCTTATCATACTAGAAATTTTTCTCAAAGTATCAAAAGCACTTTTTTGCAGAAATCCATCATTATGCAAAGTATTATTGTCAAGTTTTAAAATCATGAAATTTCTCTATCAAATGGAGACACGCCCCACGTCCCGCCGCTTGGTGTAATCATGCCCTATATTTAATCTTGATTACCCCATTTATCGGTCAAACAAAATGATAGTAAATAGATGCAATAATTTCAAGTAGAAAGTCCCTTTGTCATGTAGTGATGGAGTGTATGATTATTATTTTTCTTTATGATTTGTAACATATGAATGGTAACTTATGGAAGTCAAAAGTGCACACATGATGATTTCTTATTTTTGGATCTAATGCGTGGATAATATACTATATCTATATCTATATATATATATATATATATATATTATTTATGACGTGGAAAATTACTGTTACTATATATTTTGGGTGCAATTGTGTTAATTTTTGAATTAACTCAATGATCAGGTCAATCGTACTGAGTAAGTTGACTAGTTCCTCTAAGAAAGTGTTGATTCAATCGAATACCTGATCATTTATGAAAAAAAATTTACATAATCGATCAACACAGACACTTCTTGTTAACATAGTGCGGATAATATATTGTTTACAAAAAGGGATAATTCAATTGTGGCTAGTGACTTCCACATCCTCCTTAATCTCAAATCTGCTTTTCTAACGCACGATATTTATACGTGCATATCTCATCATGAGAAACCTACTTAGGTCCCGGTTTCAAGGCACCAATTGATGTTTTAGTGTTGTTCTTGGTAAGATCAAAAAATGGTAGTTTTTTAGTAGCACTATTTTTTGCCTTTTCGATGGATATTAAATATGTATACACTTTCAAGGAACTTTTAGCTTGTTCATCCTCTTGCACCTTCCGGCTTGTTCGGTCCGACGACGGACGTCGAAGCGATGCAAGCTCCGACACAAACGACGAAGTCACAAAAATCCTTTGTTTTAAAGAAGGCAATATCAAGTTATAGAAACTGTGCTGTTAAAAACAAACCATGCATTGTATTAGAAGATCAGTAATTACAAACCTAAGAACATGAACATCTCACATGCTCTTAATTTTAAACTATGAAAGAAACTTGGATTCCATTGGGAAGGCTTGTGCCCATGAATCCATTGTCTGAACAATATCCCCCTTTTCCTCCTAAACACAGCCTAACACTAATATTTCCCCTCTCCCCAGTATCAACCATGTGTAAACTTCTTTGAAAAACGTCGTTTAACCATTGCTCGAACAAGTTGTTAAGATAAAAACCAGACCCTCGAAAAACTTCTTCCAACACCGTCTCGTCGACGCTGAAACTGCTTATGTTTCTACAACCCCCACAAGCCTCTTGAAAAGATCTCTTGAACATGGACAAGAACATGTCCTTTGCTTGGTTTTCTTGATCCGTGCTCCGATTGAAAACGAAGCGGTTCTTTATCTTTCCAAGCAATGCTGGTGTATTCCGTTGATCCGTCGTGATCTCACGAGTTAAATCACTTGAGATGGGGCTCAAGTCTCTGCCTTCTCCTTGCTCATCCTCATCAACTTTTACATTGAGGTCGAGCTCGTTTGATAAAACCTCTTCTATTTCGCTGCTCCTTCGGCTCTTGTTCTTGATCGGTGAATCCCAATCCGATTTACGCTTATGATCAAGAACAGATACCACCCCTGAATCCAGTTTGGATTCACTGACACCTATTTTCATCTGAATGACAGAATTTGTGACATCCCTTTTTTTGCTAAAACTCAAGGAATCATTAGTTGTTAAGATCATTATATTGTTTCCCGATCGTCGTTCTCTTTTCACCAATTTTCCCACGTCTCCGCTCTCAAATCCATCATCAAGAAACTTAACAAACTCAGGATCAGCACAATCTACATCTTCAACAAGAACTACCATCTTTTCATGAACTTTCAGTGCCTTGTGGAGCATCTCACAGTTCTGAGTCAATGTTCTTGTATTTTCCCTCATATCCATGCAGAACACCAAATCTGAAGAACCCAACATGGATTTCGCTATGCCGATAGCCAGTCGTCTCTTTCCAATAAAATCGTCTCCTTGAATTAGCAACCATTTGTCTTGGTCCAATCCATTAGGATCCATCAGTGCCTGTAGAATGGAAGGAATACTTTCCTTTTGCCATGGAAAGTTTTCTTGTAATGTTTTACACATTTCAGCATTCCATTTAACCATCTCAGTGTTTGGTGCAGCAGCAAACATGGAATTCCCCAGAGCAAGAGTGATCTTCACTTCCTTATCATCCATGCTCTTGAGTGAATCCAAGTTCGGATTCGTCGACTGGTATTTAGAATTTCCATTCTCAAAACTAAACTCGATATGGCAGGACTGCTGCCTCCTGAATCGAGGCAGAGCAGTGGCGATTTGATTAGGCTTGACAGAAGAATAACCAAACGAAATTGTATCTGAATCACCATACATGTTCATATTTGGCCAACATGGATATGATGAAGTATTGAAGTGATTTCTACCAAGATAGCTCTGGTTCGCAATGTTTGCACTCGAATTATTTGGATTTCGGCTTCCACCATGCTGATTCTGGCAGTGTCTGTTATATTTTCTCCTGAGCTGAATCAAATCTTCCTGATGAAATCCAAAAGAAAATGAACCATGAGTAAAAATAAAAATTTCAGCATTTGCTAGAAAAAAACATATATGCAATTTGTACCTTCTCAGGTGAATCAATGCCTTGTGGCTTGAGCCAATATGGTAATTGGACAGAACCGTTCTCTGTTTTCTTGTTCAACGAAAGCGAATCGCGCTGGCTAGCTTCTTTTTCATAGCTGGAAATGCATTCTGGACAGCAATTCAGAACATCTTGATCTTCTTCCTTGCCGAAAAATGGCCTTTTGTGCATTACATTTGGTGGATTTTCATTAAAGGTGATTCTTGAATCCAGGCCACTGCATTACGAAAATTAGGGACATGAGTCTTAAGATAAATTTGAAAAAATATACTTCCATGTAAATTTGCTTTTCTTTGTGCCATGAAGATCTGAATTGTATTAAAAAATTAACTAAAATTAAGCTTACAGCAAGGAAATGAGTACTCTTATTCAAACAGACAACACTTTGACACCTTTTTGGAGCCAAAACATTCATATATAGTACTTTTGAAAAAATACCCATAAAATCATTTGAATTCATGAACTTGCGACCGAAGTACTTATCAACATATGCAGACAAACAAAGTTAGAAAGTAAATAGTACGTCTTCATAGCAGAACTTTTCCACTCTGCTATGTGCCAGCATTTCATTATATCCAGACAATGAATAAATCTTTACAAGAAAAGGGCAAATGCTTAAAACAAAAAGCGCTTTAAAACCAGCCAAAAATAGTCAATTGACTCTACAAACAAGCATAATTCAAGAGTCTTTGTCTGTTATTTGTTTTGGTTTCTAAGAACAATTCCTATCACAGTAAACAAAAGCAGAAACTCATTCTCATAATCTATACTCTTTCATCTTTGGTTAAAACTTTAAACTCAAAACAAATATCCGGAAAGAAAATTAATTAAAAGATTGTTTTTTCATTATTTCTTGAAAAAAAACATGAAAATCAAGAAATTTGAGAACTCACACGGCAGCAGTAGCATTGAGACTCAACCCCAGTCCACCAGAAGGAACAGACACAGCTTGCAAACTCCACTGAACATCCAAAGGTGGCTGCTTCATTTGGCACTTCATATAAGTCTGGTAACTCGCAGTAGCCATTAACCAAACTCTTGTGTTTAAACCGTCATTATTATACCAAGAAAGCAACTTTGCAATCTCAGAAACTAAGTGATCGATAGGGCTATAAACCGTGGATTCCTTACCAGCACAAAACACTTCTTCCACTGTCCATTTCAAGTCACCAGTGTAGATTATAACTCTACCATTTGACGCAAAAGATTCGACCTTTCTTTTCAGATCACCAATATGCATGTCCACTTCTTCTCTTTTCATGAGCTGGAGTGGCACTGATGAGAAATGAAACTTAACAAAGTACACGGATTTTAACTCCTCAGGCACATCTCCTCTCTTTACTTTATTCATTAACTCCGCAACAAGAGCTTCATTCATGGAGAAAGAGTCACCAACTATCACAGTGTTTCGTCTCTTCTTTCTGAGCAAAACCTCCAAAACCAACTTGATATCTTCCTTCAGATAGGAAGTACTGTTTGAGATGGGTTTACTTAAAAAACTCTTCTGAGGTGAAAAGATCAATGGGTTTTGCTCAGAAACATAAGACATCACATTGGAATGCCAGAAACTATTAGGGTTTTGATCGTTATTATTCGGAGGTGAACTCGGAGTGGAGTAAATCCCACCAGAAGTGTTGTAACACTGAAAAACAGAAGAAACGGAATTAGTACTAGACTCCTCCATGTTATTTTTCACTGCAGTACTTGAGAAACCAGCCTCCCTCATAACCCTACTCACACTAGGGTCATCCAAGATCGACAAAATAAGCTGTTCCAGCTCAACTTTGACACCGATCAAAGGCGGCGGCGACTGCTCAATACAGCCTCTCCTCTGGTGAGCTTGAGCCCTTTTCAGAGCAGCAACAAGGGCATTAGACAAGGAAGGCTGGGAGTGAAGAAGAGGAGTAGGGGTGGCAGGAAGACGATTCAGGGCGACATTGAAGCAGAGCTCTAGAGCTCTGCATTGAAGCGGATGCGAAGGTTGGTTAGGGTGAGATTTAAGGCAAGCCCTTCTGAGAGGACTGGCTCTAGAGCTCAGCAAAGTGGCGGCGACATGCAGTGGAGTGACCTGAGCGTGGCCGCGCCGCCGTGCCAGGCTGAGAGAATGCTTCAACACGGAAGCAGCCTCCGAGGAGAGGGTCTGTTGAGCTGCGCAAACTCCTGCACGCATAACTTAGAACACCACCCCCCAAACACCCCCCACCCCCGGAAGAAAAATCTCTCTTTCCTCGCCGTGAAAACTCGGAAACCTGATTCTTGTTTCTTCTCAAACTATGATGAATGATCCCTTCCCCCCCACAAACACTTTGTGTGTCTGTGTGTCTGCGCGGGATCTTGTGTGGGATTGGGATATGAGAAAAATGGGACGTTGTGTTTGAAATTAATGGTGTAGTGATATTTGGTGCAAAGGGAATAAATAGGTGATGTGTTGTTGGGAGAATATTATTAATAGATAGATAGGTCTATTTGACAAAAGGGGAGGTCATATATTAGGCTTGAGGTTTTACAGTAATGGAGACACAGAGTTTTAGACACTAATTTTGGGATTTTTTATTTTTATTTTTATTATTGGACATATAATAGTTGTACTTTTTATCAACAAATCGAGAAGGGAGAAAAAATTCAAATTTTTCTTTTTTTAAATAGAGAGAGAGAGAGAGAGAGAGAAAAAGAGAGAGAATTCAAATTCAAAAGAGTTGGGTTCTCCCTTCTTTTAACATTGTATATTGTAAATATTGCTAAAAATGTTTGGATATAGAGGCGCTATTATTTCAAGAGTAATTTTTAATAAACAATATTTTTGGGGAAAAAAATTATTTTTGTTTTAGGAAAATAAAAAAGGGTTCTTATTTTTTTTTTTTTAGAAAAAAATCAAGAAATGTGGTTTTTGAACTTCTGTCGCAATTCGCAACTTCTCCTTGTAAATAAAGTGCTAATTTTTACTGATTTATCCACACATGTAAAGTGTTTAGAGACTTGAAAATCCCTTTATTTTGAAAATAAGAATCATAACGTTTTTACTATTATATATTTAAAAATAAAAATGCATCTTTTTTTTTTTAGAAAATAAAATTGCATCTATTTGTTTCTAAATAAACTATATAAAGCACTAATTAATAATTTTATTTTTAGTTCACGTAACCAGAAAATCAAAATCCGGACGCTGAAAAATGTTGTTTACTACTGGTTCTGTATTTTTTAAAAAAAAACTATTTTTGATTCATATATATAAAATATTAATATATTGAACCTATGTTTCTCGTAAAAATTTGAAAACCTCAACTCAGTTAATTATTTTTTCAAAAAATAGCTTATATATTGCAAACAAACTTTTATATCTAAACTAACCATTGTATATGTATTGCAAAAATTTGTTTTGCATGAATGATCGATAAACCATTTATGATAAGATAAAAAATTGGTTGTATTGTATTGATATTAAAAATTTGCGGACAAATTTGGGTTGAGTTTAACCTATAAATATAGCTCATGCTTGATTTATTAATTAATATTTTTAACGTATTTTTTTTATGTAAAAATAATATACTACTAGAGACATGAAGCCGTTTTATATAATTAATTCTGAGTCAATTTGACAAAAGTTTTGTGTTCTTTTATTCTTTAAGACAAAACCCAACATTACAAAAACTCTCGTGAGATATATTTTATATTTGGATCATCTTATGAAAAAAAAACATATTTTTTATTGTAAATATAAATAAAATTGACTCGAATCACTAAAGACCAGCTCACCAAACATATAACTAGGTTATCTTTAGTAATTTTTTTCCTAAATACCTTCCTTCACTAGTGTTTTTGGTATTTCTTGCAAATTAATATTCTTTAAAGTAAAAGAGGACTACATCTCCTAAAAATTTATACAATTTGACCCCACTTTTAATTATTAATTATGCATTTTTTTATTTTTTAAAACTTTTATTTATCCACATCACCTCTTTGAATAAAAGAGTGAACCAACAGAAATTCAAATAAAGTGGTAAAAAGAAAAAGGTGGAAAGGAGGCAGAGAGTTTGTGAAAAGAGATAAAAGAAGAAAAAGCGACATGTCTGCCTTTTCATGTTTAATCATTTAATTTGTTCTTGTTGAAAATATATATAAATATATATTATTATTTATTGTTGAATGTTGAAGGTTGAAAGTTGAAAATTGAGTTGTAAAATATTGAAAATTAGTGTGTAATGATGTAATTAATGATGTATTAATTTTTGACTAATCTCCAATTGAGATCTATAAATAGGTCTCTCCATTTGTGTAGAAAAACACAATTGTGAAGAGAGAAAAATTTTATAAAGTGTAGAATTTGATAAATTTTGAGTTTTTGAGTTTTTACTTTTTACCGTAAATTTTTACTTTTTCACAACACGTTATCAGCACGATCGCTCGAAGGTTCTCTATATTTTCCGACGCTCCAAAATACAAGAAGAAGTAAAAAATATTCAACAAGTAAGAATTTTTATTTTACTGTTTATATATTTTTATTGTGTATATATTAATATATAATATCATGTTATGAAAAAATAAGTTTTTTTCAAAACTTGTTATAAATCCTGGGAGGATGTTAAGACGACATCCCACACTCCCGGTAAGGGATACGACAAGTATAAAAGCCTCTAAGGTTTTTAAACAATAACGTGATATATATTTATTATGTATATATATATTAACTATATTAATATATAATTTCATGTTATTATATAAAAGGTTGTCTATGACACTGACCTTATAATAACGTGATATGATATATATTATTGTGTATTTATATACTAACCATATTTGTATAATCTCATGTTATTATATAAAAGGTTGTCTACGACACCGATCTTATAATAATGTGATATGATATACTATACCTGACTTTATACTAACTATATTGGTATAATTTCACAACATTATATAAAAAGCTGTCTACGACACTGACCTTATAATAATGTGATATGATATACATAATTATTTAATTATGATTATCATTATATGCATTACATGATTATCACGAATTTTTATTCAACACATACTCAATTTTTTCTTTACCCCCAACGGTCACAAACGGTAACAAAACGGCTAGTTTTTGCCCTATAAATATGTTCACTCAAACTCATTTTCAATCACACCAAATTCATTCTTTCTCTCAAAATATTTTATCCTCGGTTTTTTCGAAGATGGAGATGATGACATTTATAAGGATATTTTTCATAACGACTATGATCATCATGCTCACGAGTCTTTTACTCACCAGCGATTTTCCAACACATATTTTTTCTCTATTTGTATACGCACTTGTAATTTACGTTCTTCCATTATTTTGTATTGTCATATTTATGGAAATTAACTAATAAAATGCATTGTTATTTTCTAGTATCACCATGTCGAACTTGGCGAAACTCGAATTCATTGCACTTGATATAACCGAAAAGAATTATATGCCATGGACCCTCGATGTAGAAATGCATCTCGAGTCATTGGGTCTTAACGAAACTATCAAAGAAAATAACATATCATCCTCACAAGATAAAGCAAAAGCGATGATATTTTTACGCAGACATCTTGATGAGGGGTTGAAATGTGAATATTTGACCGAAAAAGACCCAATGATTTTGTGGAAAGGGTTAAAAGAACGTTTTGAGCATATACGGGAAGTTATACTTCCGACCGCACGAGATGAATGGAATACTTTAAGATTCCAAGATTTTAAAAATGTGAGTGATTATAATTCTGCGATGTATCGAATTGTCTCACAGCTGAAATTTTGTGGGCATAATATTACTGAGATGGAAATGCTTGAAAAGACATTTTTCACATTCCACGCATCAAATATAACTCTACAACAGCAATATAGAGTGCGTGGATTTTCAAGATACTCAGAACTCATCGCATGTTTACTCGTGGCGGAAAAGAATAATGAATTGCTCATGAGAAATCATCAGTCCAGACCTACTGGTTCAACGGCATTTCCTGAAGCAAATGTCGTAAGTAAAAATGAAAACCAAAATCAAAGATATAGACAAGATTTTGGTCGAGGTCGTGGACGAGGACGTGGGCGTGGACGTGGGCGTAGAAATGATCGCGGTCGTGGTCGAGGCCGTGGATTTGAAAATAAAAGATATAGTTATTTCAATAACTCATCTCAAAGGAACGTCACGAACCACCCACAAAAGAGGCAGCATGATAATACGGGTGAAAATGAAAATCATCCAAAAAGAACTGAGAGTGTTTGTTATAGATGTGGCACTCCAGGACATTGGTCAAGAACTTGTCGAGCCCCTGAGCATCTGTGTAAGCTCTATAAAGATTCAATAAAGGGGAAAGAAAAAGAGACCAATTTTACTGAAAACATTGACCATGCAAGTGGTTCAATGAATTTAGATGCTGCCTACTTTTTGAATGATTTCGAAGATATTGATTAAATATACTGGTGGGAAAAGAATGTAACAATGTAATTTTTATTTTATAAAACATATTATATTTTTCATGTATTGTTTGCATGTATCTTTCTTAATTCATTTTATTGCATATTGTTTTTGAAGATCATTATGGAAAATGCTATGATCAAAGATGGAAATAATGCACTGGAAGTTTGCATACCAGATAGTGGTACAACGCACACTATCCTCAGAAATGAAAAATATTTCTTGGAATTAAAACCAACAAAAACAATGGTGAATACAATATCAGGTCCTGTAGACTTGATTGAAGGATGTGGCAAAGCACAATTTTTGTTACCTAATGGTACAAAATTTTTGATAAATAGTGCTTTATATTCACCACGATCACAAAGAAATTTGTTGAGTTTTAATGATATATATTCTCATGATTATGATACGGAAACAATAACCGAAGGAAATGAGAAATATATGTGTCTTACTACATATAAATCAGGAAAGAAATATGTAGTTGAGAAATTATCAATGCTCCCTACTGGATTGCATTATGCACATATAAGTCCAATCGAATCAAATATGGTTATTGGAAATTCTTCAATACTAACAAATTGGCATGATCGATTGGGACATCCTGGTTCAATAATGATGCGAAGGATTATAGAAAATACAAGTGGTCATCCACTGAAAGACCAGAAGATCTTTCAGAATAATAAGTTTCAGTGTAAGGCATGTTCTCTGGGAAAACTTATTATAAGACCATCACCAGCTAAAATCCAAAAGGAATCACCCATATTTCTTGAACGTATTCAAGGTGATATTTGTGGGCCAATTCATCCACCATGTGGACCATTTCGATACTTTATGGTATTGATCGATGCCTCTAGCAGATGGTCACATGTATGTTTATTGTCCACTCGGAATGTGGCATTTGCAAAATTGATGGCTCAAATAATAAAATTGCGGAATCAATTTCCCAAATATACGATCAAGAAAATAAGACTTGATAATGCTGGAGAATTTACTTCCCAGACTTTTAACGACTATTGTATGTCGATGGGAATTACTGTTGAACATCCTGTAGCTCATGTTCATACACAAAATGGATTAGCTGAATCATTGATTAAACGTCTGCAGTTGATTGCTAGACCAATGATTATGAGAACGAAACTCCCTATTTCTATATGGGGACATGCAATTTTACATGCTGCTGCATTGATTCGCATCAGGCCAAGTGCATATCATAAACACTCCCCATTGCAGCTTGTATTTGGCAAAGAACCAGATATTTCTCATTTGAGAATTTTTGGATGTATGGTGTATGTGCCTATTGCACCACCTCAAAGAACAAAAATGGGACCTCAAAGAAAGAATGGTATTTATATCGGCTATGATAGTCCATCAATCATTAGATATCTTGAGGCTCAGACAGGCGATGTGTTTACAGCACGGTTTGCTGATTGTCATTTTGATGAAAATAACTTCCCAATGTTAGGGGGAGAAAAGAAACACATCGAAAAAAAATCACATGGTATGTACCATCATTATTACATTTGGATCCTAGAACTAAACAATGTGATAAAGATGTACAGCAAATTGTGCATTTGCAAAGAATAGCAAATCAAATGCCAGATGCATTTGTAGACACAAAAGGGGTAACAAAATCATATATACCTGCTGTAAATGCCCCTGCTCGAGTTGAAATTCCAAAGAAACAAAATGAAGACATTCATGATGTCATAAAACGCCTGAAGCGTGGAAGGCCAATCGGTTCAAAGGATAAAAATCCTCGGAAAAGAAAATACATAGAGAAAAATGATGATCAGAAAATAGAAAATGGTGTTCCAGAAGAAACACACGATGATGAAAATATTCTGTCAGAACCACAAACTGACGAGAATCATGAAATCTCTATCAATTATATTAATACTGGAAAAATATGGAACCGAAAGAATGTACAAGATATTGATGAGATATTTTCGTACAATGTGGCATGTGACATCGTAAATGAAGATAATGAACCAAAATCTTTTGGTGAATGCAAAACTCGAAAGGATTGGTCAAAATGGAAAGATGTCATCCAGGTTGAATTAAATTCGCTAAATAAACGTAGTGTTTTTGGACCTATAGTCCTTACACCTAAAGGTGTTAAACCTGTTGGGTACAAATGGGTTTTTATTCGAAAGAGAAATGAGAAAAATGAAATAGTGAGATATAAAGCTCGACTTGTTGCACAAGGTTTTTCTCAAAGACCTGGAATTGATTATGAAGAAACATATTCTCCTGTTATGGATGCAATTACGTTTCGGTATTTGATCAGTTTAGCAGTGTCTGAAAACTTGGACATGCGTCTAATGGATGTTGTTACAGCTTATTTATACGGATCACTTGATAGTGATATATACATGAAAATCCCTGAAGGATTTAAGATGCTAGAAGCACAAAGTTCAGAACCCAGAGAATTTTATTCTGTGAAATTACAAAGATCATTGTATGGGTTAAAGAAATCCGGCCGAATGTGATATAATCGGCTAAGTGAACACTTGATGAAAAAGGGATATGTAAATGATCCAATATGCCCTTGTGTTTTCATCAAGAAAACAACATCGGGATGCGTGATTATTGCTGTATATGTTGATGATTTAAACATCATTGGAACGAATAAAGAAATTCAAGAAGTGATGTTATACTTGAAGGAAGAATTTGAAATGAAAGACCTTGGAAAAACCAAGTATTGTCTTGGTTTACAAATTGAACAAAAAGAATGTGGAATTTTTGTTCACCAGTCTAATTATACAGAGAAGGTCCTTAAACGTTTCAATATGGATCAATCAAATCCTTTAAGTACTCCAATGGTTGTCAGATCATTGAATATAGAAAAGGATCCATTTCGTCCATGTGAAGATGATGAAGTTGTTCTTGGTCCTGAAGTACCATATCTAAGTGCCATTGGTGCCCTTATGTATCTTGCAAATTGCACTAGACCAGACATATCTTTTGCAGTAAATTTATTGGCAAGATTCAGTTCATGTCCAACGAAGAGGCACTGGAACTGAATTAAACATATATTCCGTTATTTACGAGGAACGACGGATTTGGGACTTTTGTATCCAAAAGATACAAATCAGAGAATAATTGGTTATGCTGATGCTGGATACTTATCTGATCCACATAAGGCACGTTCCCAAACCGGATATGTATTTACTCGTGGAGGCACTGCAATCTCTTGTCGATCACAGAAACAAACACTTGTTACAACTTCATCAAATCATGCCGAGATTATTGCACTACATGAAGCAAGCCGTGAATGTGTCTGGCTTAAATCAATGACTCGGCATATCCAAACTTCTTGCGGATTATCAGTGGACAAGAATCCAATCACACTGTATGAAGATAATGCCGCATGTGTTGCCCAAATGAAAGAAGGATACATCAAAAGTGACAGAACTAAACATATTCCTCCTAAATTCTTTGCATACACTCAAGAGCTGGAGAAGAATAAAGATATTGATATCTGTTACATTCAATCAAGTGAGAACTCATCCGATCTCTTCACAAAGGCACTTTCCACGGCGATATTCAGAAAACACATTTATAATATTGGGATGCGCAATCTACGAAATATGTGAAGAATCATTCATGTTGACATCAGGGGGAGTTTACGTGGCTGCACTCTTTTTTCCTTACTATGGTTTTTGTCCCAATGGGTTTTTCCTAGTAAGGTTTTTAACGAGGCAGTATACAACACGTAATGGAGATAGTCATTCTATCATGATCATCATCACAAGGGGGAGTGTTGAAAATATATATAAATATATATTATTATTTATTGTTGAATGTTGAAGGTTGAAAGTTGAAAATTGAGTTGTAAAATATTGAAAATTAGTGTGTAATGATGTAATTAATGATGTATTAATTTTTGACTAATCTCCAATTGAGATCTATAAATAAGTCTCTCCATTTGTGTAGAAAAACACAATTGTGAAGAGAGAAAAATTTTATAAAGTGTAGAATTTGATAAATTTTGAGTTTTTGAGTTTTTACTTTTTACCGTAAATTTTTACTTTTTCACAACAGTTCTCACCATTTAATGAGTTCTTCACACACACACACACACACATATATATATATATATATATATATATACACACACACACACATATATATATATATATATATATATATATATAAATTTTCAGCTGCCCAACCAATGATGTCCAACTCATTCCGACAACTAAAACCCGGTAGTAGGTTTTAGTAATACGAAATATTTTAAAAAAAACAACTAAAACCCGGTAGCGAATTTTAGTGGTCGGGGACGAGTTGGACAGGAATGCTTGGACAGCTGAAAATTACTCTATATATATATATATACACACATACAAAATTAAGTAATTATGTTACACAATCTTTTCTCAAATTTAATTTAATCTTTAAATTTTTAAAAACTATTTTATATATAAAAAAGGTATAAGTTTGTAAATAGGGCTCAGTGGATCTACAGATATTGCAATTTCAATAGGTAGGAGGATTGTTTTGGTTAATAATTGAAAATGAGCAGCAATGTAACTATGTAAGCACAACAAACTATTTTAGCTATCTTCATTAATTATTTATTTAGCTATTAATTTTCGTCTCTTTATTGGAAGAGAAAAAGATAATGGCATTGTCTGACGCTATTAATCGGTGTTTTAATTTATTATTCCCCCAAGTACCCAAAAAGCAACTCTCTGTCTTTCATACGTTTTATATATATATATTTGTGTGTGTATATATGGTATACGTATAGACACACAAAAATGCATATGAGATCGTTTTAAAGGTTGATTTTGTGAGACAAATCTCAACATGACATAATTAATGAGAAAATATTATTTTTTTGTCAAAATGATTTTCACTCGGATACCGTCTCACAGATCTTTTATACATATATATATATATGACACTTTTTGGTAAATCAAGAAAAAGATAGCTACGATCTCTGGAATAGTGAAGTAATGCATGCCAACTTTTGTCACTCTCGCTCATAAACTAATTTCCTTTATTAGTTACCTTTTTAACCATCCAATTAGTTAAATTAATGCTTACTATATATATTAACTTTTATTTATTGATTCGAGATAATTTATTAGCAATCAAATCTTGCATGAATGGAATCGAGATCACGCATGGATAGCATCAAATTTGAAATGAAGGGTTTGAAAAATATTTTGTATGTGGGTGTTATCGTTGTTGCACGTAAATATTGAGTCTATTTAGGGGAAAAAAATATAATTAGTGTTTGGATAGTTTTTTTTAAGAAAAATGCTAAATTTACATTTTGTAGTGTACGTATTGCTTACACTAATTTTCTTATTAACTAGTCGTGGTAGCACACGCGATGCGTGTACATAAATAAATTATACGTTTTTTTCATAATAATACTATTTTGTTATACTTATAAACATAATAGTAAAATTAATGATATAATATTATCCACGTTTTCCAAAGAGGGAAACAGAAATTGACCGTTTTTAAATTTGAAATGTAACACATCAACATACCAAATACAATTATTATCACACTCTCAAGTTTAATATAATAGAAAAAAATTATTAAATACAAAACTACCCATGATAAGAAATAAATATTTTATTAACCAATGAAATTTTGTAATTAATAAAGAAAAAATATAAACCAAAATGTACACTAATTTAAACGGCTTGATGCTGAAATATGCAATGTAACCTATTAGTTGTTATTTCCACATTTTAATAATCGATTGTCTACATTTTGTCTCATAAGTTTTTTTATTAATCTTTTGGTACAACTATATATTTAAATCTCACTATTATATCTCCACAAAAAAAAAAATCACATTTATGTCTGTATAGTTGAATATATATATAGTTTCTTTCAAGTGTCCACCTACCATGCCCACCACCATGCCCACCAATGATATGACACTATTCTATTGGATGTGATGAAAATGTGATAAATTGTAAGTCCAATAGAATAGTGTTACATCATTGATGGTCATGGTGGTGGGCATGGTAGATGGACACTTGAAAGAAATTCTATATATATATATATATATATATATATATATATATATATTATAAAGTCAAATATAGCATGTAGATTATATCATCCAATGTTTGTACGATTGGATAAATTGTCTCTTAACGATCATTAGCATTTGAATTACACAATCAAAGATTTCAAAAGAGCACAAGAAGGGTTAAGCGTGATATATGACTAATTTTTAATTAGTGGTACAAAATCAAAGATCCCTTCGTAATTCGGATTTCCCCTTAAGAAATATAATCATTATAATTCAATAAGTGAGAAACAGGTATTTTCAAATCATTATAAGTACTTAATATTTCATCTCGTACTACATAAAAAATAATTAGGCACAAATAAAAACTTTCGTGAAACCATCTTATTAGTTAACTTTGTGTAACAGATCTTTTTTTCACTCAACCCATATAAAAATAATTTTTTTGTATAAAAAAAATATTATTGCGGTTAGAAAGAGTTTATATAAAGATGACAAAACGAATAATTGGTTGCGCTTATTACAAGAAAAGTACCCTCTTTCGATTTCTTTTCTTTTCTTTTTTTTTCCCCTTTGATTGAATTTTTTTAAAAAAAAATTTGTAGGAGTCAAATGATTTGGTTTGCATGTTTCCTGACAAATATTCAACAAAGCTTCGTTCGTAAAAATTCACAAACCATGAAGAAACGAAACATTTTGGGCCATCCCGATAAAGTAACAAAAACGAAAAAACAAACAAGAAAACAATCGTTGTTGTATTGGCAATATCGTGCCTTTAAGTTCTATATATAAATAAAATACCTAGAAAGTATATGTTTTGTACATGGGTAAACTAGTAAATGTTTTCTTTTCTTTTCTTTTTTTTTTAAAAAAAAGAGAGGATTCCAAAACAATAGGAGGTTATGAAATTGATGAAAATCGGGTTCCATTGGTGTAATAATATTTCACCTTTCAAGTGCTTTTAATTAGATAGGCGGCAGTAGTTTCTTTGAGATAACATAATTAGAGCTGTTATTTTCGAAAATAATAACTGGGCTTAATTAAGCATTTAAATCAGACGACAACCTATGCTTTCCAGCAGGAACTGGAGCAGTCATATTAATAGTAATAAATGATCATAGGAAAAATTGAACATTTTTACAGATATAGAGACAATTAGGATGTATTACACCTTAGTCGAGTTTTGAGTTCAACTTGAAAAAAAAAAATTAATACGAGAACTCAATTAATCGAAATTATTTAATTATGGATCTTGATTTTGAGCTCACAAAATTATTATATGATACACAAAGTATTTCTTCCGATCTATGTCCTGTGATATGGTCAAATCTTAGCATTTCGATAAATACTTCTGATATATGTAACATAGACTCATCCATATTGTTCAAAAGACGAGCAACCTAGAGGGGAATATTAATTTTGTATAGTCTAGGTAGTATGCTTTGAATTTAATCCTATCCTATCATACACTGGTCGATCGCCCAATCTGGCAATCATCATTTACCAGTTTGAAAATTGCTATCTTATGTCCGTACATATTTTAGTACAAAATCATCATAAGTTTCAGATAACTTAATCATTAGCAATAGAAAATGCAGTTTAAAAATATCCCCTAATTTTCAGAAAAACAACAAAGCATTACATTTGATAAGATCGAAAACGGTGTGTAGAGAGTGGGTGAATACACACTTAAAAATATTTTAAACTACAATAGTTCGGTTCTTGAAATATTGAGCACCGATGAATTAAATCGAGTTTGATTTTCAAACCAATCGGAAGACACTTGAAATAATCCTTCATAGAAATCGATTAAACATTTTGTAAGCCATTTTAAAACAATGCAAGTTGAAATAATGAAAATATTTTGGCTGAAATATTTTATCAAACACTTTGTATGATATGAAGAACACATAAATTGCTTCAATAATGCATCTTAAAAATCAGTAGCGAGAGTAAAGTAAATGCGATATATAGACACATATTTTTTTATGCATGTTCGGAGATTTCAACGACTCCTACGTCACTCTTTCTTTCTCCTCGGAAGGATATCACTAGAAAACTTTGATTTATACAACTCATTTGTACAAACCCGTACTCCAAGACTAGGACTTGCCCACTGTCTATCTTACAACTTCCAGCTCACTCGATTGTAGGCCGCAACTTCATAATCCGCATAATGTTTAACGTCTTTTATGCCAAGAATACAAACACAATCTTTAACGTCTTTGTGTTAAGACTTTCACTCAAATAATCTTTCAAAGAACATCTCTCATATGTGTGTGAGTGAGCTCTCTTCAATTGATATACAAAGATTTTGGACAAGGAAGGGTGTTATATAAACTTGGTTTGGTGTAAAGAACTTGGCGGTGAATGCTCATCTTTCTTCTTGTTCTTCACACCTTGGTTTTTGCTCCCATTCTAGCTAATTTCTTTAAGTAGGCAGCCCATGCTTTGAATCCTCTTCAAAAGCTTATATTATATTTTATTTATAGGCTTCAAGAGTGATATAGCTGTTAGACACATAAATAGAGTTGTTAAAGATTTTTGTACTGTTTCTAGACTTCTAAACTGAATTTCACTAAACTGATCTTGGAGTGAAACTGATCTTTCTAAACTGAATGTTGGTGCGAAACAGAGCTTGAAGCAGTTTCGATGTTGTAACAGTTGAGCAAACTCAGTTTCGTAGCAATTGGGCAAGTTTTAGTTTCATAGCAGTTTAGCGAGGTAAACTGGATTGCTAAACTGGATGTCGTTTTGCATGATCCGTTGATATTCATGTGAAGCCACGGTTATATGCATGTACTTGAAGGCAAAAGCTGTAACTCTATCAGTCATGTAAACGCAAATGTAACTGAAGGTATAATATTGAATTTCGAAATACAAAGGGGCAAGAACCAACTGAACATAAGAAATGGTAACAGTCACAATGATGGAGAGTAGTGGCTGCTGAAACTGATGGATTATGTTGTCAATTTCGAAATTCATGCTGCATGTAATAGTCAGAAATGTAACAGCCACAATAATGGAAAATGATGGCTGTTAAAATGAGTTATTGGCCATGAATGGGAGGCCCTTCAGCTGCTTATTACACCTATAAATAGTGGCAGATTCAGAAGGGAAATCACACCATTTTCGAGTACAAAAACTGAGTAAAACACTGCACATTTTCGAGTTCCAACCTTCTGCCACTTTCGAAGCATAGCAGAAGCAGCACCAGTTTGATAGCAGCAGTTCGAGCAGATTCCTGCCCAAAGTTTGAGCAAGGTTTCTGTCCCAGTTTCCAAGCAAGCACTCTGTTCTATTGTTGAAGAAGTTTTCTGCTCACGTTTGAGGCTTACCATAAACATCAGTTTCTGCACGATTTTCTTACAAATCACTTAAGGTAAGAGGGCTTATATTTATGTATGTTTTTAAAAAAACGTTCATGATCTTGTTTGTTAAAACTCAATCGTACATCGTCTGGTTCATATTTCTTTGAATTTCGTACATGTTTATTCCATGAAACTCCTTGTTATGCACTGTTAGAATTCGACTTAAGAAGTGGATAAGGAATTCCGAAAATATGATAAGATATGATATGGCCCTGATGCGGTGGGTTATAATAATCGTTTAAGGCCTCGTCCCCTTAGAGGAGTAACAATTAGGGACTGATCAGTAGCCATGATTAACGAGATGAATAACAGTGCTATGTCTAAGTTTATGTTTAATTCATGATATGTGTTCATGCTCAGTTTCTAGTTTTGCCTTTTCTTGATTTATGTTGCGACATGTGTTGGAACATGCTCCCTTTGAACTCCTATGTATCTGTATATTCGACATTTGCATGTACGATTGGCCACCTCTTGCTGAGTGTTTTCCAAAACACTCATCCCCCTTACTTCCCTTCCCAGATACCGAAGAGCAGTTGGATGACGATGAGCAACACGCATTCTGGGGTTGGTGATCAAGTCTAAAATTATGGAAATGCTAGCAGTCTTATTAGTTTTATTATCTTTTACGTTTCGCTTCCGCTATTGTCATGTTTTGATATTGTAAAGATATTTCTGGATTTGTAAAAGATTGGTTGAAGGTTATTTATACACTACGTGGCTTGTTGTTTTACGATTTAAAATTGTTAACAACGCCGATGTTGCGTTCCGATCTCGGGGCGTGATATTTTTGTGGTATCAGAGACTGCCAGGTTCATAATCCGGGTGGGAATTCTTTAGAAAATTTTTGGCAGTTTCTCATACTAGGCCAAAAGGCCAATATAGTCCCCTCCGAAACGATCTCACAAATCAAAGTCATGGGTAATTTTTCCATGAGGAAACTCTTATTTTGGCCGAATTCATTCGTTTAGGCCTCCGAAATCGCGTTTTTTCCGTTTTAGAAAAGATTTAGAATGCTTATAACTTTTTATAAAAAAACTCGAAATCCAATTCCGTCGATTGTGTCACGATCCTCACATATTGTCAGCTCAATTAAAAATCTCAAAATTTTCCATTTTTGGAAATTTTTCCGAAGAGTCCCGTTTCGTTTGTAATTATTGCAAACTGTTCATGTGTTGTGTAATTGCTGATTTCTGATATTTTGTTCTAAGCCTTGCCTTTCCATTTGTTTTCTTTCAGGAAATGGCGCCAAGTTTTCCTCGTACCTGTGCCCATTCCATCTTTCGCATGAAGCAACTGGTTATTGATAACCAGAAGCATAAGATTACTCGACTCTGTGCTAAGGTTGTTCTTGCTAGGCGTGAGCAGCGAGAATGGGAGAAGAGGACCAACAAGTACTTCTATGAGTTAGAACAAGTGAGGGGGGGATAACATATATCTCCGTGATGACATGGACCTTAATCACTTCCGTGAAGAAGCTCTGCGCAACCAAGTGATTAAGTCTGAAGAAGAGCATAACAAAACAAAAGGAAAAATGGAGGCAGCTGAGATAGAGCATAAGCAGACGAAAGACAGATTGGGGACAGCACAGGACACCATAGCAGAGCTGTGGTGTTGTTAGCCACTTGACTAAACAAGTGGAGCATGAGAAGCAGTTGGGGCAGCAGTCCTGCGCAGAACATGGGCAGCATCGTCAACAGATGCGAGATCGTATCCAGCACCTGGTAGCTCAAGTCCAGCAATTGCAGGGTACAGTGGCAAATTTGAATAATCATAATGCTATTCTACTCCAGGCTGTAAATCAGCTGCAAGAAGAGGATTCCGAAAAAGAACCCGAGGAAGATCCGGAGGAGGATCCGGAAGAGATAGAGGTTGAGGAAGAGCCTGTCGAAGCCGTGGGAGATAGAGAAGTTATAGACTTAAATTAATATGGATGCTTTAGTCACTATTCAGCTGTGTTTCTTTGTCACTTATTTCCAATTCTGTTGTTGTTTTAAATTCCAACAAAAACTATCAGTTGTTATTTTGATTCAGTGTTATTTTGAGATTCAATGAATGATCTTTTGATTATCTATGTGTCCAACTTGTCCAGTTATGCTTCTAATACATAAATCTATCAAAATCTTAGAAACTTTACGCGATTGTAGGGCATGAACGAGAGGCCGGTACGCAACAATCGTAACCCACGCTATAGAAACCGCAACAACAACAACAATGAAGGGAATCCTCCACCACCACCACCACCAGGGTTAGGCTTGAATCAAGCAGATTTGATGGCCATAGCAACCATTGTGGCTACCATCATTCAAGGGTTGGGAAACCCGCCTGCCAATGGAAATCCACCACCACAGGCAGTACAACAGGTGCAAGGGGTGAAGTATCATTATGGGTCACTGAGAAAGAATCGAGCCCAAACCTTTAAAGGAGATCCAGATCCTGAGGTTGGCCAAAATTGGCTCAAGAATATCGAGACTCAACTTCGCCTACTCGAGATTCCTGACGAGTTTAAAGTAGATGTCGTTACACCATTTTTGGAAGAAAAAACATCCAAGTGGTGGGAGGCAGTTTCACCACCTATGATTGCAGCCGGTTCAATCATGTGGCGACAATTTAAGGATGTGTTCCTGAAGCAATATTATCCTGCGAAAGTCAGATTGCAAAAATTAAGTGAGTTCAAAAGTTTCACTCAGACTCAGGATATGTCAGTGGTTGAATACACTTCAAAATTCAATTCACTCGGAACGTATGCTCCTACTATCATGGCTGATGATGTCTTGAAGATGCACCGTTTCAAAAGAGGTTTGAGCAGTCGTATTCAGACAGCTTTAGCAGTATACCATGCCACAAGTTTCGCTGATTTAATGGGAGCTGCAATTCGAGCTGAAACCGATATCAAACGAAGGGAAGACGAGAACACAAACAAGATACCTCTTGTGGGGCAATCTTCAATAGGAAAACAGCCATTCAAGAAACCATATCAGATTACTGGAACAAACAAGAGCGCTCCTTCAAAACCAAGCAATCAAGAAATCAAACCATGTAGTACCTGTGGATTTAAACACTTCGGAGAATGCCGCAGAGCAAGTGGCACCTTTTTTGGATGTGAGAAGACTGGGCACCGCATTGCAGATTGTCCAGAAAACAAGGGCAAAGAAACTGAGGCAAAAGGAAGTTCTACTCCGAATAAACCAAAGGATAACAAGCCGAATGCCCGAGTTTTTGCCATAACCCAAGAGGAGGTCGAGAATGCAAATGACGTTGTAGCAGGTACCATTCTAATCAACAAAACTTCTGCTTATGTGTTCTTTGATTGTGGTGGTACGCATTCGTTTATATCTAAGAGGTTTGCTAAGAAGTTAGGACTTACTCCTGAGATACTTGTGGAACCTTTTAGAGTAGCAACTCCCACTAGCAAAACAATTGAAACCCATAGGTTTCATCGAGATTGCGTAATTAACATCAGTGAACACGTATTTCAAGCTGAACTCATTCAACTAAACATGGAAGAATTTGATGCCATTTTAGGAATGGATTGGCTAGCAAATGACCATGCTTTAGTAGATTGTTGCATGAAGAATGTCAAATTGAGAGCTGCAAATCTCGACGAAGTCATTTATCATGGCAAAGTCAAGGAGCAGAAGTCTCTTTTATCTGCTTCTCAAACTTGAAAAGCTATGAAAAGTGGAGAAGAAGTATACCTAGCAGTGGTAGGCGAGGTAAAAGAAGAAGTTACACTTTCATTAGAAGATATTCCGATAGTTCAAGAATTTCCGGATGTGTTCCCTGAAGAACTTCCTGGGGTAATTCCCGACTGCGAAGTGGAATTTGAAATTAATCTGGTACTTGGTGCTGCACCTATCTCGAAAGCACCATACCGAATGGCTCCAGCAGAGTTGAAAGAATTAAAAGAGCAACTCCAAGAATTGTTGGATAAAAAGCAGATACGACCAAGTGCATCTCCTTGGGGAGCCCCGGTCCTGTTTGTAAAGAAGAAGTATGGGAGTATGAGATTGTGTATTGACTACCGAGAACTCAATAAAATCACAATCAAGAACAAGTATCCTCTTCCAAGAATTGATGATTTGTTTGACCAACTCAAAGGAGCAACAGTCTTTTCCAAGCTCGATCTAAGGTCAGGCTATTACCAATTGAAAGTCAAGACAGAAGATGTTCCGAAAACAGCTTTCCGAACAAGGTATGGACATTACGAGTTCATGGTGATGCCTTTCGGATTAACCAATGCACCGGCAGCATTCATGAACCTCATGAACAGAGTATTCAAGCCGTTCCTTGACAAATTTGTAGTGGTGTTTATTGACGACATTCTCGTATATTCACCAAGTGACGAGGACCATAAAGACCATCTCCGGCTCACACTTCAGATATTGAGAGAAAACAAACTTTACGCCAAATTTAAGAAGTGTGAATTCTGGCTAAAGTGCGTAACTTTTCTAGGTCATACAATTTCCAAAGACGGAGTGTCAGTGGATTCCAAGAAAGTGGAAGCCGTCATGGATTGGCCTAGACCAAAAACGGTAACTGAAGTTCAGAGTTTTCTAGGCCTGGCTGGCTATTATCGAAAGTTTGTGGAAGGATTTTCCTCAATAGCTATACCTCTCACCAAAATCACACAAAAGAACTCTAAATTCAACTGGGATGAATTGTGTGAGAAGAGCTTCCAAACCTTGAAAGAAAAGTTGGCATCCACTCCAGTGTTGATTCTACCAACTTAAGGTAAAGATTTTACCATATACAGTGATGTGTCAAAAGGAGGGTTTGGATGCGTACTCATGCAAGAAGGAAGGGTAACTGCTTATGCATCAAGACAACTGAAGCCGTATGAGCAAAACTACCCCACACAAGATCTTGAATTAGCAGCAGTAGTCTTTGCACTAAAAATTTGGAGGCACTATCTCTACGGTGCAAAGTGTGAAATATTTACTGATCACCAAAGTCTCAAGTACTTGTTTACTCAAAAAGAGTTGAATATGAGACAGAGAAGGTGGATTGAGCTACTGAAATATTATGACTTGACGATAAGCTATCACCCTGGAAAAGCAAACAAGGTCGCTGATGCGTTAAGTCGAAGAATATGGGTAAAGTAATTCAAGCTTCACTCTCAGCACAACCATGTCTTCGAAAAATAGTCAAGTTGAAACAGAATCAAGATCCTTCTTTAATAAAACTCAAGGACCAATTCAAGGAAGGAAAGACGCCTAATCTCCAAATAGATCAAAATGGAGTTTTGTGGATGAAAGGACGATTATGTGTACCCGACATCGATAATCTTCGTCATAAAGTGATGTCTGAAGCACACAAATCAAAATTTTCAATTCATCCCGGCAGCACCAAGATGTATCGAGATTTAAAAGGAAATTTTTGGTGGAATGGGATGAAGAAGGATGTTGCTGAGTTTGTGTCTCGATGTCAGGTCTGTCAGAAAGTCATAGCTGAACATCAACGACGTGGAGGATTACTTAAACCTTTGTAAATTCCAGAATGGAAGTGGGAACACATTTCTATGGATTTTGTTGTCGGCTTACCCAAGTCAAGGCAGAATCATGACGGAATATGGGTAATTGTAGATAGACTTACTGTAGTGACCCGTATCCAGAATTAACGATTAATGAATAATTAATCGTGTAATCATGTTTAGATTAAGTAAAACATGATTAAGGAAATTCCAAATGGGTTAACGGAGTCCAGAAATGGATTCAGGACAATCGAAAATGGTCGGGAAGGTTTCGAGGGTTCGGATGGTTCGGAGGCTCCGAACCGGGTTAGGAGGCTCCAAACTGGATCGGAGGATCCGAACCAAAGATCGGAGGATCCAAACGGGTTCGGAGGC
This sequence comes from Henckelia pumila, assembly GCF_033568475.1. NCBI lineage: Eukaryota > Viridiplantae > Streptophyta > Magnoliopsida > Lamiales > Gesneriaceae > Henckelia > Henckelia pumila. The sequence goes on from NC_133122.1 coordinate 141,418,407, forward strand.
TCCGAAGATAATGCATCATGGGTGACATCATTGATGGGACTTTGAAGGATCCAAAGTCAGGATCGAAGGCTCCGAACAGGAACGGAGGCTCCGAAGTCAGGAACGGGGGATCCGAACCAGTTCGGAGGACCCGAAGTCGAGTTCGGACGGCCCGAACTTCGCCTATAAATAGAGGTCCGAAATTTCATTTTCAACTCGCACCTCTCCTTTTCCTCTCTCAATTCCTAGGCTTTCTAACTCAGATCTAGGGAGTTCTAGGCATCCTATTGGGAATCCGGAATTGGCATAGCGATCCCGACGTCGAGGCGAAGATGTGCCTAAGTTTTGAGACAATTGTCATCAGCGGGCTGACGACGGACGCAGGTATAACTATGGCCTCCTTAAATTATTTAGGAGTATGCAATAGCTTAGTTAAGGCTTTTAGAGCTTAAATAATGATGCATGGATATTCGCATTGTAGAGTTGATGATAGGCTGGGAACCTAGAGTGGGACTGCTAGGACTGCCTGTAGTAAGGTACGTAAGTATAGACTGAGATAGCCAGCGGGTTTTGCATGTTTATATGTTGCATTTGTGTGTCATATTATTATGCAGCATGTGCATATCATATTGTGTCTGTCCATCTTTTGAGATGAGTCATGTAGGGCCGCTCAGCCCTGTCTGGACGGGTGATGTCTAGTGCCCAGTGACTGAAGGGTCATGGGTGATTAGCATCTGGGGGACACGGTCCATGTCCTATAGGAATGAGCAGTTTACACAGGGTTTGCTCCCCGGGTTGTACCACTCATGTCCTAGGCACCATTACTGAGCAGTTGTATACAGTTATCCTAGATATGGATACCCTATCATTTGCATGCATCATATTTGTATGTTTTACCCAGTGCTTTCGTATTGAGCTTAGAGCTCACGTCCAGTCTTTCTTGTGTATCTGGGCACCCCATTCGACGGGGCAGGTGTAGGTGCAGGATTGAGCACCAGGAGTTTGGAGTAGCCAGTGACCAGTGAAGACAGCAGGATTAGCTGTAGGTTTTGCCTTTAGGCTATTTATTCGATTTGGTTGTATAAATCGAATTGGTTTAACCGGTTGTATTCTGCCGGTCTGTTTTTATTTAAGTCTTCCGCAGCGATTTATTTAATGCATGTTTAAATTATGCTCTTAACTCTGATTAGGTAGCGGATCCGGGTAGGGTCGCTACATTTTTTGGTATCAGAGCGGCATGTAAAGAGACTTGGGATATAGTAATAAAACTTTGGGTTATCCTTATAGGATTGATTAGACCTTGGAAGAGGTGATGATGCGATGATTAGTTTGCCCAGAGACTTTCATCATCGGCAGGATTTCTGAAGATTTGGCTTATGGGATACCAGCAAGTGCGGACATGAGTGATAGATCGTGTCCGAGTTTTCAAGACTTTTACTCATGTTGATCCTAGCTTTGGATCGAGTATCGGATGCCAGAGGCAGTGGCAGAGCATTGGACGGGACGCACTTGATGTTTGCATCTGTATCGTCCGTACCATGATGACACTACTCTGAAGATTCTCCACTAGTAGTTGGAGAGATTGTCATTAAACTCATGAAGAACATAGTTTTGCCGGTATGCTTGTACCGATGAGTTCGGTAGGCACACGGAAAACTTCATGTTCAAAAGCATGAATTGGTTACAAGAAGAAAGCTGACGGTAGATCGTGAGCAGAAGGGGTCGACTGACATGCACTGACGCAGAGCATAGCTAGTTAGCTATCACGTGCCATATCTCCGGAGTTCTTCGTAGGAGGACATGTAGAGAGACTTGGTCGGGAGTATGCTTGTATCGATGCGTGTGCCGATTAAAAGCTTCATACTCAAGAAACGAAGACTAGTACGATGATTTAAATACTGTATTGATGTAGTTGTAAACAGTATTTCAGTTGTAATGAATCATCATACTTTGGTTGTATCATTTCAAGTTTGATTGTACATTTCATTGTATTTTGAATGCTGTATGTATTACATGAGATTGTAATAAAGATAATTGTACATAACTTGAAATAAGTGATACATGTTTTATTTATCCAGCAATTCGTGGTTGATTGCATGATTGTGCGAAAGTTTGGATTGGGTTTAGTTTATTAGCGTTCAACTATTGCAGCTCATGGGATTTGAGTGGGCCGACTGTGACTGTTTGACTTGTTGTTAGTCTAGGCGTTTTCCTAGGATTGACCTAGTTAGTCAGTGGACTATGTTAGTGCCAGCGATGAGTGGACTCATCTAGAGACATTAAGGGTATTGTTCGGTTTAGAACATTGGGCTTTATTCTAAGTTGTCTCCTTAGAATAGTAGGCTGCCTGACCTTTGGTAGGTGTAGACTTGTGATGATGGGTTTTTCTTTAGGGATATCAGGTTCAGTATATGCCGAGAGTTGTGGACTATGACCATGACTAGACGTGATGGGGCGCGACCCTATGCCAGTGTTACTCTGGGAGTCCTTGTACTTCAAAGGTTATCTAGGAGCCTTCGTGCTTCAGGAGATGGCGGTGGGAAGGCTACTAAGTCTAGGGATTTGGTGACAGTCATGAAGATGTATGACCTTGGATTAGATATCAGGTTTGATATCGATGGTTTGATATCATCTGGTGTGCCAGTCTTGGAGGGAATTCCTTGACGAGTGTGTACTCTGACCAGATAGGTTTTGACCTATGGGTTACTGCTAGACGTGTGGATCTAGTAGGCGGGCGGATTTCTACCAGCGATGACTAGGGGTTGTCATCAGAATTGTGGTTAGAGATTTCCTATGATAGGAGTCATCCAAGAACTTGGATGTGATGTTGTTACGAGACTTTGACTCGAATACGAGGACTACACCATGATGATTGACTTCATCTGTGATAGATTATGTCAGACGCTAGGGATTGTACAAGAGCTATCTGAGATATGAGGGAAGTGTGGCCTATACCCGTGAAGCCTTGGTGGTTGTCCAGGTGGGTTAACATGGTAAGCTACCTCGATCTTAATTTGTTGAACAATCTTAGCGAGGGATATAATCAAGATTGTGTCCGAAGATTGTGGAAATCTCTGAGATTCTTTAGTTATTCTTCTTGGACTTGACAAGCCGTGGTGTTCATTCTGAATGAACGAAGCAAGGATAGTTAGTGCAGTGTTTGCGCTAAGTACTGCCTGATATTTTCAGTTATTGAGCGTAGGATTTTTCATGGGATGGAAATGCTCTTAGTTCATCTTGATGTTTGCCTTGGGCGAACAAGACATCGATTAGTAGTGCTGATGTGGCACGGAATCTGTGCTAATGACTACTAGTGTCAATTGGCTAACTCTGTCAGAGTTAGGTTGATTAAGTTCAGCATACGAGGTAGCTGTCAGTAGTGAGACACGAGATTGTGTCGATAGACTACTAATAGCTATTTACTGGTTATCAATCATGAGTGTGTTGAAACCAAAGAGATTTTGGTATTCCAAGCGTTTGGAAATGGTTCTTTGTGGCAGCTGAGTCATGGTTATTGACCGAGCCATGTAGGTTGGATGATCAGTGGTGGTCTGATCTAATAAGTGCGAGCTTAAGTAGATCAACGAGTTCAATTGGTTGAGCCAATCAGGGTTGATCAGGATGTAGCAATTAAGAAATACTTGGAGTAGTATTTTTCGAGTAGTGCTTATGGGATGAGTACTGGATACCATCTCAGAGCATTTGACAATTCGGATGATTTAGGGTCTCTAAGTTGCCAGGGACTAATCTACCGAAAGATTATGATTGAATTGTATGGTCGAGTTAGATGTTAACTTGACAGGAGGAACAAGCGAAGGAATTGGTAACTCCCAGGATAGTGCTTTTGTGATGATGTCTTAGTATACCGTTTAGTTGAGATCCAACGAGGAATGTGTACTTGTATGGACATCAGTTGTTTGATTGTGAGGTGTGACATTTGCTGAGACCTAGTTCTCGAGATCCGGCAGGGTGTGTCACAAATTTTCATCGTGTGGTGCTTAAGATCATCGGAATAATCAAGGCAGTCGTAGGTCGACTTAGTAGCCAACAAGGTTTTCCTTTGGGATCGAAGATTTCGCAAGATCGTGACGGATCGAAATTGTTCTTTCGAGTCAGTGAGTCACATCTATGCGGATTGTTTTGTCAAGAATATTGCGCGTTAGCAATGATCAATATTTGGATGTGCGTCGGGTGGCAAGTTACTTCGAGCACAAGTATTTCCCAGGATTGACTAGGGAATTGACGAATTAGATCGTTCAGTGCTGAGACTGATGCGTTCGGCAAGGGAGCGATTTGACTATTGAGAATTTGTTGGGATTTAGTTCCAGGATCAGTATGTTCAACCTTGGGAGGTTGGTATGAGCTGATGGTATTATCAGAGACTCTGAGTTGAGTTATACCAGGCGCAATGACTGTCGAGTTTCGAGACGGAATAGGAAGCATTTCCATATGTCTGTGCACTGTGGAATGTCTCAGTCGAGCATATTGGTGGAAGCTTGCCTTAGTCTTGATGTGTGTATAGTGGTTGCGATTATGTATAACTATCAGGAGGATGTTTATCGATCAGATTCATGAGGTGAATAACCTATGATCGAGATGGTGTAGATCATTAGAGGCGTGATGACTTCCATTGCAATGTATGCGTGATTTCGCAGGCCAATGGCTAGGAGATGACGTAGCGTCATAAATTGCAAGTGATGATAGTTATCATCAGGGCACAGTGTTGAGGTTATACTAAGAAACGTGGACAGCAGAATTTACTAGACATGATGGTTTAAGTTCCCAGTATTTCTTGGGAAGCCGGTTGTGCTTCAGGGAGAGTGGGGAGGGTAACCAGTCTAGGGAACATTGTGAGCAGTTATGTTGGAGTATAGACTTGAGTCAACTGGATTATCTTAAAGCGAGATTCATGTTAGAATGTGTCAGCACAATGTTGGGATTAGTGTTTTCCTGACTAGAGGTGTTGAACACCGAGAAATTTTGAAACCATTAGATGGTTAGATTCGATAAGTAATTCGACGAATGCAGTAAAACCAGTTAGGTTATGACTTGGTCTTCGTCAGTATAAGATTTCCTTTGAGACGATAAGCTCGATCAAGTGGGTGTTGGTATCTTTCGTGACCAGAGAGATCGGGGTCAGTTTGGAAGACGTATCAATGTTGTGATATGCGAGTGCTAGAGGAGTTCGATTGTCGACCAGTAGCGCAGTAATTTTCAGCTGGGAAAATGTTAATGCGGTTCAGCATTAATGAAGCTTGCAGAGAATTCGACGGGAGTCTGAATGTGTCGGAGGATATTTCGACCAGACACTCGAGCAAGGGTTTCTTGTACGTTCTCAAGGTTTTAACCTAGATTTCGAGGATGAAATCTTCTAAGGGGGGGAGAATGTAGTGACCCGTATCCAGAATTAACGATTAATGAATAATTAATCGTGTAATCATGTTTAGATTAAGTAAAACATGATTAAGGAAATTCCAAATGGGTTAACGGAGTCCAGAAATGGATTCAGGAAAATCGAAAATGGTCGGGAAGGTTCCGAGGGTTTGGATGGTTTGGAGGCTCCGAACCGGGTTAGGAGGCTCCGAACTGGATCGGAGGATCTGAACCAAAGATCGGAGGATCCGAAGGGGTTCGGAGGATCCGAGCTCGGATCGGAGGCTCCGAAGATAATGCGTCATGGGTGACATCATTGATGGGACTTCGGAGGATCCGAAGTCACGATCGAAGGCTCCGAACAGGAACGGAGGCTCCGAAGTCAGGAACGGGGGATCCGAACCAGTTCGGAGGATCCGAAGTCGAGTTCGGACGGCCCTAACTTCGCCTATAAATAGAGGTCCGAAATTTCATTTTCAACTCGCACATCTCCTTTTCCTCTCTCAATTCCTAGGCCTTCTAACTCAGATCTAGGGAGTTCTAAGCATCCTATTGGGAATCCAAAAGTGGCATAGCGATCCCGACATCGAGGCGAAGATGTGCCTAAGTTTTGAGGCAATTGTCATCAACAGGCTGACGACGGACGTAGGTATAGCTATGGCCTCCTTAAATTATTTAGGAGTATGCAATAGCTTAGTTAAGGCTTTTAGAGCTTAAATAATGATGCATGGATATTTGCATTGTAGAGTTGATGATAGGCTGGGAACCTAGAGTGGGACTGCTAGGACTGCCTGTAGTAAGGTACGTAAGTACAGACTGAGATAGCCAACGGGTTTTGCATGCTTATATGTTGATTTGTGTGTCATATTATTATGCAGCATGTGCATATCATATTGTGTATGTCCATCTTTTGAGATGAGTCATGTAGGGCCGCTCAGCCCTGTCTGGATGGGTGATGTCTAGTGCCCAGTGACTGACGGGTCATGGGTGATTAGCATCTGGGGGACACGGTCCACGTCCTATAGGAATGAGCAGTGTACACAGGGTTTGCTCCCCGGGTGGTACCACTCATGTCCTAGGCGCCATTACTGAGCAGTTGTATACAGTTATCCCAGATATGGATACTCTATCATTTGCATGCATCATATTTGTATGTTTTACCCAGTGCTTTCGTATTGATCTTAGAGCTCACGTCCAGTTTTTCTGTGTATCTGGACACCCCATTCGACGGGGCAGGTGTAGGTGCAGGATTGAGCACCAGGAGCTTGGAGTAGCCAGTGACCAGTGAAGACAACAGGATTAGCTGTAGGTTTTGCCTTTAGGCTATTTATTCGATTTGGTTGTATAAATCGAATTGGTTTAACCGGTTGTATTCTGCCGGTCTGTTTTTATTTAAGTCTTCCGCAGCAATTTATTTAATGCATGTTTAAATTATGCTCTTAACTCTGATTAGGTAGCGGATCCGGGTAGAGTCTCTACACTTACAAAGACAACGCATTTCCTACCGGTCCGCATGAACTACAACCTGGATAAACTAGCTACCCTGTACATGGACAATATCGTAAGGTTACATGGCATACCTGCTAGTATTTTGTCAGATAGGGACCCGAGGTTTGCGTCCAGATTTTGGAAAAGCTTTCAGGATGTCATGGGAACCAAGGTCACTCTCAGTACAGCCTATCACCCTCAACTGATGGCCAAACAGAGAGAACGATCCAAACATTGGAGGACATGCTGAGGGCTTGTGCTCTAGACTTTAGTGGTAACTGGAGTGAACACTTGCCTTTAATCGAGTTTGCTTACAACAATAGTTACCACAGCAGTATTGGAATGGCACCATACGAAGCCTTATATGGGAGAAAGTGTCGCTCACCTTTATACTGGGATGAAGTAGGAGAGAAAGCCATCACTGGACCTGAACTGGTTCAAGAAACGATAGAAAAAGTAACCATCATCAAGGAAAGACTCAAATCTGCTCAAGATTGACAAAAGAGTTGGGCTGATATGAAGAGACGACCGTTGGAATTCAAAGTAGGTGAAAAGGCATATGTAAAAATCTCACCCATGAAAGGAGTAGTTCGATTTGGCAAAACTGGAAAATTGAATCCCAGATATGTCGGACCATTCGAGATTCTGGACAAAGTAGGAACCTTGGCGTATAGACTGTCCTTACCACCAGATATGTCAAGGATTCACAATGTTTTTCATGTTTCTCAATTAAGAAAGTACATCCCAGATCCCAGTCATGTCCTTGAAATTGAACCTCTTATAATAGAAGGAAATCTGAATAAGGGGCTCAAGTATGAAGAGTTTCCAATTCGAATAGTTGATACCAAGGATCAAATTTTGAGGCGAATGACCATTCCATATGTAAAGGTCCAATGGTCTAATCACACGGAGAGGGAGGCCACTTGGAAATTGGAAGAGAAGATGCGCAACCTGTATCCATTTCTCTTTGCAGAACAAGCCAATCCAAGTTTCAAGGACGAAACTTCCCCAAGGTGGGAGGAATGTGAAGCCACGGTTATATGCATGTACTTGAAGGCAAAAGTTGTAACTCTATCAGTCATATAAAAGAAAATGTAACTGATGGTATAATGATATTGAATTTCAAAATAAAAAGGGGCAAGAACCAACTGAACATAAGGAATGGTAACAGTCACAATGATGGAGAGTAGTGACTGTTGAAACTGATGGATTATGCTGTCAATTTCGAAATTCATGCTGCATGTAATAGTAAAAAATGTAACAGCCACAATAATGGAAAATGATGGCTGTTAATATTAGTTATTGGCCATGAATGGGAGGCCCTTCAGCTGCTTATTACACCTATAAATAGTGGCAGATTCAGAAGGGAAATCACACCATTTTCGAGTACAAAAACTGAGTGAAACACTGCACATTTTTGAGTTCCAACCTTCTGCCACTTTCGAAGCATAGCAGAAGCAGCACCAGTTTGATAGCAGCAGTTCGAGCAGATTCCTATCCAAAGTTTGAGCAAGGTTTTTGTCCCAGTTTCAAAGCAAGCACTCTGTTCTATTGTTGAAGAAGTTTTTTGCTCACGTTTGAGGCTTACCATCAACATCAGTTTCTGCACGATTTTCTTACAAATCACTTAAGGTAAGAGGGCTTATATTTACGTATGTTTTTAAAAAAACGTTCATGATCTTGTTTGTGAAAACTCAATCGTACATCGTCTGGTTCATATTTCTTTGAATTTCGTACATGTTTATTCCATGAAACTCCTTGTTATGCACTGTTAGAATTCGACTTAAGAAGTGGATAAGGAATTCCAAAAATATGATAAGATATGATATGGCCCTGATGCGGTGGGTTATAATAACCGTTTAAGGCCTCGTCCTCTTAGAGGAGTAACAATTAGGGATTGATCAGTAGCCATGATTAACAAGATGAATAACAGTGCTATGTCTAAGTTTATGTTTCATTCATGATATATGTTCATGCTCAGTTTCAAGTTTTGCCTTGTCTTTATTTATGTTGCGACATGTGTTGGAACATGCTCCCTTTGAACTCCTATGTATCTGTATATTCAACATTTGCATGTACGATTGGCCCCCTCTTGCTGATTGTTTTCCAAAACACTCATCCCCCTTACTTCCCTTCCCAGATACCGAAGAGCATTTGGATGACGATGAGCAACACGCATTCAGGGGTTGGTGATCAAGTCTAAAATTATGGAAATGCTAGCAGTCTTATTAGTTTTATTATCTTTTACGTTTCTCTTCCGCTATTGTCATGTTTTGATATTGTAAAGACATTTCTGAATTTGTAAAAGACTGGTTGAAGGCTATTTATACACTACATGGCTTGTTGTTTTATGATTTAAAATTGTTAACAACGCCGATGCTGCGTTCCGATCTCGGGGCGTGACAATTCGGGCAAAGTGATGAATACAAAAGTTGTAGCCCTTGATCTTAGCTTTCCAACGCCATAAAATATCACTCAATTTGAATTTCATATGCGAAATATGCTCAAAATATCATAGCTGCTCAAAAACAGTTGAGCACAAAAGCAGTTGAGTGTATATGGTAAGTTGAGTATTATATCGCTCGATTCGTTGATTTTTGGGTAAAGTGATAAACATGAAAGTTATATTCCTTTCTCTTAGATTTCCACGGAATCAAGAATCACTCCATTTCGAGTTTATATGAGGGAGATATGCTCGAAATACTAGACTATGCTAGAAATTCTGTTATGTAGAATTTCAGTTCCAAACTAGTAAATTCAATGCAGTGTAGCAGCTTCTTATGCTAAGATTCAAATTTCGACTTGTGAATATCATTTGTTAGCTTTTCAACGTATGCTGAATCGTTCCATTTGGATAATCGAGCTAAAAGATATAACCAAAATACTAGAACTGTCCAAGGTAAACTGATGATGTGTTCTTGCTCGACTGATGCAATTCAGTTTGGTGTTGCGACGTCAGTTTGATCTAGATAACATCCGTTTTTGCTCAAAGCTGCATTTTTTTTAATTTTAACTCAAATCGGATTGTTTCAGATGATGTGCTTTGAATTGTCTTTGACACGTCGAGTATCTCATCACTTCAAATAGCATTTCAGTTTTGATCTTTTGACTACTTGATATTTGTAATATTATCATATATTGTGAGAACGTTCTAACCTTTTATTTAATTAATCCGAGAATTTACTTTTCACTATTATTTTTAACATGTTATATATATATATATGTAGGTAGGTAGAAAATTATATAAATGTTATATTTGATCTTATCCCAAAACGTAAAATGACGATATACTTATAGGTGAGGATAAGAAACAAGCGTGCTTTGGGCAACCAAAAATCTTATAAAAATGAAAGGGTTTGTTTCCCTGCAATCATCTTTTGCTTTTGCTTTCTTTTGTTTTTCGTCGCTCACTTTATCATTTACGTACTCTCAAACATTCCTATCTTCATTTCTCGGCTTTCGGGATTCATATTCATTCAAAGTCCTTGACTCCATATTATTCCATTTCCATTTCTTTTCTTTTTTCCATTTAATTTTTGTTGCCTGACCCCCTCTATAGACTATATATATATATATAATAGAAATCAGCAACTGAAATTACAAATATCACTTAAACATCACACATTTTTTATACATTACACGCCATTTAACTATCGAAAATAAAATGTTATATCACGATGTCTGAGCAATTAGACCGGTGTCTTTTTCTCCACGTAATCCTAATGCGGCTTGACATAATGTAAATGTGAACAAGGTCACATCGGCCCTCTAAATGGAAAAAAAAATTAATTAAAATTTAAAACTGAAATTTAACACTAAGGACTAAAATCCCAATTATGAAACAAACACACATAAACATAATTGCGATTTTTCACGTTGGCATATGGTTAACATTGTTCTTATATATCAAACACTACTAATATATATGACCTAATTACAATCTCAAGCATGTATTCACATATAATTTAAAATATATATATACGTAATATAATGATCTCATGATCAAAATTTTTCTAATTCTACCGGCGGTTAATGAATGGGTAATTATTAAAAGTTTTTTTAAAAAAGGGTAGAAATTAAAAAGAAAAGATATGTGGGATGCTCTTTTTGCCACTGAAATCTAAGAGGGTAGTGATTAAAGGTCGGGGGGGTGACCCGTAAAGCAAAGAAAGTGAGAGATAATTAGGAAAAAGGGGGAAATAAAGTATGTTCTTTTATTACTTTATAAATATATTGCTATTATTTCTCCGATTCACATTGTATGGTATGTAATTTTGCATGCAAATCGATGACACCCATCATCATTGCTGCCCCCTAATCTTTATGTTTTTTGGAGGGCTCGGATCCCAATAAATATACATGAAATCATTCTCCCCCAATCTTTTATTGTATTTCATTCTCTCTAGTCTACCACCATACATGCCAGCTTTTTGAATTTAATTCCCATCTTTTGGACCCCATTCACTTTGTGGGAATTATAAATCCAAATCTCCAACATATATATTATTGAAATATTATATTATTGGAAAGGACATATATATATACATATAAAAGAAAAAAAGAGGACATATATGCATGCATGTCCTTGCATTAATGAAGAAGTGGCATGCCATGCAATCCAGTCAAGTCTCACTCTCCCATTTATGACTAACTAGTATTTTAAGTGGGTGGGATATTTATCGTGTACATTTGTTATTTTTGGTTTTTAATTAGTTCTTCGTTAATTAATTTCATTTTTTTATTTTAATCATTTCTTATTAAATTGTTTTTGTGACACTGAAAAATATTTATAGTGTACATTGTTTATGTTCCCAATGTCACACTTGTAAATTTCCGGTGAAAGAGTCTAAATTGAAGGGGAGAAGAAGAGGTACAAATTAGTTGATTAAAACTATGGATTGAACTATAATATAATTATAAATTATAAATGAAAAAAAATGTGCAAGTTACGTAACAAAAAAAATATTGTTTATGAACAAATTTTTACATTAAGTAAAGTTTGAGGAAATGTGGGTAACATCGGACACATGACGGCATTTACTATTTTAGTTCGAGCATGATCAACATATTAATTATTTAAAAGACCTGTTTTTATCTTTTATGAGTTAGTTATTTTGATTTTTTTAACTTTCTAAATTTACACAGTCTCGATCGCGAGAAAAATACGATCGAGCTTGATGAGGGTCAATCGTGGGTTGAGTGTCTACGACTAATATTACAATAGGGTTTGAGAGAGCTTATAGAAAGCATTTAACAACTTTTTTTCGTAAAATTTTCACTAAATTTAAAAAGTTTGTGAAAAAAAAAAACTGAAAAGTATTTCCTATAAATTGTCTCAAACAACAACCTAACTAAATAGACTGATCTGTTTTAAAAGTTTGTGTGTTAATTTATAATAAATTGGTCTTACGTTGTGTCTGTTTCCTAAGTTGAAAATTTTGACAATTACAAGTTCCTAAATTCAAACATATATATGGACTATTCGGATCAAGACTTTTGGTCAAACCAGTATATGCATATATACACATGACTTCTTTTGTGAACTTTTTTCCCTATTTAAAATCCACTTTTTGCAGTATTACAAAATATATATTAATTCAGGAAAAATTTAATTGAAATAATGATAACGTAACCTGTGTTCCGTGTGTAATAGTGTCTGAATGGAGGAATATAATGGATGGATGTGTTGGGATTGGAATAGACGTGTGTCCTAATTCCTGCATTGTCTGTGATGAATCCAAAATAATTACAATAATTGAACAAAAAAACAAAAACAATATGGACAAAATAAAGCATTCGCAGTTCTGTCATTGGTCGATTTGCTCAATCAAACAATTTTATTGAACATCATATAAAATTGTATACTACTGAAAAAGTACTCCATTTTGCTTCCACTATTTTAAGAATCCAGTCTATGCGCTCAGACAGGCATGTTAGAATACCAGGAATTTATACGGTTTAATATTTTCTGTTTTTCTAAAACCCAAAAAAAATTAAAATATAAATTTTAGGAAAAATTGCATTTTTTTAAAAAAAATTCTTATATTTATCTCTTTCTGATTCTTGCCATCAATCAAAGTTCAATCTCAGTCTCATATTTTTGGCACCCAGAAAAAAAAAAAGATACGGATCGTAACTTAAAATGAACATAGAAAACCAAAATCGCAAAATGAGGATAGAATAGATAAATATCCGTGATCAAATATATTATACCATACAGATTATAATATGCATTTCATAAATATCCGTAACTTAAAATGAACGTAGAAGACCGATCGGAAACCTGTTAATTTTTTTTTTGTTCCCATTAATTTATCGAATATGCTCTAGGAAAAATTAGTTTCCACAACTAAAAACATGATCTATATATATAATTAATTGTATTCTTTACGTACGGGGTTCACTAATTAATTTCATTTATGTGCATTAAGATCGATTAAAAATACATTTAATTTTCGTAGAAAATAATAATTTAAAAATTGTGGATTAAAGAACCACTGTATTAGTGACGTGTCCATTGAGAATGGAGGCAGTAACTTTGATGCATGCAAAAAGCTTTGGAAGGCACATTCCAATAAGAGTGAAAAGTCCCTTAAAATGTGTACAGAACCACTATTGCAGTCAAAAGTTCTTATCAACTTTACATCTTTATTTTTTATTTTATATTTTGTGTCTTTTTTAGTTTTTGAATATGCATGTTATATTTACACTCAAAAATATATGGGACATTAAATGTTTCTATATATACGTCCCTAAAGTGTACAACAAAGAAGTTCAATATAAACATTATATATATATATATATATATATATATATATTACATTCTTGTACTTCAGTCTACTTAATATAACTAAATAACTAAAATCAAATAAAAAGAAAAGAGCTCGAGTCTCAACTACAAGTCGAGTCTAAATATTATATTTTTCCAATTCGATTGGTCTAAAAAATTGGAATTCGAAAAATACTTAATATATATACCTAATCAATCCTATTCATAATTATATCATGCATTTATGCTTGTTCAAACAAGATCATGACTCTGATACCACTTATAATACAATAAAACTCAAAAATTTCACAATTGTATGTATGATATTGTTCACTCTAAACATAAAACCTCATGATTTGTTTTTTAAACTTAGCCCAAAAAATCTTATAGCAATGTATATTTATTTCAAGTCATTAATCCACGATCTTTCTTTTGATCTTTCTACGTAAAACTTTAGTTGCATTCCAACTATTATTTTCACATGTTATTCATTTACTGGCTCATCCTATGTACCAAAGAACACGACCTAATCTAATCTACGTAAGAAAGAAGAATATCAATACCATATTATTCTTGATTTGAGAGTTTATTCTTGCCTACTACTCAAATACAAAAATCTGACACTCAAAGAATTAAATTATTTAAATTTTAGCACCGAAGGCTTACTCTCTCTACTCTATTTTCCTTTTTTTTTTTCCATTTCTTTTAAACGAGTCACATTATTTTTTAAATAAAAATAAAAGAAAAAAATTTGACTTACATTTTTCAATAAAATTCGTAGCTCCATTTTAGAAAATCATATCTTTGCCATCAATTTAAATATTATCTGAAAAATATATGTAACCCAGAGATTTAGAAAATCATATCTTAGCTCCGTTCAATATTTGTTGTGGCGCACAGGCGACTTCATATAATCTCAAATATATTAAACTGTTTTACAGTAACTCTCACTTTAAAATAATGTAATATATGTACCAAACATAAAATGATAAAACACTATTTTCAACTATTTAGTTCGAATTTTCTTCGAATAGAGTGTTATGAGAATATTCTTTATTGTTTTATTTATAATTATATTTCATCTTTAAACCTCCATTGAAGAAGTTTTATTTAAATTAATTTAATAAAGATATTATCTTTTAATCCATTACGTATTATCATCTATATATATATATATATATATATACATTATAAATCAAGTTATTAACTAGTTTATCATTGACATACTTGTATCATTCATTAATGATTATTTTAAAATAAAACAAAACAAATTTAAAAAGAAGATACAGTTGCTATTGTGACGGTCCAAATTAATTGGACGACTTTCTCCAAATCTATCCAAGATATTAACAAGTATTTTCAATGTGTTTATGTCTTCAATGGCATGCTTCATGAGAAACTTCCCAAATGTCACCAATCTCAGAATTGTTCCAAACCAAGCACATTTAATTTCTCAAAAATGAGATCTACACAATTTTGAAATCTCTTACATTCCGATATATTGATTGGTTTATTCGTATTCTCCTTCGACTAGAAGTTTGCCAAATGTAGCTCCTTATTCATGCAAATTATTGATACCAGTGATCACTTCCCAACCTCTTTTAAATCAAGAGCGTCACAACTATAATTATTATTATTATTATTTTTTTTGAAGAATAGCTTTGCTACCGTAGTACCGTTGGAGTTGGATTAGAGAGTCCATTTCCAAAACAGAACTACTTAATTTTTCGAAGAATAGCTTTGCTACCGTAGTACAGTTGGAGTTGGATTAGAGAGTCCATTTCCAAAATAGAACCACTTAAATATTTTAAATTATATATATATATATATATATATATATATATATATAAAAATCAAAATACCACATTTTTTTTATCTCCATATATCGGACAAATAACACATCATAGGGAAAAAAAGAAAAGAGAAAGGACAATTATTACTTTTTCCCCCAAAAAAAAAAAAAGCAATGGAAATATGGGAAAATGCCAAAACGTAAAAGAATCCAATTACCAAAAAAATCTCTTGGATTCTGAGAAATTCTGATGAAATAATATACAAAAACATACCCCATATGGTCTAAATCTACTATGTAAGATTCAAGAATAACGCATGCCTACATGCATGCTGACATCCATTCTTCACATGGCTCGCCTTTTCAAGCACCATATTAAACATGGATTCTCTTTTCTCCCAATCCAAATACCCTTCTCTCTTCTCAAAAAACATACTCTACGTACGTACCAAATTCTGCCCTCTCTCTATATTAAACAACTTTCCTTGGACTCCAACACCCAACCTATCCGATATCAAAGTCTCAAATGCAAAATATAATTTCGAGTTTGAAATTCGATTGTAACAAACTTTTTTTCGACGTTAATTTTTTTTGCAAATATTGGTAAACATGACTTTATACAATTAATAGACTCGTGATGGTAATATTTTTAGAGGTTGTAAACACTCTCTAAGATTCCAGAACGTGAGTACATATATATTACCATGCATGCATCATGAGTCCATTAATTGTGTAAAGTCATGTTTACAAATATATATATATATATATATATATAATGAAAAAATAATCCATAATCACTTAATTAGAGGTTGCAAATACTTTCTTAATTTTCTATCGGCAATTCATAATTTAACTCAATCTAAAGTTTCAATTGAAAGATGATACTCTACAATCACGATGTTGTCTTTAAGTATCATCATTGCAGGAGATTTGGGTGCGGATTAGATG
Source organism: Henckelia pumila (assembly GCF_033568475.1). Taxonomy (NCBI): domain Eukaryota; kingdom Viridiplantae; phylum Streptophyta; class Magnoliopsida; order Lamiales; family Gesneriaceae; genus Henckelia; species Henckelia pumila. The sequence goes on from NC_133122.1 coordinate 141,434,756, forward strand.
TATAGATATATGTGTAGTCATGTAGGATTAGGTTTCTGGCTTATGATATTTAATAATTCTTGGTAGGGATGAAGAATTTTTCTTGGCTTCTGTGTGATTTTGTTTTAATTTTTTTTTCAGGGTATTTTTTTAATAGTAATTAAGTACAATTTAAAAACAAACCTTGATGGAATTCATACACCAAATGATGGCCAAATCAAATTATACATTTGGGAGCAGTTAGTACTATTTGGGCTATTTGTTGTTGGGTCAGCCCATATGAGGTTACCAGGTTCGGATAAGGCCTGCAAACAGTACAAAACAATGGGCCGGCAGCCTATTCAACCAACAAAAGCCCAAATAAGAGAGATTTTTTACAAGATTGAATAGCTAGCTACTTGCGGTCCATTTTGTTCATGATTTGGAGTAATTGATCCCAAAAGGCTTTATCTATGCTACATCGGGATTTATCATATTGTATACAATTACATTAAGATGAACATCTCGGTGTAAGACAAAACGTTTTACGAAATGTCAAAATCTATTACAAGTATATTTTACGAGAAAATTATTGTAAATAGACTCGCAGTGTTTTTTGTTTTTGGAATAGTCTTCTCATCTTCTAGGAGAGAGCTATTTTTCTTTTTTTAAACAAAAAACTGAAAAAGTAGCTTGTGATCATCAATTGAGCATCATTATCATATCTCAAGCTATCAAATAATTATTGATAGGTCTGTCGTCGAGCCACCAAATTTAAATTTTACTCCCGAATAAAATGAGTGTAATGGTGAGCAGGGTCGAATCCACAGGGAACGGAGATTTATCTCTTTCAAATGAAAACAGTTAAAAATGTGTTTTTGGTTTGCTGTAAAAGTAAAAATAAAAAATAGCGAGAATTAAATAAATGAGATGAACAATTAAATAAAAATAAAATTCAATAATTTAACAAACTCTGATTCAAGGGGTTTCTGTATTTCAATTATATCACTGGTCATCGGCTAACAAATAATTTATTCATGTAATTTCTAGCAATTAACCTTAAAATCATAGGGATCCTAAGATTTTTGTGTTTTCCTACTTTAATTGACCAAACCCAGCATCCAGTTAAAATTTATCAATAACCAACTGGACATGATATCGCTCCATATTGATTAAAAATAACTTTTCGATTTGTGAAAACAGTTAATCCTAAAATCTAACAATCGAAATAGCTGCAATTGTTAAATCTAGTTTCATTGATTTGGATCACTGAATTCATGGATAGCATTTCAAAGACGTAAAATTAATTAATTTGTCAGATTAATCGACCTACAACTTTCATGGAATAAATCATAAATCAACAAATACTGAAAACAAACAAGAACATCAATTAAATCTCAAAAACTCACAGTAATAAATTAAAATACAAGAAAACATCCCTTGAATCAGAAATAAAAACTTAGCCGCATAGTTGGCTTCATAATTCCAAAAAAATAGAAAAGATCCAACCTAGAAAAGAAAACGTCTTCTGTCTCTAGCCGTTTAGAGCGTCCAGAAAGATTCAGAAATCTCACAAAACTGAAATCTCTAAATTAACGTGTAAAACTAGGGGAAGTATAAAACTAAAAAGTCTAGAAAATTATAACGTTATCTACAAAGTAAACTAGAGATTTTTTATAGAATAAAAAATCTCTACATAATCTTTTTATCCAAAAACTTCTAATCTCCAAAAGTCTTACATATATTAAATACCGTAATTTAGGACTCCTAAAATATGATATTTATTTCCAAATTTTCGAGCTCCTCCATGTAGTCTAAAGCAGCAGCAAAGTAGTCACTGGGCGTGCCCACGCCGTGCTTCAAGACCTCTTCTGGTTTTCTTCTTCTTCCAAAACTTCATCTTGGCAACTTAAAATGTGATAGAAATCAACTTTTTAGCCCAAATCCAAGATCAACAAATTCCCTCCAACTATAAAATAACATAAAAATCTATCAATTAATCATATTGAAAAGATGAAAACTCGAGAAATATGATACTAAACTTATAAATATTATGATACTATCAATCATCTTAATTTCTCAAGCAGTCATGAATTATAATCACAAAACATATGAATTACTTGTATGCATCTTATCTTTCATAACATACCTTACTCAAATACTATACATCAAAGTCAAATTTTAATAATTTTCATGATAATTAATAATAACAAATTTTAAAATGGTTTCATGTATTGAGAAAATTAAAGCATTCCAAGATTTTATGAAATAATGCCCTACGGTATACAAGAATTAGAATGAAGGATTCTTAATTTTTTGAAAAAAAAATATTAATAATTTCAAGAACTTCTAGAATCTAATTTTAAAAATATATTAATTAGGTATTTTTTTTTCTTAAAAACCGATTTTCAATAATAATTAAGGGTTTATTTTTCTTTTATACTAGCGTCTCTAGCTATGTACACCATGCGTGTATATATATTAAAATTTTCTATTTGAAATAATTTCTATGTAAAAATTTTATAGACTATATTAAAATTAAAATCTTGAAAAAATTTTTTGATAATAATTTACACGTACACACACATACATACATAGATACATATATACATACATATATATATTTTATTACACACAATGCGTGTGAGGATGCATGATACTTTGTAAACATAAAATAAGAGAAGTGGGTATAGTCGTATATAAGATAAAATTAAGATCATAATGGTCCATGAATCAACTTTGATGTAATGGTGGTAAATACGTGAAGATAATATACACACTAGGAGCGGGGAGCCAATCATGAGTCAAGTGCGACTTTTTGGAATTTGATTCCGAAGATAATATACACATGGTATTCACAGATTCCGAAGAAACACCCCATTATGCTGGTTTGTATTCATAGTGGACAAATAAAAGCCATTGTTACATATGGATAAGAAAAATATAAAGTGAAACAAAATGATAATAAATCAATCTACTCTTCCTACAATATTTAATTGGTCTCAAATTATAGGGTTATGTGGTGGGTCGTCCATCGAAAATTTTTGGAAGAATGGAATTAAGCTGACACCAACAAGAAAAACAAATTAGAACCGTTGATAGAGATTGATTTAAGACATGCGGACAAATTGATACAAAATGACGGAGTAAAATTATCGAAGTCGAAAGAAGTTGGAATTTATCACATATATTTTAAGCTTATCTAGGAACGTAGGCGGATAAAAGAAAATATGAAAGATGACGATGATTCAAGATGTGAGATATACGAATTTTTAGTTTTAAAAAGGATCAGCTAGATACTCGTGAGCGTTGTGATAAATGATATAAAAGACGGTATTTTATTTGTGAGATTTGAAAGTTTATTGCTATGATCAGGCTTGATTAATATTTAAGTTTAGTTGAATGATGTGAATATTTATTTATAATAATATTAACCGTGTCAGAAAACTTCACGAGACGCGTAGAATTCATCATACCCAAGTGAAGTAGCGAGAGAATCTGAAGTCTAAGACTCAGATCGTGTTTGGGAGAAATTCTATATATGAATCACTTCTAATTTTTCTTTCCCAAAATTTCAAAATTTTGTAAATAAAAAGTTGAGAAATGTCACATAGAAATTCTCCCAAAAATTATCTCATCAGATTATGAGTTGAAAAACAAGAGAATATAAAACGTTTATCAAAGGACAAGAAAGCTCCTTGGCAATCGTGACAGGATTTTATAAGGTTTTTTACAATATTTTCATAACCGAATCAGTGATCGAACTGGTCTACTTTGAAAAAACGGTTCAACCGATCAGACCGTTTTAACCAGACGGTCGGACCAAAAAACCGTTTATATAATATAATTAATAATATATTTTAAATTTTAAAAAACCTAAAAGATGTATATAAATAGACAAAAAATATATTTATCATAGTTTGAAAAATAAATAACGATATGAATATATTCAAAATATTAATTATAGTTATATATTTTTTAAAAATAAATTAATTAATTAAAAAACACTAATAGTTCTAAAATAATATTTTTAACGATATACAAATTCCAAATAATGATATATATATATATATATATATATATAACATAATATTAAATTAAGGTTTTAATATTTTAAGAAAAACTAATTTTTCAAAAATAAAAATAAAAAAATTCGGAATACCGATTGAACCGGTTTTTGGGATCGGTTTTTTACCGATTCTTGACCGGGTGACCCGGTTATGACTGGTTCTTGATCGCTTCTGAGCAGTTCAACCGTTAAAACAATTTTTGGGAGTGTTCCAGACCGGACCTGTAGTAGCCTAGTTCCCTTTTACAAGATTAATTTGATTAAATATGTTTGGAACAAGTAAAACATAATTCAGGGATTCTAATTATGTCAAACGGACCAAGAAATCGGAACCACCAAAAGTGGTAAATGGGCTTATTTTGATCCGGATGGTTCGGAAGGTCCAAACCCAAGACCTGTAGAGATCGGAGGATCCGAAGAGTTCGGAAGAAATGAAGGAGTTCGGAAGCTACGGTGTGTTCGGACCTTCCGAAGTACGATCGAAGATTCCGGTCTCAGTTAGGCCATGCACATTATCGACGTGACAACTCGCTCAGACACGCAGGAGATCGGAGCTTCCGAACTCTGTCTATATATAGGGCATTCTCGAGCCCATTTTGTTTGCTAATTCACACTTCTCTCTCTTGGTTCTTGGGTTATTCTAAGGCTTTCCATCCATCTTTGGCAAGGGGCGGGGCCTTGGCGAGGCGTCCAAAAGTCGTAGCGAAGTTGTGCCAAAGTTCTGGGGCATTCGACAACGAAGGGCTGACGACGGACGGAGGTATACTCGAGATCCTATAAATAGTTTGAGAGTATCTATTAGCTTAGTTAAGACTTTTAGATGTTATTTAGTGATATAGTAATCTTGTGATTATAGGCTTGGACAGTAGAGCTGGTGTAACTTGCCTAGTATTATTAAGATACGAAAGTACTGTTCGAGATACCTTGACTGAATATGCATGTATTATGTGTTGTATTATTTATATGATGACATGATTTTATCTGCATATATTATGTCACGTATTATGCTTCATGCATGATCATTTTGTGATTTTACCATTGTAAATTTGTAATATCATATAGTAGGGTTCTTACCCTATCCTGTTAGTGGATGGTTGGACACGTAGATTCGTGATCAGGTCACATATATCCACTTTCGAATATGTGAGCCACCTCCTGATGCAACGACGCAGAGTGTTACATATCTAGTGCCCTAGTATGTTCTTGATCAGATATTCTTGACCTCGAGTCTTGGTAACCCGTACACTTGCATTCATGCTTATATAGTTGTTGAAAAACGGTGTTCAGATCAATTAAAATTGATACCCGGTGCAGCGGAAGTTTAAAAATTTTATTTTATTAATATGGAACGATTCCATATCTGGGTATCAAAACTTTTACGATTAAATTTGTGTAAGTAAAATAAATAATCACAATTAAATATTTTACCTTAAAATCTCGAAGCGAGATTATGGACACCAACAGAATTTAATCTGCTCTTGTTGTATATCCCCGGAACTGATGAACGAACGTTTCTTCAATCAGGTTCACGAATAGAAAACAAAACCCTCTGATTGACTGCACTAGAAATCAATCAGAAGTTTGCGTAGAGAATAAACAGATATGATCTGTTAATCCAGATTGTAATTTTTCACAAAAATCACAAGACCGAATTTTCTCCGAAAGGGACAGAGAATTCGAAAATCCTCTTTAATAATATAGACTGAAATTTCGAAAATTCAAGACTGAATGCTATATGATTTTCGAACACTACAGTCCTATTTATAGATAATTTCTAGACTGGATTAAGTTATAATTATATTTGGACTCTAACTCCTTAGGGCCCATAATCCATAACTTAAGCCCAACAAGCCAAACCCGTTGTTCTAAAAATTAATATAAAATTCATCGTGACTCCGATTGATAAACTGATTTTATCAATGTGCACAGAAACTATTTCTGCATCTTTTAAAGTCAAGATAATTTTTCCGAATCCGAATTCAGTGATTTCCAAAAATGCCCATCCCTATGTCATTTTAGGAAATCCCACTCCCTTTAGTTAAGAAGTCCAACTTCTCTTTCATTAAATTTAACTCTTTAAATTTAACTATCTCTACGGGGTTTTAGTAATCCATTACTTGTGTAACCCTCAATGGTTCAGGAATACAGCTAGCCGTGGGCTCACAACTCCTTGTGACTCGGAACAACAATTTCCGACTTACCCATCGAATCATGGTAAGAGCGCCTAGCAACATCGCCCCATGATTCCCTAGGTATTACTGATAGTGCCTGCAAGAACCAGTAGATTTTGGTTAGCGTACAGTATGGTCCCTTCAACCATATATCCCGATCGAATCAACAACTATTGGTGCATCGAGAGTCGTTCGAGATTCGATAACTATGCATAACATCTTGGAGATCAAATAGTGACATCGCATGTGTTACTAGGATAACCCATTAACCTAAAACACATCATGTACTCTGGCCAGAGATTCGTCACACTAATATCTCCTCAGATCGCATAGGATATCCACACTCGCAAGTATATGGTGAATCCTTGACAACAAAGCATCGACTCCTATATGTGTCGTAACTGTACCCAATCCCGACACCTGATGACCCCAATAGAGTCGGTAAACGAGTCAAAGTACAGTACTAGCATATAGAGTCTCAATGATGTTTCAAGTAATAAGGACTAATGGTGTACAACCAAAACCGCGGACTTTATCCACTCGATAAGTGATAACCACTTGGAAATTCTGAATAGGGTAGTTCGATCATTCATCATATGAATATCCATTTGCATGCTTTGAACATCTCTATGTTCCATACCAATGAAACGTGGTACTCGGCATCGCAAATGCTAGTCTCAATCTCGAGCGATCCTTATCCTTATTTGCGGACGACTCAATTGACTAGGAACTGTTTAGAATATACAGTGACTATAAGATGTGTTTCATGATAGTCATCCCCATGTGCTACCACATCTTACATACACTATAGTATATTCAAGATCTTTATCAAAACAACAATAGTATATCATAATATAACAATATGAAGAAAGATAAAGTCAATGCCATTATAAAAGTGTAAATTATATTAAACAAAAGATTGTTTTACATAGAGTCATAAAAGCCCTTAGCCACAAGTTGGCTAACCGGGCACCCACTCTTTCAATAGTGTGTGTATACTCATACTCTCGTATTGAACGTAGTTCACTCACGTCTTTTATTTCTGTGTTATTTGGACTAGGGGTGCAAACGAACCGAATCGAGCCGAATAATGGTAAAATTTTAAGGTTTGAATTCGGCTTGATAAGAGTATATTCGAGTTCGAGCTCGATTCGAAGTTCGATAATTTCAAATATTTTGGCTCGAGTTCGGCTCGAAATGAAGTTCGAGTTCGAGTTCGGTTCGAAATATTCGAACCTATTCGTGAACTATTCGGATATTATGGTTCGAAAGCTCGAAATGTATATATATTATTATATAATTATATTATATTAATTAAATATTAAGGCTCGCGAACTATTCGCGAACTATCGAACAGAGTAATTTCGGCTCGAGCTCGGCTCGAAAAAAAGTTCGAACATGTTCGAATTTGGCTCGAGTTCGATAAGCTCGAATACGAATCAAATATTTATCGAGCGGGCTCGTAAAGCTCACGAACAGGTTCGGTTCGTTTGCACCCCTAATTTGGACACCATATCCGACGGGGCATGCCTCAGGTTGGATAACGCAGGAGATTCTAGGAGATCCTAGATACCGAGGTGGTTATTGTGACCGTGAGGAGTCTTCCATCACCGTGTTTGTTTTCAGAGGTGTTGGTTTTTGGGAATATTGTATTCGATGTGGTTGTATTAAGATTTCAGATCTTTTTATTGGGCTGTATAACTTTAATTTAGTTTTCGCTGTTATTTATCTGATTATGTTTGTTTAGGAATTATTTCATGCTTAAGTTTTTAATTAGTAGGTGATCACAGTGCGGGTCACTACAGGACCAGTGACCGGTTCTCGATAGAACCGGTCGGTTAGGTTCGGTCCGATTTTGAAAACACTGGTTTTGTACACCAAATTATAAACGGATATGTAAATCGATCGAGTAAAATAACATTTCGGTATGTATTTGAGACCGATTGGTGAATGATTTGAGACAAAATTTGGTACGGAATTTGAACGGAGTAGCATTTTTATGGGAAAATTTGCTTTATATCTCCAAGCTCAAACATGATTTTGCATTCAGTTCATGTCACAAAAAATGTATTTTTGAATTCTCTAATTCATATCAAAATGTTTATGTACTTGCTGAGCCCACATGTTTTCAAATTTGGTATCAATATATGACTTTTGAGTACTCAAATATTCACACAAATTTTGGTATTAGTTACATATTTGTCTTTTTTTTGAATGAACAACGATCCAAAACATTGGAAACATGGTACTAATATATGGTATTGGAGTATTATTTATTTTAGATCTGGAACTAATATATTATTATTAGTATAAAAATGTACTGGAAGTGTTGATATAAATAAAATCGTTCAGATTTTGTACCCAAAATTTTATCTTTTATAACAGATATAAACTAGTTAGTACACAAATATCATATATTATTATCATATTTTTAATATTTTGTACCGATTTTCACTCGTGAAAAAATATGTGGGTCCCGAGAGTGTATAAATATTGTTAGAATATTTTCAGAAATTTTGTTGCCGATGACGAATAAAGATTTCCGCTGCGAAAATTACAGGGATCGGCCTGCCTGGTCAGGTCGATAAGCTCTTCGAAAACATCACGACTGTTCGCGAGTGGATGTTTTGGTTCATGAATGGATGCATTGTTTGACTAAGAGTCACACCCGTTCAGATACGTCTTTTCATTCTCTATAAATAGAGGTGCATCATTAGATTCAAAAGTCTTGAATTAGTTTATTATCTCCATTGTATCCTGAGAGAGATCTTAAAAACATCTCTTAAAAGATAGCGTTTAAAACGTGTCTTGGAGTTCATCATTAAATCCTTTCTAAATTTTCAAAATTCTTCAACAAATATTTTTTTGTGGATCAAGAAGTACAAACGCTTTTTTTTCCTAACGGATATTGAATAAAAATTTGAATTTGAGTTTGGGTATTTAAATCAATTTTCTCAATTTTTATTTGACATGTGATTTGAGAGTGAATAATGTCAGATTTGAAACAAAATCAAACACATAATTAATTTGAATTTGAAACCAGCTTCACCTGATTAAATTAAAAGCATATCTTTTACTATTTATTAAGTCTAAGCCCCTTATAAAAACCGTGATGTCTTGGTCTGTTTTATCATTATCCCAAAATACCCCTACACCCATTTTAATTTTGAATTCATCCCACGTTGTTCTTCTCTTCTTCTCATCTTCCCACGTCAAAACATCGTTTCTCTAAAATCGAACGCCCGCAAAATCGAACAGAATCATATTCTTTGAAACAGAAAGCTCGCAAAGCAAGCATGGTGGCTGTTGCTTCTTCTGCTCCGAAAAAACATTACGCATGTGGTCAACTTCATGTATTGTTTTCTCTGATAATATGTTTGTTGTTTGATCCTAGGATTTGTGTTCAGTTTCTATTTTCCTTACCTCCCTGCTTTTTATTTCAGTTGGTTTTCTAAACCGTTTCTGCACATCAAGCAAATGTTTATTTGGATGAAGAACGCTACCTGCTCGACGAATTGCCAGAGATAAATTTCGTATCACTTTCTGCCCCTTATCCCTTTTGCTTGAATACTTGAGCCAATACCCCACATTTTAAATTCTCTCAAACGTCGTTTTAGTTTGGTTAGCATGTCGGAGAACATCTAGCTTTCGTCCCGTCGACGTGACCGAACTTCCTCAGGTATCAATTGTTAATATGACGTGCTTACTTCTCACACTTTTTAGTAATCAATCTGTGTCGATTATTTATGGGTTTTTCTTTGTTTGGGAGCTTAGTTAATGTTCTGTATAAACAGAGAATTAACACCATTTTGCAAACGTAGTTTTTGGTTGGTTAGCATGTCGGATAATATCTAGCTTTCGTCCACTTCACGTGACCAAACTTGCTCGGGTATCAATTGGTAATCTGAGGTGATAACTTATTTAATAAACTCTGTTTGAACCAAAATATCTTTTCTGTTCACAAGTGCAGCAGGGGAAAAACTGAAGGATAAAAACAAGCAATCATGGAAGGGGAGAGAAAGAAAAAAGAGTATGTGGAGACAATTTTCAAAAAGTTCAATTTTTTTTACTCTCTCGGTGTGTTTCTAAATTTTGAAGTACATATTTTCTGTTTTGTAGTAATTTTCGTCTATGAGTGTTGGAATTCGAGTGAATTTTCTTATTGCTAGAAATAAATTAAGTCGATCTATATGCAATTTTCCATGTGTTTAATTGGCTTCATTTTGATTTTTTTTCTTTTTCTTTTTTTTTTGTGTGTAGATACCAAAAGAGGATAGGATATAGAACTGCATAAAATAATGAGGCCGAGAGACTGAGAACAGGATTGGAGGTCAGGTATTCTCCCATGCTCCGAGACTCCATGGATGAAACGTGTTCCCATTCCTAGGATAGGCCAATGCACATTAAACATATGTTTATCTTTGGTCTTTGCTTATTTTTTTGGTATTCAATTTTTAGTTTAAATCCATATACATATTGGTTAGTTTTGGTTATCCTTCTTATTTCTTAATAGATTCAATACAAAGATTAAAGAGCCCTACGGTAATTTGTATTTCCATTTTTTTGAAATAATTCGTATTATTATATATCATCGGGTTATTTAATAAATCACGTGCAATAAATGAATATGTGGTTCATATGCATGCAAATCTATTGTGTTTTTTTATGTTGGAATATGTAAATCAATTTTTACCTCGGTCGTTTATATGTTTTCTCTCTTCGGTCTGCATAGCAAGCAATATGTGTATTGATTTTTCTTATAATTTCTTGCAGATTATTACAAGATGAACCTCAAATCCACCCTCACCAAATCTCAAGGTTTACTTATTTTATTTTACTCTCTTACTTGATTCAATTTCCAATTGCTATGTTTTTATTGTTAATTTAAGATTTTGTGTGAGTAAGAGGTTACCGTAAATTGTAATCAAGCATAAATTATTCAAATGACATCTCTTAAAACAATATTCCATTGCTCATAGTCTAGGTTCATAGTTTATCAATTTAGTTTTCGTATGATATTTGACTGTTTTTTTTTTTGTTTTCTTATTCATGGATTCATGGGAATGTTCCATTTCTTCATATTTAGTCTTTAAATTTTTAGTCACCAGTCAAATTGTAGAAACCTGTAAATGAATTGTCATTACATTTTATTATTATTATTATTAATGTAATGTTCTCTACATAAATTTTCGGCTATCTTTTTCAAGTGATGTGATGATAAAATACTTGCATGTGATTTCATATTTTCTTCCCGATAGAAAAAATTGTACTTTATAGAACAAGTGTTTCATAATTTTTATAAACCAGATCACTAAATTAAATTTTCATTCATTTTGTATATATATTTTTAAAAAAACATATAGACTTAAAAATAAAAATAGATTATACATATGCAAGTTTGCAACACACGATATCAATATATTATAACTACACACGCAAATTGGCTAGATAATATTTTAATTATCTTATTTTACTGTATTAAATTAAATTTATTTTGGAAACATGTGTTAAGTTATACACGAACGTGTTTTTCACATTTTTTTGTTACACACGCAACGCGTGTGCCACGGTTGCTAGTTATTATTAATGTAATGTTCTCTACATAAATTTTCGGCTATCTTTTTCAAGTGATGTGATGATAAAATACTTGCATGTGATTTCATATTTTCTTTCCGATAGAAAAAATTGTACTTTATAGAACAAGTGTTTCATAATTTTTATAAACCAGATCACTAAATTAAATTTTCATTCATTTTGTATATATATTTTTAAAAAAACATATAGACTTAAAAATAAAAATAGATTATATATATGCAAGTTTGCAACACACGATATCAATATATTAAGTTACACACGCAAATTGGCTAGATAATATTTTAATTATCTTATTTTACTGTATTAAATTAAATTTATTTTGGAAAAATGTGTTAAGTTATACACAAACGTGTTTTTCACATTTTTTTTGTTACACACGCAACGCGTGTGCCACGGTTGCTAGTATTTATAATACGTCTCCAAAATCATAAATGGGACGTTTTTGTCTCAAAATAAGGACGGGATGGTCGGATGAAGCATTCAAAAACGGATTTTTGTGGTGAAATTTTTCCCATTTCAAAGAATAACTTCTGTAAAAAGGGAAAGATGATCCATCTTTGAAACCTTGTTTTCTTATTGATGATATGTGTTTCACGAGCCACAGCTGTAGTTCGTTTATAAATAAATAAACATGATGTACTCAATACTCATTTTGTTTAAATGTGACGACATTTTTGGGTCCAATATTATTCATTCTACGCGTGAAATGGCACGTCAAAGAATAATTTTTCTTCTCGTTTGTAATTTTCAGAGAACTAGCGTGTGAATTTCAATTTATAAAGCAATCCCAACATTATGGTTTGTCGATGGGCAACAATTTACTTTAATTAGTCAAAAAGCACATAACAAACGATTTAATGTGTAAACGGGTGGACTAGAAGTCCAGCCGCAATAAATACATATATAAATACTAGCATATTTACACACACGGTGTGTGTAATGAAATTTTTTTTTATATTTAATTTCAATAAAAAAATTTAATAAATTTATAACAATAAAAATAAATTTTTTTAAGAATGTTACTCATCCTAAGTAGTTAAAACACCATCTTTTCTATCATGTATTTCCTATTTCATTAGTTTTTTTCAAATAATTTGGAATTTGAAAATAGATAAATAAAATGATTGTATTATATATTAAATAGAAATAATTAAATAGAAAAAAAATGAAATGAAATGAAAATAGTGGAGAGAAGCAGTATTAGTGCGTGTGTGTGTGTTTTTTAAATATATTTTAATATTTTGGCATTGCAAGAGACCCTTAAGAGACCCTCATAATAATAGTAATATATAATAGATAAATATAAATACGAATATTAATTAAAACGTGATTAATTCAACTATTAATCGTTTGATTGCATTTTGACGTCATCATGTATTACGACACCACCTTATGTAATCAAGAAGTGGGAATAATAATTTGATTATTGACGTCACCAAAATGGAATTTACAATCGATCAACATTAAATTATAATTTTTCAACGGATTGAGTTAATGTCACGTGAGATTTAATAAGATGAAATTTACGATTTTATCTCATGCTTACAAGATCGTGTGGTATACCTACGCGCACACACACATATATTTTGCATATTCACTAAAGAAACTATTTTTTTCGAGTTATAAAATTATATTTTCCAAATGACATAATTACTTAATATGAATTTGATTTAGGTAGTGTTGAAAATTATTTTTAGGAAGCTCTTTTAAATTTTTTTCTTCACAAACGTTTATTAGAAGCAATTTCGAATACTACTTAGTATGCTTAATTAACAATAATGAGTATCCAACAAATTATTTAAAAAAATAATTAAAAAATATTTTGGTACATGATCCAATTAAAAAATCACTTTTAATCCTAATCTAAATTGTTTTTGAGTCTAATTTTGTTTATTAAGTTCAGTTATATACATGTTTTATTTTTTAAGATTATTTTATGCGATTAAAATTACAATATAATAAATAAATATCGTACTCTATGTAAAACTGTCATAATTATTAATTCACAAATTATATATTGTTCAATTACAACACATTTCAAAATTATATATATATATAATGAAATGATTTTTTATCTATCAATAAAATTCAAATAAATAAATTAATCATATACACGACTAAAATATATTCTGATATTTTGATATAAATTTAAGGAAAAATAGTTTTTTCTGTCCATTAACACGTCGAATTTTTGGTTTTGGACCGATAATATAACTTGTCAAAGTTTTGTTTTTATACACTAACTTATAGATTTTGGTTATTTTTGTCCAACCGCTAACGTGACATTGGAAAATATTGACGTAATATCAAAAATTGGTCAAGTGGCATCAGAAAATGATGATTTGTCAAGATGTCACGTCACAAATTGGACCAAAATCACCGAAAATTAAAAGTTAGTTTATCAAAACCAAACTCTGAAAAGTGAATGAAACTAAACCAAATGATAGGATCGAACACGGTGTGTAGAGGAGGGTGAATACACACTTTAAAAGATTTCTTGAGCTACAATAGCTCGGTTCTTAAAATATTTAGCACCGATAAATTAAATCGAGTTTGGTTTTCAAACCAAGCGGAAGACACTCGAAATAATCCTTCGTAGAAACTAATTTATCATTTTGTAAATCATTTTAAAAGGATGCAAGTTGATAGATGAAAATAGTTTAGTTGAAGCATTTTATCAAACACATAAAATGCTTCAACAATGCAATCTAAAACAGTAGCAATGAATAAATGCAAGAAATTAAGAGACTCGGATTTGTTTATGGATGTTCGGAGATTTCAACAACTCCTACGTCACCCCTTCTTCCTCCTCGGAAGGATCCACTAGAAGACTTTGATTTATACAAGCCATTTGTACAAACCCAATCCAAGACTAGGACTTACCATTGCCTATCTTAGAACTCCTAGCCACCACTCGATTGTAGGCCGCAACCTCACAATCCGCATATAGTTTTACGTCTTTATGTCAAGACTGCAAGCACAATATTTAACGTCTTTGTGTAAAGACTCTCACTCAACTAATCTATGAAATACATCTCTCTTTTATATGTGAGTGAGTTGGGTGTGAAGAACTTGACTTTTCACGCTCAAGAATTTTGATGGGTTCTTCACACCTTGGGCTTTGCTCTCAACTAGCTGATTTCTTCAAGTAGACTGCCCATACTTTTAATCTCCTTCAATAGCTTATGTTTGAACTCCAAGATGTTGTATTTATAGGCTCCAAGAGTGATATAGCCGTTAGACACAAAAATAGAGCCGTTAAAATACTTTTGTATTATTTTTGTACCTTTTCTGGAGCTAAACTGAATTTCACTAAACTGATCTTGGTAAACTAAATTTGGTGCGAAACTGATACTGTAGCAGTTTCAGCACTGTAGCAGTTGAGCGATCTTCAGTTTGGGTGGGTAAACTACTCTTGGTCAACTTCAGTTTAGGTAGTAGTTTAGCAATTTCCGAGACATGTGATCAGTCTAGCTCTGTATCTCTTGATTCGTTGCTTTTTGGGCAAAGTGATTAATACAAAAGTTGTAGCCCTTGATCTTGGATTTCCAACGCCACCAGAATCAATCCATTCGGAGTTTATATGCAAAAGTTATTGTCAAAATACCAGAGCTGCTCAAAATCAGTTTAGCACAGAATCGATTGAGTGCATGCGAGTAGTTTAGTGCTATATCTCTTGATCCGTTAATTTCTGGGCAAAGTGATAAACATAAAAATTGTAGCCCTTATTCTTAGCTTTCCACTGAATCAAGAATCACTCAATGCGGAGTTCATATGCGAAAGTTATGCTTAATAAACCAGACTATTGCAGAAATTCTGCTCTGCAGAATTTCACTTTTGCACCAGTAACTTCAACTCCGTTTAGAATCTACTTAGGATCCGATTCAGTCTTCAATTTATGATTATGATTTGTAGATCATTATCTTATCTTTCCAACGCATGGTGAATCGTTCCATTCGAATATTTGAGCTGCAAGATATGGCCAAATTACCAGAACTGCTTGAGGTAAACTGATGGTGTGTTTGCTGCTAAACTGATCTGATTCAGTTTAGTATTGCGACGTCAGTTTGGCCAAGATAACATCCGTTTTTGCTCAACTGACGTGAGATACAATATGTTCCAAATTGAGTTTTCTTTGTAGTTTCTTTGGCAGCTAATAATTTGGATCACTGAGATGTAAGATATCATTGAAACACTGAAGCTTGCCAGAAATTCAGTTTAGCTAATTTCGAGTTTTGGCTTCCATCTTGAGTTGACAACTTCACACTATAGTAAATATGTTAGAAACACAATAAAAAGTTTTGTTATCATCAAAATCAAGATTGCTTGTGTTCCAAAAACCCAACACCAAAAAATAGACAAGTTAATGAAAAAAAATTTCCCCAAATATATTACAATAAATATTTTTGTATTTAAACTAGAGTATGAGTCGAACAAACACGAAATTTACAAGAGATTTTTATATAAAGCGCAGAAACTTTCGATTGTCAGAATCACACAGATCAATTAACTTTTTATTTGGATCACGTATCAATTAAGTCATTTATAATAATTTATGTATCAATTTATCAATAATTGCGTGTATCAAAATACTTTTTATTATTAAACCAATTCATATGTATCAAAGGCAATTTTTTCTCCTAATACTTCATAAACACAATAACTCGCCAACTAAAAAGTACATATATGAAAGTTAACAACTATCAATTAAATAATTTACAGTAATTTATGCATCAACTTATCAATACTTTGTATATCAATATATACTTTTCATTATTAAAACAATTCATATGTATCAAATGCATTTTTTCTAATATTTCATAAACATAAATTACATACTGACTTGCCAACTGAAAGGTACATAATTTATTTTGATGATATTTGTCAATAAATGTGTCAATTAATGCTACGAGAACATGAAAAAATGTCATTGTGTGACTTCTATATACAGTAACAAGATCTTACATGTGAGAAGGAGGAGGAAATCCTGAATTAAGAAATTTGGGAGTTCAGTTTTTCAAGGTACGTAGTGCGTTTGACCAGTTCAAACTAAAACATAACATACAGTAATTTCATACGAATGATAAAACATCATGTTCTTGCTTTATTCAGCGTTTATTTCAGATCACACAAATTAGAGTTAAAAATAAGAGTAATTTTTTTATACGGTTTAACGAATCTTTATCCTTGAAACGAGTTAATTATATTCATATTTACAACAAAAGTAATATTTTTGACATAAAAAATAATACTTTTTCATGAATATTTACAACTAGATTTAAAAATATTTCTCGGAACCCTATCTTTTGAATTGATCATTAGTTCATTACTCATATTATAGATTCTTTATTAATTTATCTGCGTCGATCGAAAACAAATTGCAGTTTGTTTATAAGGGGGCGTCGGCAAATGTCGGGAGAAAAATCTTCTTTGGTGGCCCGTTGAATGATGAATGCATTAAATGCATGCAAAACAAATTCAATTGTGAATTTGCTTTGCATGTTCACATCGAGGGTTGAGACGATGATTTGCATCTATAAATAGATGCATTCTTAGCATTTACCAGTATCCCATCTCAAGTTTCTTCCTTCTGATCTTGAGTGATCTTCTCTCCTTAATTATTTTTATATATATTTGTGAGATAGATTTTCTCCTGTATTAAGAGAGTGAGTGTCTCTTTGGAAACACAGAGAGAGGTTGCAATTCTTCAAATATTATAGTGGAATCTTTTGGTCATGCCCGTGGTTTTTATCCTAATAATTATTGGGGGTTTTCCACGTAAATCTTGGTGTCTATTTATTCTTCAATTTTCATAGTTTCTATCTCGTGATGCCTCACCTGGGACCAACAAGTGGTATCAGAGCCTTGGCATAAAATTTCTTAAAATTATGAGTATGCTCTGTGGTTGCAGCTGTGACTGATCTTCCACATTAGAAAAGATTTTTTGAAGATTTTATAAGGCAAGATTCTTGTAGTTAAGATATCGGCAAAATACGAGATGGAAAAGTTCAACGGGAGCAATTTTTTGCTGTGGAAATTGAAGGTGCAAGCAATTCTAACAAAAGAACGTTGCTTGGCAGCTATTGAAGATAGACCGGCGGATGTCACGGACGTTCAAAAGTGGAACGAGATGAATCATAATGCTGTTGCCAATTTTCACTTGGTTATAGCGGATGAAGTTTTGTCAAGTATCTCTGAAATAAAAAGCGCAAAAGTTATTTGAGATACTCTGACAAAATTGTACGAGGTCAAGTCACTACATAACAAAATTTTCCTAAAGAGAAAGCTTTATACTCTTCGGATGGCGGAATCCTCATCGATGAACGACCATATCAATACACTGAATACTCTATTTTCCCGGCTCACATCTATGAGGCATAAAATAGAGGAAAAAGAACGTGCGAAGCTTCTACTTCAGAGTCTACCAGATTCATACGATCAGCTCATCATCAATTTTACCAACAATGTTCTTTCGGATAATTTAAATTTTGACGATGTCTTAACTGCGGTTCTTGGAGAAGAGAGTCGTCGAAGGAACAAGGAAGATAGGTTGGCAATGTCGAAGAAAGCAGAGGCTTTACCGATGACGAGAGGAAGATTGTGAAAGAGTGGGTGCCCGGTTAGCCAACTTGTGGCTAAGGGCTTTTATGACTCTATGTATAAACA
The DNA here is from genome assembly GCF_033568475.1 of Henckelia pumila. Lineage (NCBI taxonomy): Eukaryota > Viridiplantae > Streptophyta > Magnoliopsida > Lamiales > Gesneriaceae > Henckelia > Henckelia pumila. The sequence goes on from NC_133122.1 coordinate 141,453,215, forward strand.
ATCTTTGTTTAATATAATTTACATTCATTAATGACATTTTCTTTGTCTTTTTTCATATTGTTATATTGTGATATACTATTGTTGTTTTGATAAAGACCTTGAATATACTATAGTATAAGTAAGATGAGATAGTGAATAAAGAGAGATCAGTATTATGAAACACATCTTATAGTCACTGTATATTCTAAACAGTTCCTAGTCAATTGAGTCGTCCGCTAATAAGGATAAGTATCGCTCGAGATTGAGACTAGCATTTGTGATGCCAAGTACCACGTTTCATTGGTAATGAACATGGAGATGTTCAAAGCATGCAAATGGATATTCATATGATGAATGATCGAACTACCCTATTCGGACTTTCCAAGTGGTTATTATTATTTGAGTGGATAAGTCCGCGGTTTTGGTTGTACACCATTAGTCCTTACTACTTGAAATATCATTGAGACTCTATATGCTAGTACTGTACTTTGACTCGTTTACCGACTCTATTGGGGTCATCAGGTGTCGGGATTGGGTACAGTTACGACACATATAGGAGTCGATGCTTTGTTGTCAAGGATTCATCACATACTTGCGAGTGTGGATATCCTATGCGATCTGAGGAGATATTAGTATGACGAATCTCTGGCCAGAGTACATAATGTATTTTAGGTTACTCGGTTTTCCTAGTAACACATGCGATGTCACTATTTGATCTCCAAGATGTAATGCATAGTTATCGAATCTCGAACGACTCTCGATGCACCAATGGTTGTTGATTCGATCGGAATATATGGATGAAGGGACCGTACTGTACGCTAACCAAAATCTACTGGTTCTTGCAGACACTATCAGTGATACCTAGGAAATCATGGGGCGATGTTACTAGGCGCTCTTACCATGATTCGATGGGTAAGTCGAAAATTGTTGTTCCGAGTCACAAGGAGTTGTGAGCCCACGGCTAGCTGTATCCCTGAACCATTGAGGGTCACACAAGTAATGTATTACTAAACCCCGTTGAGATAGTTAAATTTAAAGAGTTAAATTTAATGAAAGAGAAGTTGGACTTCTTAAGTTAAAGGGGGTGGAATTTCCTGAAATGACATAAGGATGGACATTTTTTGAAATCACTGAATTTGGATTCAGAAAAATTATCTTGACTTTAAAAGATGAAGAAATGATTTCTGTGCACATTGGTAAAATCAGTTTATCAATCGGAGTCACGATGAATTTTATATTAATTTTTATAATAACAGGCTTGGCTTGTTGGGCTTAAGTTATGGATTGTGGGTCCTAAGGAGTTAGAGTCCTAATACAATTATAACTTAATCTAGTCTAGAAATTATCTATAAATACATGTGTAGTGTTCAAAAATCATAAGTTTTCAGTCTTGAAATTTTCGAATTACACACATATATTTTCAAGAGGATTTTTCGAAAATCCTCTACTCTTTTTTGAGATAATTCAGTTTGTAATTTTTGTGAAAAATTACATTCTGAATTGACAGATCAAATCTGTTTATTCTCTTCGATAAACATCTGATTGATTTCTAGTGCAATCAATCAGAGGGTTTTAGTTTTCTATTCGTGGACTTAATTCCGGAGGTTGATCGTGATAGTCATCGGTTTCCGGGATTTACAAGAAGAGCAGATTAAATTCTGTTGAAGTCCATAATCAAGCCTTTGCTTGAATAGGTAAAAATATTTAATTGTGAATTTATATTTTTACTTGCTAGATTTTAATCGTTAGGATTTGATACCCACGATATGGAATCGTTCCATATCGAAAAATAAAATTTTTAAACTTCCGCTGCTCTGGGTATCACATCCGTGTGATCAGAGAACGCGTGTTCCAACAGTGGTATCAAAGCCAGGTCGTAATCTTTGATCAAACGATTAAAATTAATCGATTGTACAAAATTTTTAGCCTCGGTTTTTGGAAAACAAAACGAAAATTTTAAACGAAAATTAAATTTGAATAGGGCAACGGGGCAGTGATCGTTGCTGCCCAAAAGGGCAGCATGATCGCTGCCCAAGGGCAGCAATCGTTGCTGCCCAGGGGCAGCGAGATCGCTACCCAACGGGCAGCAAGATCGCTTCCCAAGGCAGCCAAGGGGCTGCCCTACAACCCACGTGGGGGCGGGGCTGCCCGGGAACGTCCCGGGCAGCCCGAAAAATTAAATTTTTATTTTTTTCCAGAATTTTAAATTTTTGAAATTTTAGTTTTTGGTCCGATCGAAAATTTTTTTTGATTGGTCCACAAGGCGTCGGGTCAAATTGTTTGAGTCCAAAATTTTTAAAATTGATTTTTGGATAAATTTGAATTTTTTAAAAATTTATAAATTTTATCCGTTAAATTATATTTTATAAAATTAATTATTTTGGTACAATTGATTATAAGATATGATCTTATGAAAGGATAAGATAAAATTTGATTTTATCTTTTTAATTATGATGCCATTGCATGTTATCCAATTATTTAATTTTGAATTAATTATTGGATAAAAGGATGATCGATTGCCATGACCAATTTGGTGTATGCTAGGTTATTTACATTTGGTTTTATTGTTGTTGGGTTTTATTAATGGGCTTGGTTTATAGCTCAATTTGAATTGTCATTTGTAATAAAAAGTGGGCCTTGGTTATGGCCCGTTTCCATCCTTAAATATGTATCCCCTACTTGTCATCGAAGTTTATTGTAAATTTATTAGACTTAGTGGGAGATAAAGATTTGAAGACAAAGGTGGGCCCAGCAGACAATAAAGACCGAAAAAATGTAAATTGGAAGCTCAATGTAATAGGATTGCATTGCATACTTGCATATCACCTAGGATTGGACTTAGACTCGTGATTGGCAACCATGGGTCGATTAGTTATTGGGGTCGATCATCCTTTTAAATAATATATGATATTATTGTTGTATGCATGTTTAGACTAAATTGTATGAATCCCGCAAGCATACAAACTTTAAAAGATGAGACGAATTTTCAAAATTAAAAAATCCCTCATTTTAAATATGATTTAAAATTGATATCAAGATTTATAAAAGAGAATTTAAATATTGTTTAAATGTTCCTACCTTCCATCAACGATCAATGTATGAGATGCTACCCGCGGGCACGGTCCGGCTCATATTATTGGGGTGTCCCGTTCGTCGAAATGCTGTACATTGGATCGACACATGTTGTAAGTTGGGTGGAACTCCCATGGGATTGGCTTATATTATTGGGGATCCACATGGAGACCGTCCATCACAACTTAAAATTGATGGGTAATCTTGACATGTCACAATAAACGGCGTCATATTATTGGGCCCTTATTGAACATGAGGTAAAAACATGGGGGTTGCTTTGGAAGAAATTGGGCTCTACCTTTTGAAAATTATGGTTGGCTGATATTATTCGGGACTATAGTTTGTCAATTGGACTCCATGTTCCCACTAAGGAAACTAGTTTCCCGTTTTCACTAGAGGGTAGTGAAACCGTTAAAATAGTGGGAGTGAAATTCATAAAATAAATTTTGCCATATTTTATGTCTTAGTAAATTAATTAAGCAATCATCGATTATTGTCTGTTTCATCTCAGTATATCATTATGATGAATCTTCGTAATCCACATGTTTCAATTCTCGAACAAAACAAACTTTCTGGCGCAAACTATACGGAATGGTTCCATAAGTTAAGATTGTCCTGAGTTCGGAAAAGATTTTCTAAGTGTTAGAAAAGGATCCTCCGAAAAACAGCCCCGGCTGATGTAACTTCGAAAAGTTGGCCAAACTAGAGAAATGGTTGGACCATGATCTCAAGGCCAAATGTTACATGCAAAACTAGACAAGTCTAAAGAAGTTTGCCATCACTGCAAGAAACCCGGTTACTGGAAGCGCAACTGCAAAGAATATATATCGAGTAGTTACGAACTGCAGAGGATATATTTTATAAATGTTTCACTTAATAATACTTCTTGGGTATTGGATACCAGATGTAGATCTCACATTTGCAATGAGTTGCAGATGATGACAAGAAGTAATAGGCTAAGGATGGGTGAGACCCAGTTAAGGCTCAGGAATGGTTCCAGAGTTGAATCCAAAGCTATGGGAAACATTCGTTTAATTTTGCAAAATGATTTTAAGCTATATTTTGAAAGAGATGTTTTTATTTGTACCAAGATTTCATTAAAACATTATTTCTATTTCTATTCTTGATAGAGAATATCTTTCTTGCAATTTTGCGAATGAGATTTGCAATGTTTACAAGAATGAATGTTTGATTTGAAATGGACAATTTAAAAATGATCTATATAACTTAAAATTAAAAGACGTTCCAGTTGATTATGTTGATAAACCGGTAACAACAAATAAAATAAAAAACGATAGTCAAAACCCGGCAAACCTTTGGCATGCTAGGCTAGGTCATATCTCCTCAAGGAGGATGAACAAGATAGTGGGAGAGGGCATGTTTGATATGTCTGATATTAACTCTCTACCTACTTGTGAGTCCTGCCTAAAAGGAAAAATGACTTAATCTCTTTTCAAAGGGAAGCCTGAGCGTAGTCAAAATCTGTTGGATTTGATCCATACAGATGTTTGCGGACCATTTAGTATCGGTACTAAATTTGGTCACACCTACTTCATTACCTTTACTGATGATTATTCTAGGTATGGGTATTTATATTTAATGAAATATAAGTCTGAATCATTTGAAAAGTTCAAAGAATTCAAGGCTGAAGTAGAAAACAAACAAGGTAGAAGTATTAAAGCACTTCGATCGGATCAAGGTGGAGAATACTTAAGTACCGAGTTTTTGAGCTATCTAAAAGAGAATGGGATTCTCTCTCAGTGGAATCCTCCTATGACACCTCAGCTGAATGGTGTCTCGGAGCGTCGCAATCGAACTTTGTTGGACATGGTTCGATCTATGACGAGCTTCACTGAGCTCCCTCCTTCATTTTGGGGCTATGCACTTGAAACGACGGTGTTGTTGTTGAACAATGTTCACACCAAAGCAGTGAATAAAACTCCATACGAGTTATGGAATGGCAAAGCTCCTAAGTATTCGTACTTAAGGATTTGGGGATGTCCTGCTTACGTGAAGCAGACAGTGGGAGATAAGTTGGATAGTCGTTCCACCTTATGTTATTTTGTAGGATATCCGAAGAATTCAATCGGATATTATTTCTATCATCCTAATGAAACAAAAGTGTTTGTTTCAAGGAATGTCACCTTCATGAAGAAGGAGTTCTTACTTGATAAGAAAGGCAAGATGATGGAACTCGAAGAAATTCGAGAAGAACCCGAGATACAAAATAACGATCCTACACCTCAGGAACCATTGATTGACACGCCTATTCCTAGAAGATCTGAGAGGACTTCTAGACCTCCTATTCGATATGGTCTTCTTCTTGAAGGGGATCAAAGTGAACCCGACATTGGATGTGATCCAAGAAACTTCAAGGAAGCAATTTTTGATGCGGATTCAAATTTATGGCTTGATGCTATGCAGTCGAAAATAGACTCGATGCATACAAACCAAGTTTGGTCTTTAGTAGATTCTCCCGATGAAATTGTTCCAATAGGGTGTAAATGGATCTAGAAGAGAAAACTTGGGCCTGATGTTAAGGTACTAACCTACAAGGCACGATTGGTAGCAAAAGGTTATACTCAAAGACAAGGAGATGACTATGATGAAACCTTTTCACCAGTCGCAATGTTCAAGTCCACAAGAATCCTTATTGCCATAGCAGAGTATGACTATGAGATATGGCAAATGGATGTGAAGACTGCATTTCTTAATGGAAACATTAAGGAAGAAATCTATATGATGCAGCCCGAGGGATTCACATCCATGGGAATTGAGCATAATGTATGCAAGCTTCAGAGATCAATTTATGGTCTTAAACAAGCATCAAAAAGTTGGAACCAGAAATTTGATGAAACAATAAAGGACTTTGGTTTCATCAAAAACCCGAAGGAACCGTGCGTGTACAAGAAAGTAGTTAAGGATGCAGTGACGTTCTTAGTGCTTTATGTTGATGACATCCTACTCATTGGGAATGACGTAGGGATATTGCAGTCAACAAAGATATGGTTATCAGGTAGATTCTCGATGAAGGATTTGGGTGAGGCCTCCTATATTCTAGGGATACAGATCTATAGAGATAGATCTAAGAGAATGATAGGACTCACTCAAGCAACCTACATCGACACCATATTGAAAAGGTTTTCTATGGATGAGTCCAAGAGAGGACATCTACCTATGTGTCATGGAGTTTCTCTATCCAAGTCTATGTGTCCCAAGACTGACGAAGAGATAGAGAAAATGACATACATACCATATGTGTCAGCCATAGGTAGTATTATGTATGGGATGATATCTACCAGACCGGATGTAGCCTTTGCTCTGAGTGTCACGAGCAGATATCAGGCCAACCCTAGTCAAATGCATTGGAAAGCCGTGAAGGATATTCTTAAGTACTTGAGAAGGACTAAGAATATATTCATGGTTTATGGAGAAGAGAATTGAAATTGGAAGGCTATACCGACTCTAGCTTCCAAAGTGACGTGGATGACTCGAAGTCAACCTCTGGATTTGTATTCATGCTCAATGGCGGTGCTGTCTCTTGGAAGAGTTCCAAGCAGGACACCACAGCGGATTCCACCACTGAGGCAGAATACATTGCAGCATCAGCTGCTGCTAAAGAGGCCGTTTGGATGAGGAATTTCGTCCAAGAGTTGGGCGTAATTCCTGAAGCTGTTGGTCCAGTTCCGGTGTACTGCAACAACACTGGTGCCATTGCTCAGGCAAAGGAACCAAGGTCTCATCAAAGATCCAAACACGTACTGAGGAAATACCACATCATCCGGGAGATTGTGGAAAGAGGAGACATCACTGTCGAGAGAGTGACCTCTACAGACAATATCGCTGATCCACTTACTAAGCCCTTTCCAGGACCATTGTTTGACAAACATCGCGAAGCAATGGGATTATGTAGTATGACTAGTTGGCTTTAGGGCAAGTGGGAGATTGAAAGAGTGGGTGCCCGGTTAGCCAACTTGTGGCTAAAGGCTTTTATGACTCTATGTATAAACAATCTTTGTTTAATATAATTTACATTCATTAATGGCATTTTCTTTGTCTTTCTTCATATTGTTATATTGTGATATACTATTGTTGTTTTGATAAATACATTGAATATACTATAGTGTAAGTAAGATGAGATAGTGAATAAAGAGAGATCACTATTATGAAACACATCTTATAGTCACTGTATATTCTAAACAGTTTCTAGTCAATTGAGCCGTTCGCTAATAAGGGTAAGGATCGCTCGAGATTGAGACTAGCATTTGTGATGCCAAGTACCACGTTTCATTGGTAATGAACATGGAGATGTTCAAAGCATGCAAATGGATATTCATATGATGAATGATCGAACTACCCTATTCGGACTTTCCAAGTGGTTATTATTATTTGAGTGGATAAGTCCGCGGTTTTGGTTGTACACCATTAGTCCTTACTACTTGAAATATCATTGAGACTCTATATGCTAGTACTGTACTTTGACTCGTTTACCGACTCTATTGGGGTCATCAGGTGTCGGGATTGGGTACAGTTATGACACATATATGAGTCGATGCTTTGTTGTCAAGGATTCACCACATACTTGCGAGTGTGGATATCCTATGCGATCTGAGGAGATATTAGTGTGACGAATCTCTGGCCAGAGTACATGATGTGTTTTAGGTTACTCGGTTTTCCTAGTAACACATGCGATGTCACTATTTGATCTCCAAGATGTAATGCATAGTTATCGAATCTCGAACGACTCTCAATGCACCAATGGTTGTTGATTCGATCGGGATATATGGATGAAGGGACCGTACTGTACGCTAACCAAAATCTACTGGTTCTTGCAGACACTATCAGTGATACCTAGGGAATCATGGGGCGATGTTGCTAGGCACTCTTACCATGATTCGATGGGTAAGTCGGAAATTGTTGTTCCGAGTCACAAGGAGTTGTGAGCCCACGGCTAGCTGTATCCCTGAACCATTGAGGGTCACACAAGTAATGGATTACTAAACCCCGTTGAGATATTTAAATTTAAAGAGTTAAATTTAATGAAAGAGAAGTTGGACTTCTTAAGTAAAAGGGAGTGGAATTTCTTAAAATGACATAGGGATGAACATTTTTGGAAATCACTGAATTTGGATTCAGAAAAATTATCTTGACTTTAAAAGATGCAGAAATGGTTTCTGTGCACATTGGTAAAATCAGTTTATCAATTGGAGTCACGATGAATTTTATATTAATTTTTATAATAACAGGCTTGGCTTGTTGGGCTTAAGTTATGGATTATGGGCCCTAAGGAGTTAGAGTCCTAATACAATTATAATTTAATCTAGTCTAGAAATTATCTATAAATACATGTGTAGTGTTCGAAAATCATAAGCTTTCAGTCTTGCAATTTTCGAATTACACTCATATATTTTCAAGAGGTTTTTCGAAAATCCTCTACTCTTTTTTGAGATAATTCAGTCTGTAATTTTTGTGAAAAATTACATTCTGAATTGACAGATCAAATCTGTTTATTCTCTTCGATAAACATCTGATTGATTTCTAGTGCAATCAATCAGAGGGTTTTAGTTTTCTATTCGTGGACTTCATTTCGGAGGTTGATCGTGATAGTCATCGGTTCCCGGGATTTACAAGAAGAGCAGATTAAATTCTGTTGGAGTCTATAATCAAGCCTTTGCTTGAATAGGTAAAAATATTTAATTGTGAATTTATATTTTTACTTGCTAGATTTTAATCGTTAGGATTTGATACCCACGATATGAAATCGTTCCATATCGAAAAATAAAATTTTTAAACTTCCGCTGCTCCGGGTATCACATCCGTGTGATCAGAGAACGCGTGTTCCAACAGATTGACGGAGCGTGACTCCAGTGGGAGGCACAAATATGATAGATCCAAGTCAAGAAGTAAGAAAAAGAATATTTACTGCTTTAAATATGGTGGTAAAGGGCACTTCAAAAGAGAGTGTACGAAGAGCATCGAGAAGGGATCTCAAGGAAATGTGGCCAATACTTCAGGTAGTGGTGAAATATTATTCAGCGAAGCAGCAACAGTTGCGGATGACAGACACAAATTTTGTGATGCATGGAATATGGATTCAGGAGCGACATGGCACATGACATCAAGGAGAGAATGTTTCGATCATTATGAACCAGTCTCAGGAGGATCTGTATTCATGGGAAATGATCATTCCTTGGAAATCGCTGGGGTCGGTACCATCAAAATCAAAATTTTTGATGGCACTATTCGCACCATACAGGAGGTACGACATGTGAAGGGCCTGACAAAAAATCTTTTGTCTTTGGAGCAATTGGATGATATTGGGTGCAAAACCCGTATCGAAAAAGGGATCATGAAGATTGTGAAAGGCGCGCTTGTGGTTATGAAGGCGGAAAAGGTTGCTGCAAATCTGTATGTATTGTTAGGGGAAACACACAAAGAGGCGGAACTAGCTGTTGCATCAATTGGTTCGGGAGAAGAATCAACAGTGTTGTGGCATAGAAAGCTTAGGCATATGTCAGAACGAGGAATGAAGATTCTCTCAGAACGAAAGCTGTTGCCGGGGCTTACAAAAGTGACTCTACCCTTTTGTGAGCATTGTGTTACCAGTAAACAACACAGATTAAAGTTTGGCACATCTACTGCCAAAAGCAAAGGCATATTGGAGCTGATTCATTCTGATGTTTGGCAAGCATCGGTGGTATCCCTAGGAGGAGCGAGATATTTTGTCTCGTTTATTGATGATTTCTCTAGGAGATGTTGGATGTATCCAATCAAGAAGAAGTCAGATGATTTCGAAGTCTTCAAAATTTTCAAAGCGCGGGTTGAACTTGATCCTGATAAGAAAATCAAGTGTTTGAGGACTGACAATGGAGGAGAATATACCAGTGATGAATTTGATGCATTCTGTCAGCATGAGGGCATCAAAAGACAGTTCACGAAGGCTTACACACCTCAACAGAATGGAGTGGCATAGCGGATGAACAAAACTTTGTTGGACAGAACAAGGGCTATGTTGAGTACTGCGGGTCTACCAAAGTCATTTTGGGCAGAAGCAGTCAAAACCGCTTCTTATATCATCAACCGTTCTCCTTCAGTGGTGATTGATTTGAAGAGTCCAATGGAGGTGTGGACTGGCAAGCCAGCTGATTATTCTTGGTTACATACATTTGGAAGTCCGGTGTACGTGTTGTACAATGAACAAGAAAGATCAAAGTTGGATTCAAAATCCAGAAAGTGTATCTTCTTGGGTTATGCTGATGGAGTAAAGGGATTTCGCTTGTGGGATCCCACTGTCCACAAGCTTATCATCAGCAGAGATGTTATCTTCGAGAAAGATAAAGTGAAGGGAGACAAAGGCACACTGAATTCAAAAACTACTATCATTCTGGTGGAAAATAAGACAGTCGAAGATCAAGTTTCTTGTGAAGCAGTACCAGAGCACGAAGAACAAGAACCAGTTGAGTCAGAGGTTTCCAAAGTGAGGCAGTCAACTCGAGAGAGAAGACCACCAAGTTGGCTTTCAGATTATGTCACTGAAAGCAACATTGCATATTGTCTATTAACAGAGGATGGTGAGCCATCGAGTTTCCATGAGGCTACTCAAAGCTCGGATGTATCCCTGTGGATAACAGCGATGCAGGAAGAATTGGAAGCATTAGACAGAAACAAAACTTGGGATCTTGTTACACTACCATGAGGGAGGAAAGCTATCCGTAACAGATGGGTCTAAAAGCTCAAGCGTGATGGAAATAACCAAGTGGAGCGGTATCGTGCAATATTGGTTGTCAAAGGGTACGCTCAGAAAGAAGGAATCGACTTCAATGAGATATTTTCTCCTGTGGTTCGACTTTCAACAGTCAGAGTAGTATTGGCATTGTGTGCGGTGTTTGACCTACATCTAGAACAGCTAGATGTGAAAACTGCATTTCTTCATGGTGATCTTGAAGAAGAAATTTATATGCTCCAGCCAGAAGGTTTTGCAGAAAAAGGCAAAGAGAACTTGGTTTGCAGGTTGAACAAATCTCTGTACGGGCTCAAACAGGCGCCGAGGTGTTGGTACAAGAGATTTGATTCCTATATCATGAGTCTTGGGTAAAACAGACTCAGTGCAGACCCTTGTACATATTTCAAGAGGTTTGGTAATGATGATTATATCATTTTGATGTTGTACGTGGACGACATGTTGGTAGCAGGCCCCAACAAAGATCGGGTGCAAGAATTGAAGACACAGTTGGCTAGGGAATTTGATATGAAGGACTTAGGACCAGCAAACAAGATTCTAGGGATGCAAGTTCATCGAGACAGAATTAATAGGAAGATTTGGCTTTCCCAGAAAAATTATTTGAAAAAAGTCTTGCAGCGCTTCAACATGCAAGATAGTAAGCCAGTTTCAACCCATCTTCCTATTAACTTCAAGTTATCTTCTGAGATGTGTCCTAGCAGTGAAGCAGAGAGGATGGAGATGTCTCGAGTACCGTATGCATCAGCAGTGGGAAGTTTAATATTCGCTATGATTTGTACAAGACCAGACATTGCACAAGCAGTGAGAGCAGTCAGTCGGTATATGGCGAATCCTGGACAATAGCATTGGAGCACGGTTAAGAGGATCCTTAGATATATTAAGGGTACCTCGAATGCTGCATTATGTTTTGGAGGATCAGATTTTACACTCAGGGGCTATGTGGATTCAGACTACGCAGGTGATCCAGATAAGAGAAAATCTACTACTGGTTATGTGTTTACAGTTGCAGGAGGTCCAGTCAGCTGGGTTTCAAAACTGCAAACAGTTGTGGCGTTATCTACAACGGAGGCAGAATACATGGCAGCTACTCAAGATTGCAAGGAGGCAATATGGATTAAAAGGTTATTGGAGGAGCTTGGGCACAAACAAGAAAAGATTTCTCTGTTTTGTGACAGTTAGAGTGCCTTGCACATTGCAAGGAATCTAGCCTTTCATTCCAGGACTAAACACATTGGAGTTCAATTTCATTTTGTACGGGAAGCAGTAGAGGAAGAAAGTGTGGATATGTAGAAGATCCATACTAAGGATAACATAGCTGATTTTCTGACCAAGCCAGTGAGCACAAAGAATTTTGAGTGGTGTAGATCCTCAAGTGGCCTAGGAGAAACGTAAGCAGCTGGAATGACAACATTGAAAGGATGTGTGGAGATGTGCTTGATTCGCAATCAAATCTCCAAGTGGGAGAAATGTCGGCAAATGTCGGGAGAAAAGTCTTCTTTGGTGGCCCGTTGAATGATGAATGCATTAAATGCATGCAAAACAAATTCAATTGTGAATTTGCTTTGCATGTTCACATCGAGGGTTCAGACGATTATTTGCATCTATAAATAGATTCATTCTTAGCATTTACCAGTATCCCATCTCAAGTTTCTTCCTTCTGATCTTGAGTGATCTTCTTTCCTTAATTATTTCTATATATCACTACAAGAAAAATGCACAAACACAACCCCTAAAAGACAACGCTTTTAGTGAATAGTGTTGTAATTTTTTGAAAGACAACGCTTTTAGTAAAAAGCGTTGTCGTTATATGTTTTTTATTTAAGAAAGACAACGCTTTATTTACAAAGCGTTGTGGAATAGACTTTTTTTGGGTTCAAAGACAACGCTTTTAAAAGCGTTGTCTATTAGCGTTTTTTTTATGTATAACAACCCTTTTTAAATAGTGTTGTAGAAAATCTATTATTTTTATTTAAAATAAATCATAAAATAAATAATATTAACCAGATCCCCAAATCAAACGCTTCCCGATTCCTTCTCTTCTCGCGTTTGATCCCTAGCCTTTCTCCTTTTCTCTCTTTCAATTGAAAATCCCATGTCAATTTTTGCTCGATTCTTAGATGAATTTTGAAGTGATATCCGACAAGCCTTCTCCAAGAGCTCTAAATTTGCAATCGATTTCCTCGGCTTCTTTTATTTCTTGAGGGAACAACCACCAGTGGAAGAGCTCTAATTTCCTTCCAACTTGGGTTTATATGCGTATACCCTCACGGGACTCACCTCCAAGAGTCGCGAATCCTACGCAAGTGCTGGCAAGAATTTGGTGAGTAGAATGCCTTCTATCTGTTTGACAATTTTACTCTTGTCGCATTTTAATGAGTATGTTTGTTTGTTTATTTGCCATTGTTTCTCTTTGGAGAATTGGTTTCCTCAAAGTATGTGGAAACTTTTATCGTATTTTGTTCCCTTTGATTTTGTATTCTAAAATCTGGCATTTTTCAGTGAGTGTATTGCAGGCTTCGTACAAAACTATGTTATCTATTCGTCCCAAATCCCCAAATCAGACTTCTCCCCCTTCTCGATTACGATCCCTTTCTCTCCTTCTTGATTTATAAAATTTTGTGTCTCACTGTTTATGAACAATCCTGTTTCGCCTTTTTGATTTCCTTTGTTGTTGTAGAGTAGGTGTTTGTGGGTTGCAGGGAAAATAATTTATTTTCTTGATCTTTTTTAGATAAATTCTCTCGATTGTTTCATTATTTAGTGAATGCTTGTTGCAATTGATCTTCCTTCTGCAGCTAGTTCTTCCTTAAATTCCTCAAAGAGTGTCAACATGGTGGAATAAAGTGGTTTCATATACTCCGGCAGTAGATCAATCTCTTTAATATCCCACCTGAAACAACCAACATTGAATTAATTATTAAGCTAGCAATTGGGATGAATTGGTCTTAGCAACCATGAGCAATGGTTAAGTGACACAAACTATAAACATGACCATAATATTGTCAAGTAGATACGATTTATGTTTATTACTTACTAGAGCTATTTATGCTTTCTTTTACCTTTGAATTGCCTTGGTAAAGGCTTCTAATTCTTCCTTTGTACCATAAACGTCAAATGTATCATCGAGTACAGATAGCATTTTCAAGTTTTTCGTCAACATGACTCGGCCTCGAGAATACTTAGGCAAATGATATGTTCCCACATCCCAAAAGTTACACTCAACAAGTCTGTCTCTAGCATAAGGAAGTTTAGATGTAAGGTTCAATTCTTTCCACCACTTGTGAAACAAATTAAAAAATATATAATTAAACTAATGTATTTCAATTTCAAAGTTGATTTAAAATCAAACTATTGTCGTTCAGCTCCTGAACATGATTGCCAACATTTCTGATATATAATAAGAGAACTAAACACGCAGATAGCTCATAAATATGAAAATTTTCATCCGAAGGTAATCCTCTCCCACGGTTAGTTGCATGTATGCATGTGGCCAGATTTAATTTGCACTAATTGTCATTACGTTATTGAGAGCAATGTTACCTCGAGAGTTCACAGAGTTCTTTTTTGTGCAGCATTTGCAATGCATTGTAGTCCAATTTGGCAAACTTGAGAAGCGATTCATCCCTCAAGTATTCATCTTCTTCATAGACACAAATGTAATGGTACAACTCAAATCTTGGATACCCGAAATGTAAAGCTTGGACAAGGGCATGTTCTACTTGTTTCTTGAGGGGAGAATGCTTGAGGTTTGGTGCCATGGATTTGAGGCAGTTTTTAGTGAAAACAAGGGCATCTTCTAGTATGGCCAACCTCGGATGAAAGATTGTTGCTTCACACTTTGTTTTGGTACACGTTTTCATCTGCCTTTTCTTGCTGTGATAGTGTGATGTGGTTGCTGCCAATTTTTTTTTTTTTATATTTTCTCGTCAAAGTTTATGTATTTACCAAAACTTTAGCAATTTTTCGAGGAAGCTTTGATATTCCAATCATTCATGATAACCAACCTGTATAATATTTGGGAAGACAGGGCAGTGATTACAGCAAATAAACTACATAATTTTTTGTTCTTCAGAGAAATAATACAATTACTTTAAGTTGCATTGACCTCTATTTGACATTATAAGATTGTGTTTGAGATTGTTTCTAGGAAGCATTTTTTAAATTTTCCTTCACAGCATTTCAAAATTCTATAATGGAAGAACAGAAAGCAGTTCCTAGAAGCAAATCCCAGACACTACTTTAATCCAGGGAAACATGGCTGTGATTACATCAAAAATTTATTAATATAGAAATTGAGATTATGATTTTGTATTGGTATATTCTGTTGGTTTTCTTGAATCCATATGATTATAGAATCAATTTTCGTAAATAAAAAAATTAATGAAAAACTGTTGTTAACACTTGGCTTCCCAAAATTGTAGAGCCAAAGGGGCGTCCACTAGCTTTGTTGAGACCGAGTGCTCTACTTAGTATAGCATTGAATTTATTAATTCAAGGTAGTCAGTAAACTTTAGAATTGCGAGTTCTATGGAAAAATGGAGATCCCCTTAAATGGGTCCATGTCCTTCAATCATTGCATTTATTCAATCTTTTATTAGAAGCATGTGAGACTTGATTTTGTTCCATGGTAGTAGCTTGAATATCCAGTAAATTATTTACTTATTTGTGATGAATTTATCTTTTTATGAACCTGGACCATTCAAAGTGAATTCTCTTAAACTGAGTTTTCCAAATGGCTAAGAAGGAATGAGTAAACATAAATGTGACTTCTTTTTGGAATTTTTCAATCTGACTTATCACTTTAACTGTTGATTCTTTTTCTTTATTATTTCCACTCATTTATATCCATGATTTTCTGTATGAATTCTTGTCTCAAAACCATATTCTTTTTCTGCAGAAAAATCATATTTATACATCAGGAGCTTCATGTACTAATATTGCCGTAATCAGAGGAGCTCTTCGTGCTAAAAAACCAGAGCTGCTCACTGTCATATTGCCGCAGAATTTGAAAAAGCAACCCCCAGAAAGTCAAGAGTTACTGAATCTGCATTTTCTTTGGTAATAATTGAGGATTGATTGTCATTGGAATTATCAAAACCACAAGGTTTGCTGTAGCTAAAGTTTCATATACATTTTTGTTTAAAATATATGTTCCCACTATGCAAAATATCAATCTACTGCTCTAAGATGCCTTCATATGTCTCAGATTCTTCACCCTTTCATGAGTTTATGTGCCTAGAAAGATGGTCTAGGAAAACTTGTACAACAGATGATAATGATGCAATGATTTATGGATTTCCAGGTACAAAATGTGATAGAAAAACCACACAATGATCATCTTCCATTGATAGAGGCCAGCAGGTATGCTTGTTTTGCTTTTGAGGAAGCACGCTTAATTTCCCATTGTCCTGTTTCTTATTTCCATATGGAGATTAAAATTTAAAGGAGCATCATTAGAAATCAATTTTGATGATTAACTTAATGTCGTGGGTTTGATTCAAGTTGGTTTAAATTATGATTTCTTTTCCATTAACATATAATATTTTTTTGTTTGCATGGGTTGACATTAACTTTTCCATTAACTTTTGTGTTTAAGAGATCTTTCTGTTGATTTAAAATATGAAATTCAAGAAGGTACCCTTCTGTTTAGACATTTTATTTCTTCCAATATTTGGCGATTCTGTAGCCAACTCTATGAACTGCTTTATCTTGTTGCTGACCACTAAGCTGACTATTAAAATTATTTTTTAATTCTTTATTTTGTAGTTTAAATGTGGATGCTTATTTATTTTCTGGTTCATGCTGACATGATAAAAACCGTAGAATATATTATGCCTGAACATGCAAGGCAACTGTTTTAAATTGGCATAACAGCCTTTTTGTTTTTTTTTGGTGATGATCTTTGAGTTATACCTCATTTTTCTCACCAAATTACTACCAACTCCAGCTGATGGCTATTCTAGTTAATGTTTGGCTAACCTATGTAATTATTTGTTTTCTATTTAAATGAATATGCTGCTCAATTGGTGAAACAGAAGATGGATTATTTGTTATGCGTTCCCTGAAATTGCCAATGATATGTATAAAAATCAGAATCAAAAAATACTAAAGTTCTTTAAGAAGTTCCCTGAAATTGCCAATGACGTGCTTTGCGTCCCCTGAAATTGACAAAGAATGGATGTCAAAGTCTTGGTTATCATCAGCTTGAAAATATACATATTAACATTATATATTTTATTCTCTATAGTATTACTTACTAAAAGAATGGACAAAGAATGGATGTCAAAGTCTCGGTTATCAAGGGAATATGAGCATGGAGTAGAGTCTTTCTTGAAATTTGCAATAAAAAATGCCGAGGATCGGGAAGCAATATCTTGTCCATGTACAAAATGTGGTAATCTGAAGAAGAAAAAGGTAGAGACTATAAGGGCACACATGTATTCTAATGGTATAGATTTGACATATCATACTTGGATATGGCATGGTGAAAGGTCTGCGATGAAGAACTCAAATAATGATCGTGATCAAGAAAGGGAAGATGTACCAAAGTTTGACGCCGAGGAACCAATAGATATGGTACATGCTGCATTTGATAGTTATGCTGAGAATCCAACCACATTCAAAAATCTACTTGAAGATGCTGAGAAACCTTTATATCCTGGATGCAGTAAATTTACAAGGTTATCTGCAGTTGTAAAATTATTCAACTTGAAAGCCAAATATAGATGGAGTGACAAAAGTTGCACCGACCTACTCAATTTGTTAGGAGAAATGCTTCCAGATGACAACGAATTGCCTTTATCTTTCTACGATGCAAAGAAAAGCTTGTGTGCATTAGGGATTACTTATGAGAAAATCCATGCTTGCCCTAATGATTGCATCTTATACCGGAAGGAGTATGAGGATATGAACAGTTGTCCTACTTGTGGGATGTCAAGGTGGAAGATGGGCCAAAAAGATACGATAAAGGAAGGAGTTCCTGCAAAGGTTCTATGGTACTTCCCTCCAATTCCAAGATTTGTACGAATGTTTCGGAATAAGGAGTTTTTCAAGGAGCTGACTTGGCATGCTGATAAAAGACTTAATGACGGATACTTACGCCATCCAGCTGATGCACCTTCTTGGAAATTAGTAGATCACAAGTGGCCAAATTTTGCTGCTGATTCAAGAAATCTTAGATTGGCCATTTCAGCTGACGGGATCAATCCCCATGGTATGATGAGTTCTACATATAGTTGTTGGCCAGTTTTAATGATCACTTACAATCTTCCCCCGTGGTTGTGTATGAAGAGAAAATTTATGATGCTCACAATGTTGATTTCTGGTCCCAAACAACCAGGAAATGATATCGATGTTTACTTAGCACCTCTAATCGATGACTTGAAATTCCTATGGGATACAGGTGTTGAAGCATATGATGCATATAGACAAGAAACTTCTCGCTCAGAGCTGTCTTGCTGTGGACCATCAATGACTTTCCTGCATATGGAAACATGTCAGGATGTATTGTGAAAGGATATCACGCATGTCCGATTTGTGGTGAAGAAACATATTGATGAGTGCAATTTATGCACTTATATTTTATATGATTTAGCTTGGCTTTTGTTGTGTTTTGAGCGATATTATGCATTTTCCTTGTTGTTTGTGTTGTTTGCAGGAATTTAAGTGTTATTCTTTTTAATCGGCCAAAAGAAGTGAAAAGGAGGTGAAAAAGAGTTGAAGAACAAAGAAATAAAATTGTCCAGACTAGCGCCCCAGCGCTACAAGCCAAGCGCTCCAGCGCTACACGGAGCCTTCCTAAGGGTGAAAAGTCGAAGAAATAGCGCTCCAGCGCTATCAAACCAGCGCTCCAGCACTGTTGAGGAATTTGGACGGGCGCTCCAGCGCCAATGACTAGCGCGCCAGCGCTGCGCAATCCTAAAATTTGGAAAGTTTTTGATCGAGTTTAAGAAAGGATTTTAAGGCTTATTCTGAGGGATACGAGGGTTAGAGAGAATTTTTCAGAGCATAAGACGGCTATTGAGCGATTGGAAGTGCACAAGAGCTTGAGAATTCGGTACGAAGACGGAAGACGGCGGCATCCGGCGACGGAGAAGCTTCATTCTAATTCGTTCTAGTTTCTCTTTGAACTCTGTTTTTCTTAGTTTATGGATTGTTGGAAAAACATGAGTTATTTGATTTTGAATTGCGTTATGAACTAATTTCTTAGTCTAGAGGTAGACGGATGTTGACTGGAAACCATGATTGACATATTTTGATTTATATATTTAAATTTCTTCACACAGTTTATTTGTGTTTTCCTGATCTTAATGCTTTCAATTTACTGGCCATAGATTGAATGATATTTTATTTAGAATCTATCACTCGAGAGAGGAGATTTTGAATACGTCATAGGAAAATACATCTTTGGTGTTTATACTGTTCGAGAGGCATATAACTCCATAGAAGTCGTTATAAGAATTCTTGTGCTATTTAACGGATTTAATAATTGAACTTTGATAGAGATATTGAGTTTGTTATTGAATACGAATTTCTGCTTGACACTCGAGAGAGGTAGTAGAAAATAATAGGGATTCTTGGCTAATAAACTAGAAGATTTTATAATTGAACAATCATTAGAAATAAATTGTGGTGTACAGTCAAGTGAAGTCGAACCTCTAGCATTCATCACTTATTGAATTTTTTCTCGTGAACTCGTGGTTATTTAGTTTTGTTTCTTGCAAATTTTAGTTTTATAAAAATCAAATCAACTTCGTAGCTCTACATAGGATTAGGATTATATTAGTTGCAAATATTTGATATAATATCATTTATTCATTCTCCGTGGGAACGATCTGGACTTAAATTCCTGTATTATAACTTGACATCGTGCGCTTGCGAGCGAAAAACACGCAACAAGTTTTTGGCGCCGTTGCCGGGGAATGAATTTTATTTGATTTATATTAAATTGTGCTAATTAGTCTTAATTTTGATTTAGAGCATTTTATTTTATTTGTTGGTTCTAATTTTAAATTTTTTTTTATTTTTGTCTATGCAGTTTATGCGAAAAAGCCAAAGTTACGACTCACTGCTCTTTGATCCGAAAATCGAGAAAACTGCTAAAGCTTTGCGAAAAGCTAGAAGAGAAGGGTTGCAACAAATGGCTGAAGAAAGATAAAGGGAAAGAGCTGTCAATAATGCTCAGGTGCCGATCAGAGATCACTTTCGACCGGTGATCAATACACATTATTCTGGGATTGCTCGGCAGAACATCACGGCGAATAACTTTGAATTGAAGCCAGCTCTGATTAATATGGTGCAGCAGAATCAGTTCAGGGGTGCAGCTACTGAAGATCCAAATTTGCACCTGCGTACTTTTTTGGAGATTGCTGACACAGTAAAGATTCATGGTGTTACTGAGGACACCATCAAACTACGATTGTTCCCGTTCTCTCTTAGGGACAATGCTCGTAGTTGGTTGCAATCACTACCTCTTGGGAGTATCACTACATGGGATGATATGGCTTCCAAATTTCTGGCTAAGTATTTTCCACCTGCTAAGTCGGCTCAGTTGAAAATAGAGATTACTACATTCAAACAGCAAGTTTTGAGCAGTTGTATGAAGCCTAGGAGCGGTACAAGGAGTTGCTTAGAAAGTGTCCAAACCATAATTTTTCGAACTGGGAACAGATTGAATTATTCTACAATGGTTTTAATGGGCCAACTCGTATTTCTGTGGATGCTGCAGCTGGAGGTTCGATATTTTCTAAATTTCCTGAACAGGCTTATGAGATGCTTGAGCAAATGACTGTTAACAGTTATCAGTGGCCGAGTGAGAGATCTGCAATAAGGAAGCCTGCTGCTGGAATTCATGAAGTGGATGCATTCACTGCTTTGACTGCTCAAATGGCTACTATTTCTACACAGTTGGCTGCACTGACCAAAGGGAATCAAAGTTCTAATGAGACAGCATCACTGGCGACTGCCGTAAATTCTGCTGATGGATTTGAGAGTGTGGAGCAAGCTCAATATGTGAACAACAGGAATTACAACAATTATCGTGGTAATCCTGTACCCAATCAGTATCATCCTAGTTTGCGTAATCACGAGAATTTTTCTTATGCAAACAATAAGAATGTGTTGAATTCTCCACCGGGTTTAAATACTCAGAATGGTGAGGGTAAGGCATCGTTGGAAGATTTGGTGGGTAGTTTTATTGCAGAATCATTCACAAGATTTAAGAGGAATGAAAATAGGCTTGACAGTATGGAGACACACTTGACCAATGTGAGCGCTTCTATGAAAAATCTTGAAACACAAATTGGTCAACTGGCTAATGCATTGAATAATCAGCAGAGAGGTGTGTTTCCTAGCAATACTGAGGTTAATCCTAGGGAGCAATGTAAGGTTGTTACTCTTAGAAGTGGTAAAGAAATTGGGACTGATAATCCAAAGGCAGTGGATGATGAGTGTAGTAGCCCATAACCAAAATCAGTAATTGAGGGATTAATCATAATTACTTGGGTAGAGTTCGGAAGCTCCGAAGGTGAGTTCGGAAGCTCCGATCGGGATCGGAAGCTCCGAACAGGATCGGAAGCTCCGATCGATATTACGTCAGGCATGACGTGTGGTTGGATCGGAAGCTCCGATCAGGACCGGAAGCTCCGATCACCCCTATCCGGAGTCATCAAGTGATATTTTGACACGTGGCAGATAAGGATCTTTGGAAGCTCCGATGACAGGATCGGACGTTCCGATCGAGGTTCGGACGTTCCGATCAAGGATCGGAAGTTCCGATCGTTGTCTATAAATAGAAGGCCGAGACTTCACTTTCATTTGCCAATTCCGAGTTCTCCTTTCCATTCTAGTCCTTTTGGAGCTGTTCTAGTCTTCTTAGGCTTGGTCCGGAGGTCGGCGAGGCGTTCGGTAGTCGTAGCGGAGTTGTGCCCAAGTTCTGGAGGCATCGACATCAAAGGGCTAACGACGGACGAAGGTATAGCTTTTGCTTCCTATAAATATTTAGGAGTATGCAATAGCTTAGTTTAGGCTTTTAGAGCACTTTAATGATAGTAGTATCATTTGGCAGTGTAGAGCAGACTATAGGCGTGGACCTAGAGTTGGTAGAGCTTGCACTGTTTTGAGGTACGAAAGTACTGTTCGAGATATCCTGACTGAGTATGCATGTATTATGTGACTGCATGATTTATATGCCATGATATTATGCTGCATTCATTTGCATCTTGCTGTATCTCTTTCGAGATGTCTGTTAGTAGGGTTGTACCCTATCCTGTTAGTGGATGGACTTCCATCGATTTGGGTCCGGCGTATCCACGGTTATCTCGGTATGGGAGCCACCTCCTGAAGCGACGGCACAGCGTGCTACATACCAGGGCCCGATCTGTCTCTGTTATCTGATCCTTGACCTTGAGTCTATAGGAGTTCACTTTGCATGCATGTATACTCATACTCTCGCACTGAGCGTTTTATGCTCACGTCTCGTACTCTGTATTTTCTGGACACCCTATTCCATGGGGCAGGTTTGCGATTGGACGAGGAGGGTGGATCCAGGAAGGGCTAGTCAGTGGTTGGCCAGCTGGAACTTCGCTTAGGTTTTATTACTGTTGTTTTGGGTTTATACAGCTATTCAATTTGGTTGTATATTTTTGGATAAATTACAGATTCCTTTACTTGGGATTGTATAATGTTAATGGTTTCCGCAGTTTTATTCTGATATCTGTTTTATTAAGTTAATTGCATGCATAAGTTCTGTTTAGTAGGTGATCCGGGTAAGGGTCACTACATTTATGGTATCAGAGCATGCAAAAGATTTCTTGGGATTTAGTCTCATCTTGAGGTATTTTTGTAGATGTCAAATCGTGACGACCAGAGTTCTCATGGCAGTGTTGGTGGGCGTTGGGGTGATGCCGACCGGGAGCCTCGTCGAGAACGGCGTCATCGTCATCATGACGACGAGCGTTTCACTGTGCGTCGATTCTTAGCTATGGGTCCCAAGCCCTTAGTTGGAGGTGAGTCTCCGGAGGATGCGGAGAACTGGTTAGACCGCATGGAGACGACTTTTCAGACTTTCCAATGCACCGATGAGCAGAAGGTGGAGACCCTTGGCTATCTTCTGGATGGGCGTGCGCGCAGGTGGTGGAGGTTTACTTCTACACCTTTTGTTGCGGCGAGAGGAGTGGCCACCTGGGCCGAGTTCCGCACAGCTTTCCAAAAGCGGTATTTTCCTCCTGCACTCCGACAGTCGAAGGCAGGCGAGCTA
Organism: Henckelia pumila; assembly: GCF_033568475.1. Lineage (NCBI taxonomy): Eukaryota > Viridiplantae > Streptophyta > Magnoliopsida > Lamiales > Gesneriaceae > Henckelia > Henckelia pumila. The sequence goes on from NC_133122.1 coordinate 141,476,263, forward strand.
CTGAGTCTGCGACAGGGAGCCATGTCTATTGATGAGTATCAGCAGAGGTTCTTTGATCTGCTATCCTATTGCCCTGAGATTGCTGATAGCTCAGAGATGAAGTATAATCTGTTCCTTCAGGGCCTTAACCCTGAGATCCATGACCGTGTGGCGGTTGGTGACGACATGTCCTACGAGGGTTTGGTGAGCCGTTGTCACCAAGCGGAGGACAGCATTCGGCGGAACAGGTCTTTCCCTCAGTCGAGGCCTGCTAGTTCTTTGGGTCCCCGTGCCCAAACTTTCAAGAAGTCTGGATCTTCTTCTTCCTCTGGTTCGGGAGGTGTTGTCCGTTACGGTAAGAAGGAGAAGTGTGATCACTGTGGGAAGAACCATCCATCCGACAAGTGCCGTAGAGCTTCTGGATCTTGTTTCCGTTGTGGAGAGACTGGTCATATCCGGAGAGATTGTCCACTGTCTGGGGGAGTCGGTTCTGGATCTGGTTCAGGATCGGGTTCTCAGGCCACCGTACAGCAGAGGTCGCAGGGACAGTCTGCTGGGAGTTCTCATTTGAGGCCACGAGCTTCTGGCCAGGTGTTTGCCCTGAGACATGATCAGGCTGTGGAGGAGAATGAGAAAGTCATCGCAGGTACATTTTTGCTTTATGGTATACCTGCTCTTGTACTTATTGACACTGGTGCATCTCATTCCTTCATTTCTGCACGTTTTGTTAAGAGGCATAAATTACCATGCATTGCACTAGACGTAGTGATGTCTGTTTCTACTCCGACGGGCCAATCTGCTTTGGCTAAGCGTCTAGTGATGGGTTGCCCTTTAGAGTTCGCAGGGAACATTCTGTTAGCGAATCTCATGGTCCTGGCGATGGACGACTTTGATTGCATTCTGGGAATAGATGTGCTGACTACCTATCGAGCTTCAGTGGACTTCTATCAGAGATTAGTACGCTTTCATCCGGAAGGGAGTGAGAGTTGGTTTTTCTATGGTGAGGGAGCGACCCCCGATGCCTTTGGTATCAGATTTGAGAGCCTGTCGAGCTCTAGAGTCTGGCGGGGAAGGCTACCTTATCTATGCAGTTGATTTGTCCGCTGAGAGTATTGGGATAGAGAGCATTCCTGTTGTGGATGAATTTTCAGATGTGTTTCCTGATGAGATTCCGGGTTTTCCTCCTGCTAGGGAAGTCGAGTTTGGCATAGAGTTGATGCCGGGTACTTCGCCTATTTCTAGAGCACCGTATCGTCTGGCTCCGTCAGAGATGCGTGAGTTAAAGAATCAGCTACAGGATCTTTTGGACAAGGGGTACATTCGTCCTAGTGTATCTCCTTGGGGAGCTCCTGTTCTCTTCGTAAAGAAGAAGGATGGGTCGATGCGGCTGTGCATTGACTATCGGCAGCTGAATCGAGTCACTGTGAAGAACAAGTATCCGTTGCCTCGTGTTGATGACTTGTTTGACCAGCTGCAGGGCACATTAATTTACTCCAAGATTGACTTGAGATCTGGGTATCATCAGTTGAGAGTCCGTGATCAGGACGTAGCCAAGACTGCATTCCGTACTCGCTATGGGCATTACGAGTTCCTAGTGATGCCATTTGGTTTGACTAATGCGCCGGCTATATTCATGGATCTAATGAACCGTGTCTTCAGGGAGTATTTGGACAAGTTTTTCGTGGTCTTTATTGACGACATCCTGGTTTATTCGCGTAATATGGAAGAGCATGTTTCTCACTTGCGGTTGGTGCTGCAGACTCTTCGAGATGAGCAATTGTACGCCAAGCTGAGCAAGTGTGAGTTCTGGATGGATAGAGTGGTTTTTCTTGGCCATATCATATCCAGGGAGGGGATTTCTGTTGATCCAAGCAAGATTGAAGCGGTACTTAATTGGTCGCGTCCGACGACAGTTGCTGAGATCCGTAGTTTTCTGGGTCTAGCAGGGTATTATCGTCGCTTCATTATGAACTTCTCTCAGTTAGCTCGACAGTTGATGCAGCTTACCCGCAAGGGTGTGGATTTTGAGTGGTCCTCCGAGTGTGAGGAGAATTTCCGTGAGCTTCGACGGCGGTTGACTTCTGCGCCGGTGTTAGCATTACCGTCAGGATCTGGAGGGTATGTAGTTTACACGGATGCTTCTCTTCAGGGGTTAGGTTGTGTCCTGACTCAGAATGGGCATGTGATCGCATACGCTTCTAGACAGCTGAAGCTTCACGAGGACAACTACCCAGTCCATGATTTGGAATTGGCAGCCATTGTGTTCGCTTTGAAGATCTGGCGTCATTATCTTTATGGCGAGAAATTTGAGATCTTCACCGACCATAAGAGTTTCAAGTATTTTTTCACTCAGGCAGAATTGAACATGAGACAGAGACGTTGGATGGACTTGCTTAAGGACTATGATTGCGAGATTAAGTACCATCCGGGAGCTGCTAATCTCACCGCTGATGCTTTGAGTCGCAAGGTGCGACTATCCGCACTTCAGACTTGTTCGATGTCTAGTGCGATCAGTGACTGTTTTACTTCAGGTTTTACCTTCAAGCATAAGAAAGGTATGCAGAGTATCCAGATGTTTGCGATATTATCTGAGCCAGCCTTGTATTCGCGGATCCGAGATGCTCAGATGTCTGATTCAAAGACCCAGCGTTTAGCTCGTCTAGCTAACGAGGGTAGCTCGTCTGGATTTCATTATCAGTCAGATGGCTTTCTGTGTTTGTCTGGTAGGCTTGTGATTCCACAGGATGAAGAGTTGCGAGAGGAGATTTTATCTCAGGCACATCGCACTAAGTTGAGTATTCATCCTGGGAGCAACAAGATGTACAAGGATCTACGTACTCGTTTCTGGTGGAAGGGAATGAAACGCAGTGTTTATCAGTTTGTTTCGAGATGTTTGGTGTGTCAACAGGTCAAGGCAGAGCACCGACGACCTGGAGGATTGCTTCACAGTCTGCCTATTCCTGAATGGAAATGGGAGTTTATCACTATGGACTTTGTGACCCATTTGCCGGTATCCCTGAGGAACTGTGATGCTATCTGGGTGGTGGTGGACCGACTCACCAAGTCAGCGCATTTCATTGCCTATAGCCGAGAGTACTCTGTGGATCGCATGGCACGGATGTACATTCAGGAGATCGTCCGACTTCATGGAGTGCCTGTAAGCATTGTCAGCGATCGGGACCCCAGGTTTACTTCTAGATTCTGGGGGAGTGTTCAGCGTGCGATGGGTACTACTCTCAGTTTGAGTACAGCCTATCATCCAGAGACTGATGGTCAGTCAGAGCGCACTATCCGTACGTTAGAGGATATGCTTAGAGCGTGCGTCTTGGATTTTGGTTCAGCCTGGCAGGATCATTTGCCGTTGATCGAGTTCGGTTACAACAACAGCTATCACACTAGTATTGGGATGGCACCTTTTGAAGCGTTGTATGGGCGACGTTGTCGTACTCCACTCTTCTGGGAAGAAGTGGGGGAGAGACAGGCTGAAGGACTGGAGTTTATCCAGCAGGCGATAGACATTGTTGATCAGATCAAGAAACGGATTAAGACTGCCCAGGATCGTCAGGCCAGTTATGCTAATATCAAGCGTAGGCCTTTGCAGTTCGAGGTCGGGGAGAAAGTGTTTCTGAGAGTGTCACCTTTCCGCAAGATTCTCAGGTTTGGCCTTAAGGGCAAGTTATCTCCCAGATTTATCGGTCCGTTTGAGATCTTGGAGAGTATTGGCGATTTGGCTTATCGACTAGCATTGCCACCGCATCTATCCAGCATTCACGACGTGTTCCACGTATCTCTGTTGCGACGGTATGTGGCGGATGAATCTCATATTCTGCAGCGATCTGAGGTTCAGGTAGACAAGGATTTGACTTATGTTGAGAAACCTCTTCGCATCCTTGATTATAAGGATAAGGTTTTACGGAACAAAGTCATTCCTTTGGTTTTAGTTCAGTGGCAGCGCCGAGGCACTGAGGAAGCTACTTGGGAGCTTGAGGACAGGATGCGTAAAGAACATCCTGAGTTGTTTTGATTTCATTCTTTAAGTTGTATTCAGTTGCAAACTCTGTAAACGTTTGATTTGAATAAAGAATGTTCTGATTTCTGTATTTGCATTCGGTACTTAAGATCTGATTTCGAGGACGAAATATCTTAAGTGGGGGAGAATGTAGTAGCCCATAACCAAAATCAGTAATTGAGGGATTAATCATAATTACTTGGGTAGAGTTCGGAAGCTCCGAAGGTGAGTTCGGAAGCTCCGATCGGGATCGGAAGCTCCGAACAGGATCGGAAGCTCCGATCGATATTACGTCAGGCATGACGTGTGGTTGGATCGGAAGCTCCGATCAGGACCGGAAGCTCCGATCACCCCTATCCGGAGTCATCAAGTGATATTTTGACACGTGGCAGATCAGGATCTTCGGAAGCTCCGATGACAGGATCGGACGTTCCGATCGAGGTTCGGACGTTCCGATCAAGGATCGGAAGTTCCGATCGTTGTCTATAAATAGAAGGCCGAGACTTCACTTTCATTTGCCAATTCCGAGTTCTCCTTTCCATTCTAGTCCTTTTGGAGCTGTTCTAGTCTTCTTAGGTTTGGTCCGGAGGTCGGCGAGGCGTTTGGTAGTCGTAGCGGAGTTGTGTGCTAGTTCTGGAGGCATCGACATCAAAGGGCTAACGACGGACGAAGGTATAGCTTTTGCTTCCTATAAATATTTAGGAGTATGCAATAGCTTAGTTTAGGCTTTTAGAGCACTTTAATGATAGTAGTATCATTTGGCAGTGTAGAGCAGACTATAGGCGTGGACCTAGAGTTGGTAGAGCTTGCACTGTTTTGAGGTACGAAAGTACTGTTCGAGATATCCTGACTGAGTATGCATGTATTATGTGACTGCATGATTTATATGCCATGATATTATGCTGCATTCATTTGCATCTTGCTGTATCTCTTTCGAGATGTCTGTTAGTAGGGTTGTACCCTATTCTGTTAGTGGATGGACTTCCATCGATTTGGGTCCGGCGTATCCACGGTTATCTCGGTATGGGAGCCACCTCCTGAAGCGACGGCACAGCGTGCTACATACCAGGGCCCGGTCTGTCTCTGTTATCTGATCCTTGACCTCGAGTCTATAGGAGTTCACTTTGCATGCATGTATACTCATACTCTCGCACTGAGCGTTTTATGCTCACGTCTCGTACTCTGTATTTTCTGGACACCCTATTCCATGGGGCAGGTTTGCGATTGGACGAGGAGGGTGGATCCAGGAGGGGCTAGTCAGTGGTTGGCCAGCTGGAGCTTCGCTTAGGTTTTATTACTGTTGTTTTGGGTTTATACAGCTATTCGATTTGGTTGTATATTTTTGGATAAATTACAGATTCCTTTACTTGGGATTGTATAATGTTAATGGTTTCCGCAGTTTTATTCTGATATCTGTTTTATTAAGTTAATTGCATGCATAAGTTCTGTTTAGTAGGTTATCCGGGTAAGGGTCACTACAATGAGGAAGTTGATGAGATTGTGGTGGAGTCCGAAAATTCTGATAGCAAAAATTCCAGCAAGTCTGCAGTTGTTCCTGAGAAACCGCTTGTGTCAAAAGCTGTTCTACCATATCCTCAGCGGTTCAAGAAGAAAGCGTTAGATGAGAGGTTTTCTAAGTTTCTTGACATTTTCAAGAAAATTCATATTAATATTCCATTCGCTGATGCTTTGGAGCAGATGCCACACTATGCTAAATTCATGAAGGATGTGATGGCGAGGAAGAGAAAGCTTGAAGAGTTTGAAACAGTGAAGTTGACAGAGGAGTGCAGCGCCATCCTACAAAAGAAATTGCCACAGAAACTGAAAGACCCAGGGAGTTTCACTATTCCTTGTATTATTGGTGGTGCGACTGTTAATAGGGCATTATGTGATTTAGGTGCAAGTATTAATTTAATGCCTTTGTCTATTTTCAGGTCTTTGGAGCTTGCCGAGGTGAAACCAACCACGATTACTCTGCAATTGGCTGATCGTTCTCTTACTTATCCTAGACGAGTTGTGGAAGATGTACTGGTAAAAGTAGATAAGTTTATTTTTCCTGCTGACTTTGTAGTGCTTGATATGGAAGAAGATCAAGATGTCCCTCTAATTTTGGGGAGACCATTCTTGGCGACTGGCAGAGCGTTAATTGATGTGCAGGAGGGTGAACTAACTCTACGAGTTGGTGGTGATGCTGTCACTTTCAATATCTATAAAACCATGAAATACCAAGAGGAGGTACATTCTTGTAATCGCATTGATTTATCTAATTCTTATGAGAATAATTTTTGTGCAGGATTGGAATTGGAGGACGTTTTGGCGAGGTGCTTAATTAATTCCATAACCCAATTTGATGGGGATGATTGGGAACTTAGAGAGCAATTTCTCGCTCTTGAAAGTTTGCCAAAGGAAAAAGATGGCCAAGAAAAAATTGAATCATTGTCTTCGGAAGTCGAAAAAGAGGTATCAGTTTCTACTCCTGAATTGAAAGAACTGCCTGGTCATTTATGTTATGCATTTTTGGGAGAAAATTCGACTAACCCGGTAATTATTTCATCTTCTCTTACTCATGATGAAAAAGATAAATTATTAAGAGTTTTGAGAAAATTTAAATCTGCGTTGGGTTGGTCAATTTCTGATATCAAGGGAATTAGTCCCAATATTTGCATGCATAAGATTTTAATGGAGGAGTCATATAATCCCTATGTTGATCATCAAAGAAGGTTAAATCCTGCGATGAAAGAAGTGGTGAAAGCTGAGGTGTTGAAATTATTGAATGCGGGTATTATTTATGCTATTTCTGACAGTTCTTGGGTGTCACCAGTACAGGTTGTGCCGAAAAAGGGAGGTATGACTGTAGTTAAAAATGAGAAAAACGAGTTGATTTCAACTCGTACTGTTACTGGTTGGAGAGTTTGCATTGATTATAGAAGGTTGAATAAGGCTACTAGAAAAGATCATTTTCCTCTTCCTTTTATTGATCAGATGCTTGACAGGTTGGCAGGTTATAAACATTACTGTTTTTTAGATGGCTATTCTGGCTATAATCAAATTGCTATAGCGCCAGAGGATCAAGAGAAAACAACTTTCACATGTCCCTATGGTACTTATGCTTTTAGGAGAATGCCATTTGGTTTGTGTAATGCACCGGCTACTTTTCAGCGGTGCATGATGGCAATTTTTTCCGACATGGTGGAAGAAGTCATGGAAATTTTTATGGATGATTTTTCTGTGTTTGGGTCTTCGTTTGATCATTGTTTGCACAATCTGACCCTTGTTTTGCAGCGTTGTCAAGATAAAAATCTAGTGCTTAACTGGGAAAAATGCCACTTCATGGTGCAAGAAGGCATCGTACTTGGGCATAAAGTGTCATCTAATGGGCTTGAGGTGGATCGAGCAAAAGTGGTTGCGATTGAAAAGCTTCCACCGCCAAATAATGTGAAAGCCATTAGAAGTTTCTTGGGACACGCCGGGTTTTATCGTCGCTTTATTAAAGATTTTTCTAAAATTACTAAGCCTTTATGTAATTTGTTAGAAAAAGATACATCATTTATTTTTGATAATGCGTGTTTGCAGGCGTTCACGAAAATCAAGGAGGCACTAATTTCTGCGCCTATTATGATTGTGCCTGACTGGAAGGAGCCGTTTGAAGTAATGTGTGATGCCAGCGATTATGTTGTAGGAGCAGTTTTGGGACAACGAAAAGATAAGATGTTTCGGGCGATTTACTACGCCAGCCGCACTCTAGACGGAGCACAACAAAATTACACCACTACTGAAAAAAAGATGCTGGCTGTGGTGTTCTCCTTCGACAAATTTAGGTCGTATCTCATAGGCTCAAAAGTAATTGTTTATACTGACCATGCAGCTATTCGTTATCTCTTTGCCAAGAAGGATGCCAAGCCAAGATTGATTCGGTGGATACTCTTACTACAAGAGTTTGATTTCGAAATTAGAGACAAGAAAGGGAGTGAAAATTTAGTAGCAGATCATCTGTCTCGCTTGGAGTTGGAAGGAAAAGTTGAACATGAACTCATTAAGGAGCAATTTCCTGATGAACATCTTTTTGAGGTAAATTCTAAACTTCCTTGGTTTGCAGATTTTGCTAATTTTCTTTCGTGTGGTGTTATGCCTCCAGATCTCAATCATCACCAAAGGAAGAAATTCTTTCATGATGTCAAGTTTTATCTGTGGGATGATCCGTTTGTGTACAAGAAGTGTTCGGACCAAGTGATAAGGAGATGCGTGGATGAAGCTGAAGCAAAAGAGATTTTGGAACAATGTCATTCTGCACCGTATGGTGGTCACTTTGGAGCCACACGGACAGCCGCCAAGGTACTTCAGTCTGGTTTTTATTGGCCAAATTTATTCAAAGACAGTTATACCTTGGTAAAATCATGTGATAGATGTCAAAGGATGGGGAATATATCTAGGCGTCATGAATTACCTCTCACAAATATTTTAGAGGTTGAATTATTTGATGTGTGGGATATTGATTTTATGGGACCATTTCCTATATCCTTTGGGCAATCGTATATTTTATTGGCTGTTGATTATGTTTCGAAATGGGTGGAAGCAATCGCCACCTCCACTAATGATGCTCGTGTAGTGGTGCAGTTTGTGCAGAAAAATATTTTCACGAGGTTTGGAACACCAAGGGCCATTATCAGTGATGAAGGTACGCATTTTTGCAATAAAATCTTTAATTCATTGCTGACAAAATATGGTGTTAGGCATAAAGTGGCATGTGCATACCATCCACAAACAAATGGGCAAGCTGAAATATCCAACCGGGAAATTAAGCAAATTCTGGAAAAGACTGTCAACACGAACCGGAAGGATTGGGCAGTTAAGTTGGATGATGCACTATGGGCATACCGGACCGCGTTCAAAACTCCTATTGGCATGTCTCCATACAGGTTGGTCTTTGGTAAAGCATGCCATCTGCCAGTGGAGTTAGAGCATCGAGCGTATTGGGCGGTGAAAAAGTTGAATTTTGATATGAAAGCTGCTGGAGAAGAGCGATTGTTGCAGTTGCATGAGATTGAGGAGTTTCGTAATCATTCTTACGAAAATGCCAAGCTCTACAAAGAACAAACCAAAAAGTGGCATGACAAAATATTACTGAAGATGGAGTTCGAGCCTGGACAACATGTATTATTATTTAACTCTCGTCTCCGCTTATTTCCAGGTAAGTTGAAATCAAGATGGTCTGGTCCGTTCACCGTGGTGAAAGTGCATTCCTATGGCGCCATTGAACTGAGCTGTCAAGATGGTCAGACATTCCAAGTCAATGGGCAGAGGTTGAAACATTATTTTGGCAATGAAGTGCGGAACATGGAGAAAGTTGCTTTGATAGACCCTGCATAAACACTCCAGAAAAGTCGGGCTGACGACGATAAACCAAGCGCTCTTTGGGAGGCAACCCAAATTTTTTTTTTTTTTTAAATTTTGTTTAATTTTATTTTATTTTTTTTAGTTACTTTTATTGAATTTCAGTTATTTTACTAATTTTGGTCCTAATTCGGAGTTTTATTGCAGGTTCTGTTCTTCACAAAAATCACATTTTGGAGTATGAAATTCGAGAATATAGCGCTCCAGCGCTCTCCATATAGCGCTCCAGCGCTGTTCTTACGTTGGATTTTTTTAGAAAAGTCGAAAGTTTAGCGCTCCAGCGCTAGTATGTGAGCATCAAAGTCGAAGATATAGCACCCCAGCGCTCTCAATATAGCGCTCCAGCGCTGTTCTGTATCATCAAGGACGAAAGTTTAGCGCCCCAGCGCTCTTCATATAGCGCTCCAGCGCTGTGTCTGAAAAACAACGGGCGCTCCAGCGCCACTTATATAGCGCACCAGCGCTATCGCGAAAATTTTGAAAAATAAAAGGGGATCTCAGAATTCATTCAGTCATAATCCTTCAGATTTCCTAGCCTTGTTCGCCGCCTCCAAGAAATTGGCCCCTGCAATTCGAGAAAAAATCCCACCTGAAACTCTCGGCTACACCATACATCGCACAAATTCATCCTTTCCTCGCATCTTGTTTGAATTTTCGTCATCCGGGTTTCAATATTTTCGCAGCTAGGGATTTCAAGAAAAGGGGCGTCGATCTCTATTATTTCTATCGAAGAAGTGAGCTTCGAATTCATTGAGGGGCGAAGCCGAGTTGTTCTATATCTTGTCAAACTTTCTCTATTCCGCCGGACTCGACACCAGCCGAGGTAAATTGAACATTTTGGGGCTGAAAAATTCTGCCGATTTCTTATATTGGAAGGGCTCCGTGCTGCGTATTATTTACATGTTTATGGTGCTTTTAGAATTGATCATCCGAAATTGTTGTGAGAAATTCGTACATGGATTGGAAGTTGATCATTAGGTGGTGCATAATATTTGCTTATTTGTTATTGGAGGGGCCAATTTATGTGACATTGTTGTTCTGCTAAAGATTTGCGATTTGTGCGGTTATATCGGGTTGGTAGACTTGTTATTGTTGGTTGTGCGGCGTGGTAAATTGTTTAGATTGGTTGGAGATTAAGCGGCATAGTGGGCGGTGGTGTACTGTTGTGTTGAAGTATTGCTTGGTTCAATTGAGATTGCACTATTGTAATGGCTCCGAGAAAGAAACAAAAGCAGGGTGCATCTTTGTCCGGTACTTTTGATGCCCATCGGTTTTGGGATGAAGAGGCCGCCAAGAATTATTCTCTCATGGTGAGCAAGAGAATGGTTAGAGAAAGAGGGTTTGATCCTAATTCTCCTCTACCTTTGTGGGATGTGCGACAAGCAGCTGTTGCGCGAAGATGGACGAATTTTGTCCAACATCCCGGTGATGCTGTGATTTCTTTGGTCCGAGAATTTTATGCCAATCTAAAATGTAAGCATGAGCAATTCCATGTTCTAGTGCGAGGTAAGCGAGTGGCATTTGATGGGCACACCATTAATACCCTCTATGGTATGCCATCTATAGATGAGGATGAGTATTCGGCATTGAAGTGATGTGGACTATGATGAGATTATTGCCACTCTTTGTGAAGAAGGGGCACAATGGAAGATGAAGAATGAAGCAGTGGTATATTTTCCTTCCGGGAAAATGAAGCAAGACACGAGGTCTTGGTTTTTTCTGATAGCTGCTCGTGTGTTGCCCACTGGCCACACTTATGAGGTGACAGCGAAACGGGCTGTGCTGACTTACAGTATTGTCACAGGAAAGACGGTGAACTTGGGGAACATCATTCACGATTCCATTATTTCGGCGGTAAAGGGCACCACGACTGGTGGATTGCCGCACCCTGCTCTGATCACCGCGCTTTGTGCACATGCTGGCGTTACATGGGGTGCAGATGAAGAGCTTTTTAAGGTTCAAGGACCTATTACTGGGACTACACGAGAGAATATACCACCCCCTCCGCGAGCAGCCGCACCTCGAGATCGCCCGACGAGTAGCAGCCAGCCACCACCACTACCACTTACTGGAGCGTATGAGCATTTTGATGAGCGATTGACGCGAGTGGAGCAGCGGCTAGAACTTCATTGTCGTCGGACTGATATTTTCATGGATTATATGGTGGATTTCATGACGACTCTAGCCCAGCGATTTCCTGGCTCCAGTGAGGATCCGCAGTTTCCCCCACCTCCTACGTGGCAACCCCAGGATGATGACATGGGCGATGACCACTGATGGTCGTCGCCATAGGTACGTGTCTTCCCTTGTTCTTTTATCGATTCATTGTACATTAGGGACAATGCACGAATCTAAGTTTGGGGGGGTCTTGAACTGTTATGTTGGTTGTGATTTGGATGTACAATGTTTGATGTTTATGTGGTTGTTGAATTGTTGGGTTGGCGAAAGTGGTTGGGTTGAAACGTAGTATGAAATTTGGATAGTTGTTGTTGCATGCTGAATCAGTCACTAGTTCCTGCATTTGTGTTTTTAGTTTCTCGTTCGTATTATGTTTTTGCTTGTTTTGTTTTGTGTCAGTTTTATTGTTCAGTTGTTCGTTTTATTTTAATGTTGTCTGTGTTCGGTGGTGTGGTTGTTTATTTGAGAAAACAAAAACAAAAATATGAAAATGAGAAAAGAAAAAGAAAAATGGCCTATGACGATGAAGTTGAAAAAAAAAAAAGAAAAAAGAAAATATAATCTAGTGTTGGCGACATTGGATCTTGAGTTCTCACTTTTTCTGCACTATAGCCTTGACTGTCGATACTCCTGATAAGTAGAGAAAATTGTGTGGATTTTGTGAGAAGATTAGCTGATTTGATTCTTAACTTTGGTGATACATACTCGAAACTGAGGTAGATTTTTACAAACAGAGAAATGATTTAGGCAACTTTGTTTTTGAGCCTGCAAGCCTTTGATTTGTTAGTCTTTCATTTGTAGCCTTGCGAAAAAAAAAAAACAAAAATCCAATTGGATGAAAAAGAAAAGATAGAAAAAGATGGAGAAAGTAAGGTGAGGGGAGGCATTGAAAATGGATTGAAATTTGAGTCCAAAGAAAATGCAAAAAGGTGTAGAATGTATGGAGTAGAGGAGTCAGACAAATGTCTAACAATGCCCTGCAACTGATAAACCTAGCCTACTCAATACCGTAGAAAATTATAAATATCCAATTCTCTTTGCTTGAATCTTATATGCTTACATTGACTATGGATACTTCTCTGCTATAAAAAGTGCTTGCCCAAAAGAACCCCCTGATAAGTCCTGTTGATCTTTGGGAGTAACGGTTGAACTTGGTGGAGAGTGTGTTGAAACTAGAGAGCGGGGTTAATGACTCTTTGAGGCTTACTGATTGCATGATTTGACCGAAAGTTAGGTGGGTAGACAAGATTGGCTAATCACACACACACGAGAACTCTTGAGAAAATTAGCTACACATGGATTAATTGTTGAACATCTGAGGCCAGTTGGGTTAATAAGTTTTACTGTTTTCTTGTGTGTTTTTAATTCCCTGTGCGTCTTAGTATTTTGTTTGTGTTGTTTTGTTTTGCTCGGGACTAGCAAAAGTTCAAGTTTGGGGGGATTTGATGAGTGCAATTTATGCACTTATATTTTATATGATTTAGCTTGGCTTTTGTTGTGTTTTGAGCGATATTAGGCATTTTCCTTGTTGTTTGTGTTGTTTGCAGGAATTTAAGTGTTATTCATTTTAATCGGCCAAAAGAAGTGAAAAGGAGGTGAAAAAGAGTTGAAGAACAAAGAAATAAAATTGCCCAGACTAGCGCCCCAGCGCTACAAGCCAAGCGCTCCAGCGCTACACGGAGCCTTCCGAAGGGTGAAAAGTCGAAGAAATAGCGCTCCAGCGCTATCAAACCAGCGCTCCAGCGCTGTTGAGGAATTTGGACGGGCGCTCCAGCGCCAATGACTAGCGCTCCAGCGCTGCGCAATCCTAAAATTTGGAAAGTTTTTGATCGAGTTTAAGAAAGGATTTTAAGGCTTATTCTGAGGGATACGAGGGTTAGAGAGAATTTTTCAGAGCATAAGACGGCTATTGAGCGATTGGAAGTGCACAAGAGCTTGAGAATTCGGTACGAAGACGGAAGACGGCGGCATCCGGCGACGGAGAAGCTTCATTCTAATTCGTTCTAGTTTCTCTTTGAACTCTGTTTTTCTTAGTTTATGGATTGTTGGAAAAACATGAGTTATTTGATTTTGAATTGCGTTATGAACTAATTTCTTAGTCTAGAGGTAGACGGATGTTGACTGGAAACCATGATTGACATATTTTGATTTATATATTTAAATTTCTTCACACAGTTTATTTGTGTTTTCCTGATCTTAATGCTTTCAATTTACTGGCCATAGATTGAATGATATTTTATTTAGAATCTATCACTCGAGAGAGAAGATTTTGAATACGACATAAGAAAATACATCTTTGGTGTTTATACTGTTCGAGAGGCATATAACTCCATAGAATTCGTTATAAGAATTCTTGTGCTATTTAACGGATTTAATAATTGAACTTTGATAGAGATATTGAGTTTGTTATTGAATATGAATTTCTGCTTGACACTCGAGAGAGGTAGTAGAAAATAATAGGGATTCTTGGCTAATAAACTAGAAGATTTTATAATTGAACAATCATTAGAAATAAATTGTGGTGTACAGTCAAGTGAAGTCGAACCTCTAGCATTCATCACTTATTGAATTTTTTCTCGTGAACTCGTGGTATTTAGTTTTGTTTCTTGAAAATTTTAGTTTTATAAAAATCAAATCAACTTCGTAGCTCTACATAGGATTAGGATTATATTAGTTGCAAATATTTGATATAATATCATTTATTCATTCTCCGTGAGAACGATCTGGACTTAAATTCCTGTATTATAACTTGACATCATGCACTTGCGAGCGAAAAACACGCAACACATATTCAACAAGGTTGAAACATAGCAGGAAAATGTCGTACACAGGCCATAGAAGGTTTCTACCTGCAAATCATCCTTATCGAAGGCAAAGAAAGGCATTTAATGGGTACCAAGAGTTCAACCCTGCACCCAAACCATTGAGTGGCGATGAAGTGTTAAAAAAAGTCGATGGAATTCATTGTCATTGGGGAAAAATGAGAAAGAAGATTCAGTCCACGAAGGATGATGTAAAACCATCCTTCAAAAAGAAATCAATTTTCTTTGAACTTGAGTATTGGAAACATCTATATGTTAGACATGTTCTTGATGTGATGCATATAGAAAAGAACATCTGTGAAAGTCTTCTCGGTACGTTGCTTGACATTCCGGGAAAAACAAAGGATGGAATTGCAGCTAGATTAGACCTTGCTGAAATGAATTTGAGGACAGATTTAGCTCCAGTGATGGGGGAGAAAAAATCTTTTCTGCCAGCAGCATGTTATACATTTACAAAAGATGAGAAAAGAAAGATTTTGAATTCTTTGTGTGGAATGCAATTACCTACATGTTACTCATCCAACGTTAAAAACTTTGTTTCGATGAAGGAGTTGAAACTTGTTGGCCTTAAGTCACACGACTACCACACTTTAATGCAGCAATTACTTCCAGTGGCCATACATGGTGTCTTGCCCAAACATGTCAGAGACTCTATCACTCGTTTGTGCTTCTTCTTCAATGAGCTATGTAATAAAGTGATGGATCCCTCAAAGTTGGATGAGCTGCAGAGAGAGATTGTGATCATATTGTGTTTACTTGAAAAGTGTTTTCCACCTTCATTTTTTGACATAATGATTCATTTAACAGTTCATCTTGTGCGAGAGGTGAAATTATGTGGCCCAGTTTGGTATAGGTACATGTATCCCTTTGAAAGATACATGAAGATTTTGAAAGGTTATGTGCGAAATCGCAATAGACCGGAAGGTTGCATGGCTGAATGTTATATTGCTGAAGAGGCGGTTGAATTTTGCTCAGACTATCTTGGTAGTTTGCACACAATTGGGATCCCTACAAGTCATCAACAAATAGAACTTACTAAACCTTTGTCGGCTGCAATTGTGCAATCCATTGCTGAGGATGAGTTGCAACAAGCACATCGTTATGTATTGGAAAATGATGTTGACACTGATCGCTATATTGAGTAATTTCTTCCACTTACTAATATGTTCATTAAGTTTTCTTAAATCTACATGTTTGCTTACTCGTAATAATAATTTGAATAGGGAACACATGGCATATTTGAATGCAAGATTTCCACAAAGGGCTAAGTCCAAGAGGTGGTTACAAGATGAGCATAACCGAACGTTTAGTACCTGGTTGCTTGATCGTGTGAGTTCATTTATTATCACAATTGGCGTACATTTATTATCATGACTGTGCATAAATAATAAGTTATCACATAAATAATATAGGTTGCACGTGTTGATGATCATTCCACTTATCAAGTATCCGAAAGATTAAAGTGGATGGCGCGTGGACCTTCCAAGCAAGTCTTAAAGTACTCTAGTTATTTGATTGATGGGGTTACTTATGCTACAAGAAAGCGTGATGATATGCGAGTTGTTCAAAACTCCGGAGTCAGCTTAGTTGCAAAGACAATGCAAGTTTCTAGTGCAAAGGATAAACATCCTATCGTGTCAGATATGGTTTTTTATGGAGTAATACAAGAAATATGGGTGGTTGATTACCACAAATTTCAAATTCCGATGTTTAAATGTAATTGGGTGGAGAATAGTAATGGTATCAAGGTAGATGATCTTGGATTCACGTTGGTCAACCTCCATAGAATTGGATACAAATCTGATTCATTTATTTTAGCGAGCCAAGCGAAGCAAGTTTTTTACATTGAAGCTCCTGAAGATCCTTTATGGAGTGTTGTACTTGCGACTCCAAGTAGGGAGTACTTTGAATACACAAAGGGTGAAGAGTTGGAAGAAACTGCAATGCATTATCAGTCTTCTAGCAGAGGGTTAGCACCAATGGATGTTGATGTTGCAGATGACAATGAACCATGCATTCGTGAAGACTGTGATGGGATTTGGGTTGAAAATAATTAAGTACTTAAGTTTCACATTTGAGATGAGTTTGTAAAAAATTTACATTGAGATGTTATTTACGCTTTGAAGATGCTTGTTTGACATTGTTAGTTATGATCAGATATTTTTTGACATTCAGTAATCGAACAATGGCAAATTAGTAGTTCTTGGATATTGAGAGTACTTCTATCTTACATGAATTGTTCTTATTTTTTGTTGTTGCCTATATTTCTTTCTTATTTCTAGACAATGCATTTATTTGTGATTACATAATGCGTCTAAAAGTTGACAGGAAAGAGTTCGACAACTAGCGAATACTTATCAGTGCTTGTATTTGCTGTAGGTTTTGGCTTCTGAAAAGCTGTTGGAGAACAAATATAAAGCTGCCCAACGAAGCAAAGCAGTTACTGATTAGCGTCTGCTGTTTCAAAGTTTTTTCTGCTTTTTTGGGGCTAAATCTGGTTTGAACTGTAGAATAGCAAGCACTTATTTTCAATATATTTTAATTGATTTAACGGTTTAATTCATCTTTTAATTTCTGTCCGCTGTCTTTGATTTGAAAACAGGCCATCGACAAAGTTCCTTTACTCCCAGGTTTTCTTGAGCTCGTAGGGATAGTGTATTCATCTGTGAGTATCTTTATTTTTGTGAATGGCTTATCTATGTAGTTTATACCAATAATGTTGCATACTCGTTGGTTTTCCCTAAATTAATGTAATTTTGGTTTTTTTCTTTTAATGTGGATATCCATATATCCTTCAGGATAAGCCCTTAGATGATTGGCAAGGCCCCACAGTAATACTTTGTATATTGCATGGATCGATGTCAGCTGAGTGGAGATAAGTTGAGCAGGGAAATGTCCCAGCTCAGTTTGATCCTTTAATTCCAGTTGAGCTGAAAAACTCAACCCAGATGATACCTTGAACTTAGTTGAGGAACTCTTTAGCTCAGCTCTTTCTTTTATCCCTACGAATTTGTGATGACTAGAAAGGTGGCTTGCAATACAAAGAGTTGCACCATCAGCCAACAATTAGTATAAAAATTAGGTCTGCTTATGTTTTGTGTGCTGAACTTTTTCATCTTATATTGATGTTAAATCTATCTGTTATGTGCCATTCGTCTCATAGATTCTATTAACTTCAGTCTTGTTAAAACTTTTTGTTAGAATCACTCACTTTGCTAATGGCAGATTAAATTTTTTGCAGAATCAGATTAGTGAAGTTGGTTCTGCCCTCTACAATTGCAAACAATAAATATTAGTGAAAGAAGCAAAAATGGGAAAGGGTAAAGAGAAATTAGAATATGCTGCCACTATTTCAGACGCAAAGTTGGGCAAGGGTAAAGAAAAAGTAGAATATGCTACCACTAGAGAGAGTTGGTATGGTAACACTGGGTTGGATTCTGCTGACACCGACACCACTAGAACTCCTAGAGGTCGCACAAAAATGGATAGTCTTGCAATACAAAGAGTTAAAGGAATTAAAAAGGATGTTGCATTCAACAAACTGGGACAGCCAGTTGGAGAAGCTGCTATTGGAATGCAGAGTTACATTGGCGTGGTTGCACGGGAAAAGGTCAAGATTTCTTACAAGACATGGAAGCAAGTTCCAATAGATGTTAAAGAATTGATATGTGATTCGGTTAATGTAAGTAATTTATCATGTATTAAAATATAGGATATATTTAATATGTTTATGTTATTAATTTCTAATGTATTCTCGCTTTTGTTATTTGTAGTTGTCATATAATGTTGACGCAAAGTGGAAGAAGGGTTGTTTGAGATCAGCAAACAGTAAGTGGCGTCAATACAAAGCCCATCTTACGCAGACGTTTATTTTAGGCAAGCTTGATAAACCTGAGGAGTTGTATGAGCCACCTGCTATTCATGGTATACCAAAAGATGATTGGAGTGCGTTTGTCATCAGTCGTATGTCTGGAGACTTCATTGTAAGATTCTTTATTATTTTATAATTTGTACATAATCAACCAAAAGTCATTCTTTAACTATTATTCAAATTTGACTTGTCGCATATTTGAAATGACTAGAAACTAAGTGAGCAACAAAAAGATAGAAGAAAACAAAACGTATATCCTCATCGGCTTTCACGCAAGGGATATGCACGATTTGCGTCTGAAATAGTAAGTATTTCTTTACAAACCATCCAAATTATTCACATACAATTTATTCACATGTGTTATTGTATTTTTCTTCCTTGTAGGCGGCTGAATTAGGTGACGATGATGACATTAACAGGGCTATTATGTGGAAGAAAGGATGAGCCAACAAAGCAGGAAACTTTTAAGGGGAGGATTTGACGCAAAGAGTACAAAAGATTGTAAGTGAATTCACATTTTAGAAAATCAGCATGTTTTTTGAAATGACAATTGTTTTAGTAATTATTCTTTTAATTTGCATGACAGGATGATTATATCCAACAAAAAAGAGATGGTGTGCTGAGAATTGAAGGGACAAAAGAGGATATCCTTTCAAAAGCACTTGAGACCAAAGAATATGATGGGCGTGTGAGGGGGATTGGAGGTCATGTCACTCCAACCTTATATTTCAATGCTGGCAGAACATTGAAGAGCAGTGGAGTTCCCACAGATGTACTCGTGGAGCATGAAAGGAAGTTGATGGAAGCAAATAGAATAATTTCAGAATAAGGTGCACGCTTACAAAGACTTGAGGAAATGATGCATAACATGGGTGCACGCGACATTTTAATGGATGACAAAGGCAGTTGCTCAGTGAAAAATCAAGTTAACCAAGCCAAGATGGAAGACAATGATTATGAAGACGTGCTGATTTTGATCAAAGCCGATGCTTTACAGGTATGACAATAGTTTGAGTCATATTAAATAGATGTAATAAAACTTATTGACATGTCTATTTGTCTTTTTTAGGGTAAATCAGCTGCATTAACTTTGGAATCTAGCACAAATATTGTTGCTTATGGTACAATTATTTGTGTTGATCCTCAAAAGTTGCTTCATGGGGTTCCATTACCAAAGAATTGCTACCGAGTCTCTATTGATGTAGTAGTTGATAAATCAGCGCCTTTGCCATTTCCTATTGCAAATGAATGTGAAGTAGTGGGCGATGCTCTTGGAACCCATGTGGCTTGGCCACAACACTTGATAGTGGAGCAAGATAAGGTATATGTGATATTGCAACTTTATTCATTATTCAACCTATCTAACTTGTATGTATTTACAATTAATAGAAGCCTCGAAAGAAGGATTTGGCACCACCCAAAGAGAAACATGTTGTGTCACCTTCTGTCCCACTGTCACTACATATGATGTATTGTTATAGCAAGCATGCTTTGGGTGAAGGAAGATTTATATCACTGCGTTTAGATCGTGAGGTGTTCGATGATGATTGTGTAATTATTTTGCACTGTGAGGACATTGATGGTTTGTATCATGTTGGGCCAATATCAGGCAATTGTGTAATTGCCTATATATGGTAAGTTTTTTGGGTTTTAAGCTAAGTAATACATCAACTTCATATTTTTGCTTACATTCATTTTATTTTATTATATTTACAATGAAAGGTATCTTTACAAAAAAATGTTGGAAGATAACAAGGAAGGAAAATTCATATTTGTGAATCCACACAGAATCTCGAATATGGGAGAAACTACGCACGACAAAAAGAGTAAGCTTGAAAGGTTGAACCAAAGGGCGAGTGCTTTAGCAGATAGACTGAGTGGTGCATCGGTTGATCAACTAGTTTTGGCGCCATGTAATATCGGGTAAGTAAATATTTAAATATCAATTTGGTTGCTTTATTTCGATTATTTATTGAATTAGAAGCACTAATTATGTTTTTTTTGCGTAGCTATCATTGGATTCTCACTGTTATTCAACCATACAAGGATGTTATTTATGTGTTGGATTCCTTAAGTCACCGCATTCGTGATGATGATTGGAAATATGTAGTGGATATGTGAGTTTATATTTATTTATTTTTATCAAATATTTATTTCACTCATACAAAAACTCATATATCAAGTATATTGAAGGGCCTTGCGATTGTTTAACTCAAACAAAGGAAGGAAGGGTAGAAAGAATGCTATGTGGGTAGTAGTACAAGTATGCATAATTTATGTTTAATATATTATGTTTAAATATCTAAATTTGTCACCAAAAATTTTTCTCTACTACCATAGGGTCCTCGGCAGCCAGATGCAAAACAATGTGGTCTTTATATGATGAGATATATGAGACAAATTATTCAAGAAGTTGAGAATATCGAGAACGTTTCACTACGATCAATATTAATCTTTCTTAACTCAAATAATTACAACTAAATTGTTTTAAATTTGCAAAGTTATTGTTATATGATTTTTTATTAACATAATATATGTGACAGTTCTCAAAAGGTGAGTACTCGTTAGAAGAAATTAAAGAGGTGCTTTCAGAGTTGACAGAATGTATACAAGAACACGTTTATGAATAGGTATGCACATGTATTTTGTGTCTTGAATAATGCAACAACTATCATAATGCATGGATGCATTGAATTAATTAAAGCCTTGAGTGCATGGAGTACATGCATGAATTTGGTGGTTTGGGCACATGCAACTACTGTCCATATTTTTTTTTCAAGCAGACAGTAGGCGAGGCCTTCTGAAACTGGTTCGAATGTGTGTTGTTTACGTTATTTTCATGCTTCTTTTTCCTTTGCGTCTGTGATTCCCTTAGCGGTTCCTAGTGCGATATTATACCTATACTCCCAATTCAAATGCTTCCCAGATTGCTCCTTAGATGTGAATAGAAACTTGTCTAAAGAACTATTTCTCATAAACTCATATACTAATAGCCTATGCCTCCCTTCTGATCAGAATCCTATCAATCTCATCAGATTCAACTGGTGGGTGCTACTGATCGTCGCCACCTCCATTCTGAACTGTTTCTCGCCTTGCTCGATCCCCTCCAACTGCTTGACTGCCATAACAGTTCTATTAGCAAGAACCACTGCTATCCATTTGATCGATTAAGTAAAAATTCATATAATTAGTTGTTGCGCATGCATGATATAATTAATGTTCCAGAAAGTAGGCGAGGCCTGCAGCAGGCTTATCTTATCTTTTGAATCATCATTGATTTTCTTCTTGTTCTTGGTCATGATTGACTAAAGGGTCCAATAATATTCCCAATAATAAAATGAAAAAATCTTATTAATGTGTGATGAACTGTAAATTTACATAAAAATGAAAGCAGCCCATGTTATGAGGTTTACATTTGTTAGTCTATTTTTTGTTTCATGATGTTTGATATGCTTCCACTGTGTTGTCATTTATAAATTTATGGTTAGATTTATATGGTTTGATATGATGTTATATTTAACATGTGTTATCTAATGTTGTATTTCAGAAGTCTGGTTCTTACTGGTGGCGGAGATCGTCTGGTTCTTACTGGTGGCGGAGATCGTCGCTAACTGTGGTCGCATTTAGAAAAATTGCATTGTTAGGAACAATTTTCTTTCAATATTGCAGCACCATCTTTGTGGAGATAGCTAGCGTTAAATGCTTGTTGATACCTTGCAATTTCAATATATTGCAGCACAATGACTCTATACTTTTTTATGAGAATATTTTGCCACAGATTTGCAATTTCATGTATTTTAATAGTGTTATTTATATAGAAATTTAAATTTGAAAAAAAAAATCGAAAACAACGTTCTTAACGACAACGTTTTTTATTGGTAGCACAATGATTTTTTAAGCAACATCTGCCAAGCACAACGCTTTTTTACACGGAGAAAGCGTTGTCGTAGCTTCAATCCGCAATGCTTTATCTGCGTTGTGATTTCTACAAACAACAACGCTTTTGCAGCGTTGTCTTTTATACAATCTACAACGCTTTTTAAGCGTTGTAGATTGTATAAAAGACAACGCTGCAAAAGCGTTGTTGTTTGTAGAAATCACAACGCATATAAAGCATTGTGGATTGAAGCTACGACAACGCTTCCTCAGTGTACTAAAGCGTTGTAATATCAAAATACCACAACGCTTTTTAAGCGTTGTCGTATCCAAATACCACAACGCTTTTTAAGCGTTGTGTTTTCCGAAAATCACAACGCTTTTTCCGCGTTGTCTTTGAGCGTGGTCTTTTACAACACAGGCTACGACAATGCTTTTTTGGGGTCATTAACAACGCGGAAAAAGCGTTGTCGTAGGCCATTTTTCTTGTAGTGTATATTTGTGAGATAGGTTTTCTTCTGTATTAAGAGAGTGAGTGTCTCTTTGGAAACACAGAGAGAGGTTGTAATTTTCCAAATATTATAGTGGAATCTTTTGGTTTTGCCCGTAGTTTTTACCCTAATAATTATTGGGGGTTTTCCACGTAAATCTTGGTGTCTATTTATTCTTCAATTTTCATAGTTTCTATCTCGTGATGCCGCACTTGGGACCAACAGGCTTAACTCTATGATATTCGACAGTTTTAATTACATCCCTCAGTGATGGGTCAATATTGTTTGAAGTTCAAGTAATTTGACAGCCCTTGAGCTGAAAATGTCCATGCAAAGCCTACAGAAAAAAATTGGCGAGAGATATTTAATGGATTGAATTTTTTGACGGGGAATTCATTCGTAAACTTACAATAATTAAAAATCTAGGAGAAATTACAACTTGTGAAATTTGTTTGTCATCCACTACTGGGATTTTTTTCCCTTTTTTTTACCCGAAATCTCTAAACCTACCAAATATTGCTTATTTGACACTAATATAATATATAATACTTTATGTTTTTTGGTAATACATAAGCACAATTATTTATATATATATATATATATAAAATGTGAGAATCCGCTATCAGTCTAACACTATCATTCGATGTCGAACTAATAAACTAACGCATTAACCAAGTAAAACAAACTCAGCAAATTCTGTGCAACATAATCGCCCAAGAAGAATTTGACAAGGAAAACCGAAACTTCTTCCATTTGTAAAAAATTTACTTATTTCATCAATTCAGTCACCTCTTGGAGCATACATAAACATAATTATTATCCCATGCGTGTAGGGTAGCCTCAACGTGGGACAATGGGATTTTTTGAGAAGAAAGTTGTAATCCAAATAATGTATTTCGTAACTTTAATTAATATAATATTTTCCGTTCATCAAAATTCGTAATTTTGCACTCAATCGGAGTCAAAATAATCAATTAGGTACAACAAATTAATGATTCTTAAAATCAAAGACGTGTATGGATGGGTCTCTTAACTAATTTGACATCAACGAATCAATTTTTGTTTGTGAAACACAAATATTGCTTCACAATTATCTCTGTTTTCACAATATTACAACTTCAATTCGATTCATTTAGGAAATTTAGGCAAATAATTTATAAAATTTTATCTTTCTTTTTTGAAATTATAAAGTTTTATCTTAATAATATATCATAAAATGTGTTATCAAAATATATATATATATATATATATATATATGTCATGATTGATTGATCGTTTTATTTTATACTGAAGATACTTATAATAAATATATCATAAAATGTGTTATCAATATATATATATATATATATATATATATGTCATGATTGATTGATCGTTTTATTTTATACTGAAGATACTTATAAAAAAAATTATATTTCAAAATATAGTTGAATTTAAATGGTAATATAATGAATTTTTCACACATGCATTTATAATTTGATATATGTTTATTAATAATATCTAATACATATATAATAGAGAAGATATATTTGATTGACAATATTAATTAATACGCAATATAATATATATCTTACTATATTATTATAGTAGACACATTCTAATTAACTAACTTTCAATTAATTGATGAAATATGATTTGAAATTACCATTATATCCTAACATGATTTTTAATTAAACCAAAATTATTAGATAAATTAGACATTTTATATGACTTTCTCTTTTAAAGCCATTATATGTTTTATTATTGACCAAAATAACGCTCACTTCCACTTTGTGTCATTTAATTTTTTTATTTACGAAAATAACACTCATTTTTTAAAATGGATATATATATATTGCGTTTTTTTTATTATTTGTTTAGGAAAATAGTATATTTTCTTGTATTTTTTAAATTTTTAAATTTATTTTTATTTTTTGTTTTTTTTAAAAAAAAAACGATTATATGAGCACGCAACGCTTGCAGCGGATACTAATGATTAATTAATGGTGGGGGGTAATGAAGTAGAAAATGAAGAGTACCAAAATAAATTCACAATTCAAAGTGGTATATTTATATGTAATAATAATAATAATAATAATAAATATGTTAGATCGAAGCTCAATATTCACTCACGGGTCAAAACTGTTGAAGTTGATTGTGATTTTGAATGAAAAAAATTATAAAATATTGTTTAATTTCTTGTAATAAAGTAAATGGCACTATAAAATAGGCCCTGATGTGTAAAATATTAAAGCACACCATTGATCCGATCCCTCTCATGATCAACAAGAAAAGCATATATTTTTTTCCTTTCCTATCTCAAACTCACAATGAACATGGAAAACCAGCTTGAAGCTCTCTATTTGGCAAACTTGCTTTTCCGATCCCAAGAACAATTCGCCAGGCCAAACATGTTGTTCCAAACCCAAGAATCGCGCAGGTGCGGATATATATATATATATATCGCAAAACACGATAATTATACTGATACATATATATTCCTATTAACTAAGTTTCTTGACGAGATTGATTCTGTTCGATTGTTGTTGTAGTCACGTCCATGAATTCGGTGCCGCGGCGTGTTACGACTCGGGAGCTTCCGATCCAACTCAGGAAGCATTGGCTTCAAGGAACGTTGCTTTAGAACGGAATAGGAGGGAGAAACTCAACCAAAAGATATGTGCACTTAGAGCTGCGGTGCCTATCATTACCAAGGTGCTTGTTAAACACATGATCATTCTTCATGTAAAATTTCTTTCTAGGGATAAAATTGCATACACTACCCATTTGCAATCACGAGACTGCCGACGTGTTTTCAAATTTTGAGACTCGTATAAACGAGGGAGTCTGTGCTCAAAATTTAAAAACATAAGATGTATATACCCAAGATTTGACAATATATACGATGAAATAATTATTATTTTTTTTTCTCGAGATTTCACATTGGTATATATATAGTGTGTCAATAGATACAAATAATGTATGCCATGCTTTAATTTATAGTTTTTTTTACCTGATATATAATTTGACAAATGGTGAAACAAATTTGATGTAGATGGACAAAGCATCAACCATCAAAGATGCAATTGAGTACATTCGATCCCTTCATGAACAAGAGAGGATAATCCTAGCAGAAATTTCAGATTTGGAAAACTCCAAGCCATCAAATGGTCACGAATTCGATCATCAAGACGCCGCCGCCGCCGCATCGTCTTGTTATAGACCAAATGCACCAACAATGGACCAAGATTGCTTTAATTTTGCGGGATCAGCAATTATTTCATCCCCTATTGAAGTTTTTCAGGTGGGTTTTTTGATGGTTTTGTTATATATAGTTGACTCGACTCGGTTCTAAGTATAGTTCTTGGCCCGTCACGCGCTTTGGTTCATGGCCCGGGTGGAGCTCGAACTTGAAATTACTGATAAAAATTTACTTAGATTTATGAAGGGGCTGGGCCATATGCCCATATAATATATATACATACTTTTAATATTCAACAATTATTTAAATAATTAGTGAGTACGTAACTAAATAAGTAGATTGATCGAGTTCGGGTTCGAGTTGGGATGAACATGTATGTAATTGTTGGTGTGCAGTTAAAAGTAGTGAACATGGGAGAGAAGACAGTAGTAGTAACCTTGGAGTGCAATAAAGGAAGAGACACGATTGTAAAGCTATGTGAAGTGTTTGAATCGTTGAAGCTCAAAATCACTACTGCCAGTATTTCTTCTTTTCCGGGAAGGCTTCTGAAGACTGTGATCTTTGAGGTACTTTATTCTTTTCACTTCTTCCACTCTCCTTTACACTTCTTCCACTCCTGGATTCTCATGAATATGATTTAAAATCAAACTCTTCAATCAATCAATATAAAATCTTTTAATTGAATTTTTATCTCTTCAATCAATCATTATAAAATCTTTTAATTGAATTTATATATATATATATATATATATATATATATATAAACAAGGAAACAAATAATTAATTCATATTATTGGCAATTATTGATATATTGGGGGGTCCACAAATTTACGTTATCATAGATTATTCTAATAAAGACATGAGCTTATGAACAACAAGAATAATGCATTTCTTTTGACAAGGGTAATGATACCGCAAAAAATATTAGTAATATATTAATCTCCCTAAATATCGGAGATATTGAAGTTTGCGAAACGTGATTCATACATGTATTTCCAAAGAGTCCAATTTCATGAATTTATATTCATGATATGAATCGATTTGATCTATATCTATCGTAAAAAATAATATTTTTTTATGAGTCGATGTCAAAGATCAGTCTGACAAAATTCATTTGTGAGATGATCTCATAATAGTTTTTGTTGTTTTCAAAATTTCTAGGACATTGTTTGGCAATGAGAAAAGTAGTCGTGTGAATTGACTCCTTTCTTTAGGTTTCCATCTTTTTGTGGTCCGTCGTCCACTGAAGATCCCACAATAGTAATTCCAGTATCGTCACCATAAATTATGATAATCTTTACTACAATGTGATTTAGGCCGCATATAGTAAAGTAAATTATTATACTATCTATATTTCACCGATTACAAAATCCCTATTTTTATTTTTATTTCAAATATCATATTAATATACATTTAAATAAATTTCCTCTGTAACTATAATATCTTTTCCACTCTAGCAAAATTTGTTCAATAATCAAATCATATTTTAATTTACAAAATATTATATACGGGTTACCAAATGTAAATAAAAACTAATTAAGAGACAAGATTTGTAGTCCAATTGATCTCATTATTTTTTTAACTGGCTGTGATTCGAGTTTGAGTCATCTTCACCCTTAGCTTGTACTTCAAAATAAATAAATAAACTTACATTTTATAATGACGACATTATGCTAATTATCGTTACACGATGTCACAATGGAATTTCATATATATAGATGGACAATATAATATTCTTCTCTTTTGTATTTATTTGTTTGGTTTTTTCAGGCCGACGCTGAGGAAAAAACAGTTATAAGAGCAAAGATAGAGGCTGCCATATATAACATCTCTGAACTATCCACACAGCCCTAGGGGCGATCAAGATGTGGTTTTTTCATAAAATTATCATCGAATTATTGTGTTCGGTTTAAAAAAGATTTTTGAAAATTATAGTTTTAATTTAATAAAATTAGATTTGCTGTTTAACGGTTTCGGGCGGTATTTAGAGTTTTTTTTTTTTAAAAAAAAATTCTCTTGATCGTTGTTACTAGATCAAATATGGTGACACGTTGATTGATAGGTGGTGTCTATTTAACACAAATTGCATAATACAATAGAAGCTAAAATAGAAAAGTAATATTTTTGATATAAAAAAATAGTTTTTTCATGAGTCGATCATAGAGATTCATTTCACAAAATTAATTAGTTAGACGGTTTTGTAAAAGTTTTTATGTAAATATAATTATAGAATAATTAATTAAGCGACCCGGCTGGTGTGATTTTAAAAAAATGGCACCGCAAAATATAATACGGTTCTGTCTAGTTTTTATTTTTTAATCACGGTTTTTTTAAAAAAAAATAGCAGAATATCGATGCGACGCAATTCGGTTCAGACAGTTTTCAAAAACACAAACTCACGTAAGACGATTTCACCGATCAATTGTGTGAGACGGATTTCTTATTTGGGTTATTCATAAAAAAATTTATTATTTTTATTGTAAATATAGATAGAATTAACATGTCACGGATAAAATCCATTGCAACTATTTTTTTTTTAAAAAAATACTTGATCTCCACTTCACATCCCTAGGAGCACTTCAAAATGGCAAGATTTTTTTTTTTTTTTGAAGGTAAAGCAAGAATATTATTAATATGAAATCGCATCATTCGAAACAAGCTCTACCATCCAAGTAGGAAAATTTTCTAGTTCCCAAACAATCAGGACTGGAAAAGAAATAGCAAAAGAAGCAATGGAGTGAGCCACTAAGTTTGCCGATCTTCGAATGTGAGTTAACTTAGTACCCTGAAAATGACTCAGTTGATTTCTAACTTCTCCGGCCTTAGCACCATTATAACTGATGTCTGTCTCTAAGCTTGTGACCGCTTGCACCGCTAAGAGAGAATCTGAAGAAACTTGATATATCGGAAAGCCTCGAATATGGGCTAATCTCAAGCCATCTTTTATCGCCTCTAATTCGACAAAAACAACAGAGGGAGGCTTCTCAATTCTTCGTCCAAAAGCAAATATCAGTTGCCCTTGATGGTCCCGTATCACCCCGCCAATTGCAAAAGAGTTTGATTTATAATTTACTGTCGCATCAATATCAAGCCTGAGGCAATAAGGTGGTGGAGCATACCAGTGCGTAAGGGCCGAGAGACTCGAAGAAGGTGGAGTAATCTGTACTGCTCGGCGTGCATTATGGAACTCTTGTAGCAAGGGAACGCACCAGTCCACTGAGATCCCCGAGCCATCTTGTTTGTGTTTATGAATGATCCGATTTCTTTCACTCCAACAAGCCCATGTACGAATTGCAAAGAATTCAAATTCATGAATCTCCAGCTTTTCCATCAGCCATAAAAACACATCCAAGATCTGAAGATGTCTAACCTGCTGCAGTAAAGGCCAAAAATGAGTTTTCTTCCAGCAATTTTTCATCAGAGTGCACCAGAATAATGCATGGACTGTAGTGTCTTGGCCAAATTGACATAAAGGGCTTCCGCCACTCACCGGTACATGGTGTAATGACAAATTATATCCCGTCGGGATTATGTTATGAAGAACTCTCCACCAGAAAACACGGACTTTAGGAGGGAGAAGTCTCGGAGATTCGAATTACGGTCCGGAATCCACTTATCCTCGTAAATCCTAATATTTTCCCAATTTCCCACCCTCCACTTCAGGCCCTTTTCCACCAGAGATCGGCCCCAAAGAAGCGATCTCCAAATGGCTGATGGCTTACTACCTGCTCCAGCTTCCATGATATCTGTGTGTCGAAAGTATCTAGCCTTTAAAACTCGAGCAACTAGTGATGTCGGTTTAATTAGGATACGACATATTGTTTCGCCAGTAGTGCCCTATTAAAAGAAATTAGATTTCGAAACCCCATACCTCCCATACATTTAGGGCGACAAAGAGCTTTCCACGATTTTCAGTGTATTTTCTTTTTGCCTTCATCTGAACCCCACCAGAAATTTGCACACTCTTTTTCTATTTCCTCACAAGTTGAAACAGGTAACCGAAAGCAGGACATAGAATAAGTTGGTATTGATTGGAGAACTTCTTTAATGAGGATTTCCTTCCCGCCCACTGAATAAAATCGACTGTTCCAGCCCCTTATCCTCTTTGTAACACTGTCTACTAAGTAATGGAATTGGCCTTTCTTGTGTTTGGTAGTGAGAGTCGGCAGCCCAAGATAGACTTCATGCCCCTGAACTATCGGAATTGAGAGTGTCTTTTTAATCCACTGAGCTATGACTTCTTCAGTTTTTGGGCTAAAAGAAAGAGATGATTTATCATAATTGATGAGTTGCCCCGATGCTCGTTCGTATAGGGATAAGCAGTTGTGAACTCCCCTACACCCCTCTTGGGTAGATCGGAAAACAATAAGGCTGTCATCTGCAAAAAATAGATGTGAAATCGACGGACATGAGGGGGCAATGCGGACACCTGAAAATCTCTTTTGGGCTTCATGCGCAATGAGGAGGGAAGACAAACCTTGGGCACAGATAACAAATAAATATGGTGACAGAGGATCTCCCTGGCGGATACCTCGAAAAGGAGTCACACTTCCCACCAACTCACCATTTAAAGAGTACGAATATCGAACCGATCGAACACAGCCCATAGCTCGGTTCACCCAAATAGAATCAAATCCCAATTTAAGCATCATACTTTCCAGGAAACCCCATTCCACCCTATCGTATGCCTTACTCATATCCAATTTAAGCGTTGCATAGCTCTTACCTCCCATTTTTTTGTTCCGTATCCAGTGATTAACCTCATAACCCAAAATGATGTTGTCAGAAATTAGACGGTTAGGAATAAAAGCGCTCTGAAAATCATTAACGATGCTTTTAAGAACAGGTCTTAGCCTATTTGTCAGAGCTCGTGCGACAATCCTATAGCAAACATTGCACAAACTGATAGGCCGGAATTCCTTGATCATCAATGGGTTTTTAACTTTTGGAATCAAAGTAACCACAATGTCATTCCACTCTGCCAGATATTTTCCTTGATTTAGAATCTCCAATACAGCGGTTGTAACTTCAGCGCCAATTACCTGCCAGAATTTCTGATAAAAGAAAGCAGACATACCATCAGGGCCCGAAGCTTTATCTGGGTGTAGATCAAAGAGCGCATTTTTAACTTCTTCTGAAGTAAAAGGTGCACACAACAAATTGTTCATCCTACTGTCAACCACCGTCTCTACACAATCCAAGACCCTATTCATATCTAACTCTGACGGTTTTTGCGAAGTGAAAAGAGTTGAAAAATAGTTCATCAAGATTTCAGACATGATCCCCTGATCAGTGCACCAATCTCCATGCACAGACACCAATCCACTAATTAGATTTCTGGCTCTCCTAATTGATGCTTGACGATGAAAAAACTTAGTGTTTCTGTCTCCATTAGTGAGCCAATTAGCTCTGCTTCGTTGTTTCCAGTACATCTCTTCTTTGGTAACGAGTTTCTCTAACTCCTTCTCAATCTTGGAAATCTCCAGCTTTGCATTCTGCCAACTATCAAAAGTTTTTAATTTATTCAAGGCAGCACGTTTGTTCTTGATTTGGCTAGGAAAATTTCTGAATCTGTCACCAGCCCACGCTTGGATAGTGGCCTTACACAAATTAATTCGTTCAGATAGAGACATTGAGTTATTTTCCTTTGACCAACCTCGATCAATTATATCAAAATAGTCTGTTTCCGTAGCCCACATTGGTTCAAAACGGAATTGAGAGCTGCGTTTTAAGCTTGAATGATGGTGCGAGCCCAGTTCCATAAATAAAGGCCGATGATCGGAATGATAGAATTCAAGAGATTGAGCTCTCGCAGTTGGAAACATAATACGCCACTCAAAGTTACCTGTATAGCGGTCCAGTCTTTCAAAAATTAGGTCCTCGTTGGATCGGCGATTAGCCCATGTAAAGAACTCCCCATTCCTATAGAGATCCTGTAAAGAGCAATCATCCAAAGCATTTCTAAAAGCTTGGATCTGGCTGTGCTGCCGAAGATTTCCCCCCTGTTTTTCTACATCCGAACAAATTTCATTGAAATCCCCACCGACCAACCAAGGAAGATCTTGCAATTCCCGAATGCCATGAAGACGCCTAAGCAATTCCCATGAAAAGTGCCGATAACTAGCATCGGGATTACCATAGAACCCGGTAAAACGCCATAATTTGTCCAGGTACTTTATAGAACAATCAATATGTCCTGACGAGAATGACCGAATCGTAACATCAAAAGGATCCTTCCATAATAAAATAAGCCCATCGTTGCGCCCTCTACAGTCAACCACAAACATCCCACTGAAACCAAGTAACGGTTTCCAAGACTTGCAATTAAACTCCCGCATTTTCGTCTCGGATAAAAAAAGGAGAGCTGGGTCCTTTTCGGTTATGAGCCATTTAAGTTCACGGAACGCGCGTTGGTTCCCAAGCCCACGTGCGTTCCAAACAATACAACTCATATTTTTCGGCGGGGTTGCTTAGCAACCTCCGCCGTTTCTCCATATGTGAATATGCCGTCCAGCTCATCAATCTGACGTTTCTTTGAAGGACTGAGCAGTCCCTGATTTATTCCCACGTCCATCATCTTCTCCCCCCGATCTTCCTCATCAATTCCAGGAGCTTTTGAATCCAAGTTTCCAGCCTCTCGGTCTATCCTCTGCCATTTCTTTGGCATATAGTTATTTAACTTATCATTACCAGCTAGCGGCTCAGTACAAGAATCTTGATAATAAGCTATCCCTTTGCCCTTATCTGTAGAGGTTGAAAGTTCACGAGGAGTCATTTCTGTATCCAGAGGCTGCTCGTTCTCAACAAGATCCCAGCTTGCAATATGGGTATTTTTCACCTGCCCTGCTACTCCAGATTTTTCAGGACAATCCACTGTACTTTGCTCACCATTTTTAACAGTTTCTAAATCTTGGATTATACGGGTAGAGCCCACCTCCAGCTCTAAGGTTTTTAGTGGTTGAACAAGAGCATTTTCCTTACTAATCTCGAGCATAGGATCCAAACAAGAAATACCAGCGGACTCTAATTGAGCATTCTCCAATTGCTGCTTTTTACTACTTTTTAGAGTAAGGGCTGCACCTTGCGCAGCTTTCGAAGCTGATTCTCTGCTGCTCTCCGCCCTACCTCCCTCATTAAGATCTTTTGAATGGCTGCTCATCTCCCGAGTTTTGTTAGGAGATGAGGCCCTGGCTTTTGCTCCTCCTCGAGAAATAGCTGCCCTAAGCCAGTCACCAAAAGGTAGTCTACTGCCTTCTCCAATCGGCTCTTCACAATCTCTGAAGGTATGGCCAATACAACCACATTTATAACAGAAATCTGTTAGACGTTCATAGGCCAATGTTGGGCTTTGGCCCAACTACTTCTATTATTCCCAGCCCATTTAATTGGGCCCTTGTATAAAGCCTACTCCCCAAAACCTTATCTGCTGATCGAGAGAGAGTGTGAGATCGAGAGAGGGAGAGCTTGAGCAGCCGAAGAAAAACCTTGTGCGTTTTTGGCTTTCTTCGTGAGCGTTCCATCTTCCTCTCAAGTGACCTTGTGTCCTTCATTTTCTCCTTGAGCCTTGTGTTGCTCTGTGTGAGTCTCTCTCTTGTTCCTCCCTGGTGTCATTGGGTGTTCTCCTACTTAGTAGGGGGTTCAAGCGTGAACAGCAGGGTCATGGGAATCCTTGTGTGCCTTGCCTTGGCTTGCTGGTTTATTGAGAGAGACGGTTCTAGTTATCTAAGCCTGAGCTCGCTGATTTCTTCCCATTATTTTTCCTGTTCGTTCTTTTGGTTTTCTTTATTGTCTGGTTTCTGCTGCTGGCTTTGGTTTGTAATTGTGCAGGTGATAGGTACATATAGGATGGCTAATCGGCTCAAGCTCAAGGTGGATACCTAACAGTGGTATCAGAGCCACTGATTCGCCGAGCCACCGCCGCCCAAAGGACAGCAGCCGTTCGTCGTCGTTTCTGGGTGCCATCGCCGCCAGCCTCTGCCCGTCGCTGCCCCTGCCCGCTGTCCATCGAGCCACTGGTTAGTCATCAAGCCAGCCGAGCCGCCTGGACAGCAACCGCAGCCAAGACGCCTGGACTTTCGCCGTCGCTGGATAGCCCACGTTCCGTCACTGCCGTGAGCTTGATGGCTGTGGAATCGAAACTCTAAGTAAGGGAGTTTCGCGCTGGTATATTGGCTTGACCTTGAACTTTTTTTTATCGCATTAGTAGCCGCTAGCCGTGGTTTAGGTTCTGGGATTACGTGCTGGTAGAAACTAGGACTTACGTGCTTACTAGTTGCTTTCGCTGTGTTTGTTGAAATCTCTGTGGTTTACTGCTTTTCTGTGTGAAAAAGTTTCTGTGATTTTTCTGTGTGAAAAAATGTCGTTCACTGGTTTTAATCTTGAACCTTTTAATGGGAAAACTGATTTCTCAATTTGGCAGCAGAAAATGAAAGGAATTTTAATACAACAAAAATTTTTCAAAGCAATAGATTTATCGTATCCTGCTGCCGAAACGGCTGAGAAAAAAGCTGAAATGGATGAATTTGCTTAATCCTCTATTATCTTGAATTTATCTGATTTTGTGCTAAGAAAAGTGGGTAAACTGAAATCGGCCAAAGAACTTTGGGAAAAATTAGAAGAGCTCTATACGGAGACTTCACTACCGAGTAAATTGTTTTTACTTGAAAAATTTTTCCGTTTCAAACTCGATTTGAACAAGGACATTGATGAAAATATTGATGTGTTTACCAAACTAATTCAAGATATTAAGCAAACAGGAGATAAACACATTGATGATTACACACCTATTGTTCTCTTGAATGTTATTCCTGATTCTTACAGCGATGTTAAATCTGCTATTAAGTATGGTAGAGACAATATAACATTAGAAACTGTTGTGAATGGTCTGAAAAGTAAAGAGATTGATTTGAAAACGAATAGGGGTGGTAATAATTCCGGTGAGGCTATGTTTGTTAGGAGAAGGTCTAAAACTCGTTTTCAAAGACACTCAAACAACCATAACCAATCTTCTGTGAAAAATAGAGGTAAGAGTAAGCAAAGATCTCAGTCGAGGCCTAAAAATAGAAAATGTTTTAATTGCGGTGAAACAGGTCATTACATTAAAGATTGTTCAAGGCCTAAACAAAAACAAAACCAGAATTACAAAAATCAGCATGATGATATTGCTAATATGGATTCTTCTAGTGAAAACATGGGTGATGTTTTTATGGTGACTGAAGTATGTGATGTGCCTCTGTGAATTCTGTGCATTCAAGTGTTTTGTGTGAAAATGAATGGCTTGTAGATTCTGCGTGCACTTTTCATATGTCTCCATTCAAAAATCTATTTTCTACTTATAAAGAAGTTAAGCATGGGTCTGTTTCTATGGCTAATGAAAAGATGCGTCAAGTTGCTGGTCTTTGTGATGTATGCTTGAAATTTGATTCAGGCTATGTGCTGACTTTGAAAAATGTTAGACATGTTCCTGATTTATATAATAATTTGATTTCCTGTGCATCTTTGGAAGATGACGGTCTACATGGTAGATGGGGTAATGGGGTAATGAAAATCTTGAAAGGTTCTTTGGTGATTTTCAAAGCTGAAAAATTGAGAAACTTGTATGTTTGCCATGCTGAACCTGAATCTTGTATGCAAAACTTTGTGAATGCTGTCTTGAGTGATAAAACTGATTTGTGGCACAAAAGACTTGGTCACATGAGTTCTAAAGGTTTAGAAATTTTGCATAAAGATGGTTACTTTGGTACTGAAAAATTGTCTTGTGTGCCATTTTGTGATGCATGAACATCTAGGCAAACAATATAGAGTCAAGTTTTCACATTTCCCAAGTACCAAACAATATGTCACTTCTGAAATTCTTGAATATTTGGATGCTGATGTTTGGGGTCCTGCTAGTGTGCCCACACATGGTGGAAATCAATATTTCTTATCTGTGATTGATGATTTTTCAAGGAAAGTTTGGGTGTTTTTATTGAAAAAAAAATCTGATGTGTTTGAGAAGTTTAAAAACTGGAAAAACTTGATTGAAAATCAAACTGGTAAGAAAATTAAAATTCTAAGAACCGATAATGGTCTTGAATTTTGTAACAAATTGTTTGACAACCTGTGTACTGAATCTAGTATTCAAAGACACAAAACTGTCCCTTATACGCCTCAGCAAAATGGTGTTGCTGAACGTATGAATAGAACTTTACTTGAAAGGGTGAGGTGTATGCTTGCATGTTCTGGACTTTCAAAAAAGTTCTGGGGTGAAGTTGTTTGTACAGCAGCTTATTTGATAAATAGATCCCCTTCTGTGCCTTTGAATGGTAAGTGTCCAGAATTTGTATGGTCTGGTACACAAACTGATTTGTCAAACTTGAAAGTTTTTGGTTGTTCTGCTTTTGTGCATCAGAAACAAGATAAACTTGAACCTAGATCAATAAAATGTGTTTTTCTTGGCTATCCTGATGGGTTAGGGTTATAGATTGTGGTTAAGGGATCAAGCTGGTTTTAAAGTGTTAATCAGTAGGGATGTTGTTTTCAATGAATCTGATTTTCCATGTTTATCTGCTCCCTTACCCATTCCCCAAGCTGCCACTGCTCCAAACAAGGTGGAGCATTTGCCTGGTCCAAGTCTTGTTTCTGAAAATATGCAGAATGTGCCTGTTGTGGATGAAGTGTCTGATAATCTGTCTGAA
Source organism: Henckelia pumila (assembly GCF_033568475.1). Classification (NCBI taxonomy): domain Eukaryota; kingdom Viridiplantae; phylum Streptophyta; class Magnoliopsida; order Lamiales; family Gesneriaceae; genus Henckelia; species Henckelia pumila. The sequence continues at coordinate 141,512,737 of NC_133122.1, forward strand.
AATGCTATTGATGAATCTGATGTGCATGAGAAAACTGCTGAAAATGTACATGAAAATGAATTGAATGATTATCAATTAGCTAGAGATAGATCTAGAAGGAATATTAGGCCTCCACAACACTTTGATAACTTTCACATGACTTCTTATGCATTCAGTGTATTTGAATCTATTGATAATGTTGAACCTAAGTCGTATGACGAAGCTTTAAAATCTGAAAATTCTGGGAAAAGGTTAAATGCGATGAAAGAAGAAATTAATTCTTTGCATGTTAACAATACTAGGATTCTTGTGCCTAAACTTAAAAATTGTTCTATTGTGGACTGTAATTGGTTGTTTAAGGTCAAGAATGAGTGTGAATCTGTCAGATTTAAAGCTAGGTTAGTAGCTAAGGGTTTTACTCAAAAAGAAGGGATAGTGTAAGGCCCGTAAATATTAAGTTCTTAATGACGGGATTTAAAATTTAAATTCCGGATATGAGAAAATATTTATTTGAAGAATTTAAGAAATGTGGAATTGCAATTTCGGGTCAGAAATATTTAATTTGAGGATTTTCTGATTTTAAGAAGTTTATTATCCGGAATTCTTAAATTAAAAGATTAAAAATATTTGCAATTGATATTTATGGAATTTAAAATGTGAATTCCAAGATGAGAAATATCAAGAATGAAGTTTGAGGATAAAATCCGAGAAAGGGTCAATTTGCAAATATTGAGCAATTCAGGGACTAAATTGCGATAATGTCCGAAATGATTTAATTTTAATCCAAGAATATTTAATTGGAGAATATTTAGAGTTTAGACTTGAATTCTAATATTTTTAAATTATTTAGGATTGAAATTGAATTAAATCGCTTGTCCGGGGACTGAATTGCAATTAGGCTAAAGTACAGGGACCAAAATGCAATTATCATGCAAGTGGCCATAAAAACGTGTAAAGGGAAGAAAATCTATCAGAACATTCAGCCAAGGGACCGAGAGAAAGAGGAAAAGGGTTCCAAGTTCAATTTTCAACCTTTCAACTCCGATATCTTTTGATTCGCCCGGTAGAATTTCCGATTAAGCATATATTTGCGATCACAGCTCCGAGTGCTACGTTTTGACGTAAGTTTTATGAAGTTCTACCATGTTTGAATTTTATATTGTTGGTAGAATTAAGATTTGATTGTATAAACATGTTCTAGCATATACGACGATAGTATATCTAAGACGGATCGAGAAAAGATCGTCGTTTGAACATGTTTCCGATTTTTGAAAGACTTATTCAGAATCTGAAAATTATCAGCTGCTATGTACGTGAAGTATGTAATGAAATGGTGATGATTATTGGTTTATAGGATTGTAATATTGATGTTTAAGCTTTTGGAACAATTGAAATCGTATCGTTACGCCGCCGGTTTAAGATTTTGAATTGATATGTATTATCAATGTCTAGAGCTCATCTTCAAGAGTAATTGTAGATGAATGGACTATAATATTATGTTTAGAATGAAGCTAGAATGATATTTGAATCGAAAGAATTATCGAACTCGAATAGTTGCGACGTCGGTTTGAATTTCGATTGTATTAGTCAGATTTGAAATGTATCAGCTTTAAAGAAACATCGATTCAGATTGGAAATTGATGTTTAGCTATGTTATACATTATTTCAGATTGGAATTGAAGCTTATCGAAGTTGAATCGACGAGTTCGAGTTCAAATGACTTGAAGTTTTTGAAGTTGAATCAAGAATACCTTCAAGTAGCACTGATTGAAATAAGCAGAATTTGATGTCAGATTTTGACAGCTTGTTGTTGAGCAAGAATGGACAGAGCGTCAACTAGTTGAATCAGAAATGCAGGTATGAATAGACATTATAAGTTGGGCAGAATAACTCGAGATAGTTTTTGCTTATCGAGTTGCTTAAAATCACATACTTGTCTATTTTTATATATGTTATGGTTTATGTTTACATAAATGGGATAGATTATTCAGGATAGCTATTTTCTTGAATTTCCCAGAACATTTATGTAAATGTTTACCTGTTTAAGCTGATTTGTATTAATTGCTGTATTGAACATGTTTTACATGTTTTATGAAATGCTTGCAGATTTGTTGCTATCTTTATGTGATTAGCTGCTTTGTTTTGTTTTGTTGGTTATTTGAGCAAGTGTTCAAGGTGTGTTATAGCTTTTAATGCATACAGCTTATGTTGCATTCATCTTGAACTCCAGCCTTAATAGCACAGAGGGCAGCCATCGCCTAGAGTGCAAATGATGTTTGGAGAGCTGTAATGGGTGGCATGGAATATAGATTTATTTCTAGAGTCAGCTTGACTCATGGCACAGATTGTGATTTATATTCAAAGCCAGAAGACTCACTATAGTTGCACCAAAGTCAGAGGAGTAAAATACTTGATGCTGCCTCGAATGGGAGTGTCGGTAGTTTAAGAGCTATTTTATTCCTCGGGATCCCAAAGAACCAAGCTTTATTGGTATCAGCTTTGCTAGCCTATTCCTTGGCACATGCATTGCATTTATGCATTAACCTAGAGACTTCTATGGTTTAGATTATGCGTTTATAAATGCTAGCATGTTATGTTATTATATGTTAATTCCAGATGTGAATTAGTTTATAAGTTTAAATGATATATATGCATGCTATTTATACTGAGATTTATTCTCATCGGAGCTATCCGGTTGTTGCTTTGTTTGTATGTGTGCATTGCATCAGGTTGGGGGCATGAACAAGCTAGAGTTGGCTTGGATAGCAGCAAGAAGAGTCTTAGCAAGTGAGGACACGGGTTTAGCAGCAAGTCTTGTTATTGTGTTATTGATTCATGCTAGTTGATGTATATCATGTTTAGAAGTTTATAACAGTTTATAAGATAGCTTGTAGTTGTTGTTATAGCATGTATGCAAAAATAGGTTTGGTTTTACAAGGCTTGACAGGAGTTTTTGACAGCAGAAGTTGTTGTAACCTGTGCTCGCTCGATCGGTAGAAATGCAGGCAAGTTTTACCGATCGAGCGAGGGGCTCATTTTAAAAAAAAAAAATTTTTTTTTTTTGTTTAGCTCTTGGTTTGCATATGTTTTTATGCTATGATTAATTGTTTATTAATCGTTTATTGCCCTAAGATGAGTTTAGCAACCCGGGTCCCCACAACAGGTGGTATCAGAGCATAAAGTCTTGGAACATAAAGTCTTGGAGCGTAAAGTCTTGGACTAAGATATAAGTTGAGCGGGGTAGATTGAGTCGCATGTATTTATAGTATTGCATGATTATGCTTTACTTGCTTTTGCTTCTTTGTATGCGACTATGATTATTTGATTGAACACTACTTGCTTTATTGAGATAAGAATTACATGCTTATATGCTGATATGTATGCCTGATTTCTTGAATTCATTAGCATAAATGAATTCGTTGCAAGCATGTATTATTTGAAAAAGCATGATACTTTGCAAGTATGTGTTCTAGTCAGAAGCATGAGATTATATGTACTGTATACGGCAATTGTATTTTATAATCTCTGCTATATATATTGCTTCTGTTATCAAATCAGACAGGTTGTGCAGATAGCATAAGAACCTCAGATAGAACAGAATAGCAGATAGCACAGAACAGTGTTGAGGTAAGTATTTGAATTCAGTACACTGAGGAGTATGTTAGTTGAACAACTCCAAAGCTATTGATCACCAACCAGAAAGATACAGCATAAGCTATGTCTAGAAAGGGGTTGAATTGACGAGCGGGATCAGCTGTTCAAGAGAAGCATATTCAGATGAACATAGAATCAGCTTGCTTTTATATCAACTCCGGGACTTAGCTAGAAGTTGGTGAAGCCAGCAAAAAGTACTGAAATTGTTTAGCAAATAAGTAAACAGAATTGTTTATTTCTGTATATGCTATAGAAGATAGAACAGTAGATTTTGCAGAATAGAAGTACAAGTTGATGTCAAGCCAGAAAAATAAAATAAAATAAATCATGAACCGGTAGTATGAGGCAGAGTTGAATTCTTATTCACGCCTCATAATTATGATCATCACCAGATATTCCATAGCAGTATAGATATGCAGCAAGAACAGCAAGAAATAGTGGCAACATCAGCAAAGATTGATTCCATCTCAACGTCAGCAAATGAATAACTATAAGCATAAGTCCCCTAGCTGAAACAGAGCAAAAGAACATTTGAATGATAGATAATTGCTTAGGCAATAAGCAAGTACAGAAAATGCGGCTCAAGTTGTATCAGATAAGAATCTTACAGGTAAGTGAGTTAATTCTAGTTAACCACTTGTATATTGATTATATAGCATACATTCATAGATCAGTGATTTGTTATGCTATAATCTGTATCTGATGAGCCTTTATTTATTGTATTTGCTGAGATTTTGTCTTTAAGTAGATGGAATGCATGTGCAAGATTAGTTATAAACGATGCAATACAGAATTGAGGAAATAAGATTGAATGTACTGATATCAGATATGGGATATTAAGCTAGAAATTTGTGCAATGGTAAAGCAATAGAAATGTATAGACATAAGATTTTGTTATTTCGGTACTGATTAGATCATGTTGACTGTAGAAGAATGTCAGTAGAAGTCTAGTCGATATACTGAACTAGTACAGCATTAACCTAGAATTGACAGCTATGTCAGTGGTTAGAATGTACAGAAATAGTTCAAGCCTATTTTGACTTTTCTATGACATGAATGCAATTCTTTTTAGAGTGGTGTCTAGTACGAAAGGATTATGACAACTTGTATAGAAGAGCATTACTTGATCTGAAGAACTTCAGAAACAGCTAGCAGATTGAGTAGAAAAGAATTATGTAGTACCGAAATGATTCTATGACGATAAGTTATGTCGAAAAGATTATATTCGACTATTGTCAGCTCAGAATTAATAAATAAACTCATATCATTAGAGAATCAGAAAAATCAGTTGCAGTTGAGTTATATCTTCAATTTTGCTGAAGCTATTACATCATAGAAATCATGATTCTTGAATTTCTTGCTATCGATTCTGAGGTTTTTGCATTCGACCTCGATCGAGTTTGATGGACTCTTCTTTCTTTGCTAGAGTCTGATTTGATTCATTCTTCTTGATTGTTGCCGCAAGTGATATGGTGTCACTTAGCAGATTTTATCATTCAGAATACGTAATTTTGAATGATTTTGATTTGAGCAAGATTCTTTGCGCTGAGATTTGAGAATTTTTGATGATTTGATGTATTTATTCAGTGTATTTTGAAGTATTTGGCTCGTAACTGATAGAAATTATGATTTAGAATATCAGCAAGATTTTTGGATTTTAGCTAATTGTTGGAATTATTGGGTACATATCTGTATTTGTTGTAAGTTTGTGCTTGACAGATATTTAAAAGATCAGAATTGTTGCGATCCAAACTAAACTCGATTGTTTTGGAAAGATAAAAACAACATTGATCTTAAAGCAATCAATAGAATATTGATTGAAAATGCACGATTAAGATAAGAGATAAGACAGCAGAGCAGAACAGATGAATTTTTGCATTGACTAATTGTTGGATTATGCCAGATATTCTAGATATGGAATATCAGATTCTGAAAGAGGCATATGCCAACAGATGAATATCCATTCAGTTGTCTAAACATGTATGATTTACATGTAGTATTTCTTGGAAATAAGTATTGGTGAAAGAAATGAAAGCAGATACGACAGAATTGACGTTACCAATAGTAGAATTCCAGTAAAAGAAGCAGAAAAGAAGAACTCTAGTGATTTATGTAACAGATTAGTTACATAAAAGTTGAAAGAAGATCAACTTTACGAACAACTTTAGTTCAAATCTACTTGAATCATCATGATTGTGCAAATTTAGATTGTATTCGATTTCGACAGATTCAAGAATATGGTGTATTAGATATGATACAACCATAAAAGATAATGGTTATGCATTTAGCAAGATGATCAGATTACAGGAATGCGTGAAATCTATTGTCCAGATAGAGACTTTAGATTGGTTTTCTAGATTGTGGCAGTGATTGTCAGAGGTTTTGAGTGTTTGGTTGTATAAGATTTCAGTATACCATCCTCTGATTAGTGGACTATCAGATGTGATTATCCAGATTTTCGAGGATATGCTCAGAACTAGAGTACTAGATTTGGTACTAATTGATTGATTATTTGCCACTTGATTACTATGATTCCTGTAAGAGCTCATGAATAGCTATAAAGGCAGTATTTTGATGATTGATTGACCAGAAATACAGAAATGTCTTTATATAGAAATGATCTTTCAGAACTATCAGCTATTTGACCAGCTATGGGTCAAGAAACGATAGAGAATGGAAAGATTGTTTTGAACAGAGTAAGAACAGAACAGCACAGACAGAGCTAGAAAATGGGCAACAGATATAGAGATTTGAAGCCTGAGCATAATGATCAATTCAGAAATTGTTTATCGAGCATCAGTAGATTCATAAAGAGATTTCAGAATTGATTTCTATGAGTATTTGATCTAGCTTATTGATTAATACTCAAGCATGAAGTATCAGATAGATGAATTGTTATCCGTATGCATTGGCTGAAGAATATTAGCTAGAACATGTATGTGTATTCAATTCAGATGCAACAGAAGTCAATAAGAGTGTAAGCAAGACAAAGTAATTGATGCAGAGTTAGATCACAAGAAAGAGCAACTTAGATCTGAGTTGACTCGATGATTGTAGTGCAAGAGAATAGATATGATTGTAGAAACAATCAGAAAGAAGATTAAGCTATGATAGAAGAGAAGATATCAGACTAGATATCGATAGCTCAGAGAATTGAAGTTAGTATTACTTCAGTCAGTTGCACAGCTTATGAGAATTAGCAGTAATATCGAATGCGATTTCGAGGACGAAATCATTCCTTAGAGGGGAGGAAATGTAAGGCCCGTAAATATTAAGTTCTTAATGACGGGATTTAAAATTTAAATTCTGGATATGAGAAAATATTTATTTGAAGAATTTAAGAAATGTGGAATTGCAATTTCGGGTCAGAAATATTTAATTTGAGGATTTTCGGATTTTAAGAAGTTTATTATCCGGAATTCTTAAATTAAAAGATTAAAAATATTTGCAATTGATATTTATGGAATTTAAAATGTGAATTCCAAGATGAGAAATATCAAGAATGAAGTTTGAGGATAAAATCTGAGAAAGGGTCAATTTGCAAATATTGAGCAATTCAGGGACTAAATTGCGATAATGTCCGAAATGATTTAATTTTAATCCAAGAATATTTAATTGGAGAATATTTAGAGTTTAGACTTGAATTCTAATATTTTTAAATTATTTAGGATTGAAATTGAATTAAATCGCTTGTCCGGGGATTGAATTGCAATTAGGCTAAAGTACAGGGACCAAAATGCAATTATCATGCAAGTGGCCATAAAAACGTGTAAAGGGAAGAAAATCTATCAGAACATTCAGCCAAGGGACCGAGAGAAAGAGGAAAATGGTTCCAAGTTCAATTTTCAACCTTTCAACTCCGATATCTTTTGATTCGCCCGGTAGAATTTCCGATTAAGCATATATTTGCGATCACAGCTCCGAGTGCTACGTTTTGACGTAAGTTTTATGAAGTTCTACCATGTTTGAATTTTATATTGTTGGTAGAATTAAGATTTGATTGTATAAACATGTTCTAGCATATACGACGATAGTATATCTAAGACGGATCGAGAAAAGATCGTCGTTTGAACATGTTTCCGATTTTTGAAAGACTTATTCAGAATCTGAAAATTATCAGCTGCTATGTACGTGAATTATGTAATGAAATGGTGATGATTATTGGTTTATAGGATTGTAATATTGATGTTTAAGCTTTTGGAACAATTGAAATCGTATCGTTACGCCGCCGGTTTAAGATTTTGAATTGATATGTATTATCAATGTCTAGAGCTCATCTTCAAGAGTAATTGTAGATGAATGGACTATAAGATTATGTTTAGAATGAAGCTAGAATGATATTTGAATCGAAAGAATTATCGAACTCGAATAGTTGCGACGTCGGTTTGAATTTCGATTGTATTAGTCAGATTTGAAATGTATCAGCTTTAAAGAAACATCGATTCAGATTGGAAATTGATGTTTAGCTGTGTTATACATTATTTCAGATTGGAATTGAAGCTTATCAAAGTTGAATCGACGAGTTCGAGTTCAAATGACTTGAAGTTTTTGAAGTTGAATCAAGAATACCTTCAAGTAGCACTGATTGAAATAAGCAGAATTTGATGTCAGATTTTGACAGCTTGTTGTTGAGCAAGAATGGACAGAGTGTCAGCTAGTTGAATCAGAAATGCAGGTATGAATAGACATTATAAGTTGGGCAGAATAACTCGAGATAGTTTTTGCTTATCGAGTTGCTTAAAATCACATACTTGTCTATTTTTATATATGTTATGGTTTATGTTTACATAAATGGGATAGATTATTCAGGATAGCTATTTTCTTGAATTTCCCAGAACATTTATGTAAATGTTTACCTGTTTAAGCTGATTTGTATTAATTGCTGTATTGAACATGTTTTACATGTTTTATGAAATGCTTGCAGATTTGTTGCTATCTTTATGTGATTAGCTGCTTTGTTTTGTTTTGTTGGTTATTTGAGCAAGTGTTCAAGGTGTGTTATAGCTGTTAATGCATACAGCTTATGTTGCATTCATCTTGAACTCCAGCCTTAATAGCACAGAGGGCAGCCATCGCCTAGAGTGCAAATGACGTTTGGAGAGCTGTAATGGGTGGCATGGAATATAGATTTATTTCTAGAGTCAGCTTGACTCATGGCACAGATTGTGATTTATATTCAAAGCCAGAAGACTCACTATAGTTGCACCAAAGTCAGAGGAGTAAAATACTTGATGCTGCCTCGAATGGGAGTGTCGGTAGTTTAAGAGCTATTTTATTCCTCGGGATCCCAAAGAACCAAGCTTTATTGGTATCAGCTTTGCTAGCCTATTTCTTGGCACATGCATTGCATTTATGCATTAACCTAGAGACTTCTATGGTTTAGATTATGCATTTATAAATGCTAGCATGTTATGTTATTATATGTTAATTCCAGATGTGAATTAGTTTATAAGTTTAAATGATATATATGCATGCTATTTATACTGAGATTTATTCTCACCGGAGCTATCCGACTGTTGCTTTGTTTGTATGTGTGCATTGCATCAGGTTGGGGGCATGAACAAGCTAGAGTTGGCTTGGATAGCAGCAAGAAGAGTCTTAGCAAGTGAGGACAAGGGTTTAGCAGCAAGTCTTGTTATTGTGTTATTGATTCATGCTAGTTGATGTATATCATGTTTAGAAGTTTATAACAGTTTATAAGATAGCTTGTAGTTGTTGTTATAGCATGTATGCAAAAATAGGTTTGGTTTTACAAGGCTTGACAGGAGTTTTTGACAGCAGAAGTTGTTGTAACCTGTGCTCGCTCGATCGGTAGAAATGCAGGCAAGTTTTACCGATCGAGCGAGGGGCTCATTTTAAAAAAAAAAAAATTTTTTTTTTGTTTAGCTCTTGGTTTGCATATGTTTTTATGCTATGATTAATTGTTTATTAATCGTTTATTGCCCTAAGATGAGTTTAGCAACCCGGGTCCCCACAGATAGACTATAACGAAATATTTGCTCCTGTTGTGAAATTTACTACTGTTAGAATTATGCTTGCTCTTGTTGCTCAGTTTGATTGGGAGTTGAAACAGTTGGATGTTAAAACTGCTTTTTTACATGGTGAACTAAATGAGAAAATTTTTATGAGGCAACCTGAAGGCTTTGTGAACTCTAAGTATCCTGATCATGTTTGTTTGCTCAAGAAATCTTTGTATGGCTTGAAGCAATCTCGTAGGCAATGGAATAAAAAGTTTGATGAATGCATGCTCTCTTTGGGATTTACTAGAAGTAATTATGACCATTGCTTGTATTTCAAACAAAATGCTAAAGTTCCAGTTTTCTTGCTTATCTATGTGGATGATATGCTATTAATTAGTTCTTGTGTGAAAACTGTTGAGCATGTCAAAAATTGCTTGAGTGCTAAATTTGATATGAAATTCCTAGGAGATGCTAAACGGATTCTTGGCATGAATATTTATAGGGATAGAAAACGGTCTATCATTTTATTGAATCAGGATACTTATGTTAAGAAAGTTTTGAGTAAATTTTCCATGTCAAATGCCAAACCTGTCAATGTGCCTCTTGCTGGTCATTTTGTTCTATGTAAAGAGCAATCTCCTAAAACTGAACATGATATTAAATGCATGAAGAATGTGCCTTATTCTAATGCTATTGGTTCTGTCATGTATTTAATGGTTAGCACAAGACCTGACATTGCATATTCTGTGAGCTGCTTGAGTCGATACATATGATCCTGGAGTTTCTCATTAGGAAGCTCTCAAATTTCTGTTGAGATATTTGAATGGCTCTGTTAATCATGGTTTAAAATTTTCCAGATCTGAAACTGGTGTTAAATTGGTAGGATATGTGGATTCTAACTATGCCAATGATAGGGACA